>NW_011495078.1:4200264-4220436 GCF_000754665.1 Bison bison bison | reverse complement strand
AGTCAGTGATGCCATCCAGCCATCTCATCCTCTGTCATCCCCTTCTCCTCCTGCCCCCAATTCCTCCCAGCATCAGAGTCTTTTCCAATGAGTCAACTCTTCGCATGAGGTGGCCAAAGTACTGGAGTTTCAGCTTTAGCATCATTCCTTCCAAAGAAATCCCAGGGCTGATCTCCTTCAGAATGGACTGGTTGGGTCTCCTTGCAGTCCAAGGGACTCTCAGGAGTCTTCTCCAACACCACAGTTCAAAAGCCTAAAACTCTTATGATGGTGTAAATCCCCCATTACATTTTTTTCTTCATACTTAGAATTTTTTTTTTAATTGGAGTACAATTGCTTTACAATGTTGTGTTAGCCTCTGCTGTACAATGAAGTGAATCAGCTAAATGTGTACATCTACTCCTCCCTCTGGGACCTCCCTCCCACCTGCGCCCCCAGCCCAGCCCTCTAGCCATCACAGAGCACCTGGCTGAACTCCCTGTGCTTCTAGGAGGTCCCCGCTCACTATTTACATTACATATGGTATTGTGGCTCCTTGTACTGTATTTTTCTATATTGTTAAAGATGATCCTGTGTAATTCCTAGAAGCAAATGCACTGGATGACATTCACTTTCTTTAAAACAAAGGCCTTTCCATGAAAAAAATAGAAAATTTTATTAATTCTTAATAAAAGGCTCTCTGAAAATAGATTGATATAAAACAGTTTAAACCTACTAGAGTTGTAAATATAGCCTTCACAGATCTTAATTTCATCATCACCGTCTCATTATCTAAGACTTTTCAGCCAATCTGATAGTTTTCAATCCCATGAGTTATAAAAAATTAGAAAAAAAGACAGAACAATTTACCATTTTTTTAATTTGTGAGTTTTATTTTATGATTTTTTTCCCCTGAAACTAATGTAAAACATTATAAAATGTATGTATGCCCCGACTGTACTGGATAAGTAAAATAAGAAAGAAATCAGTACTCTTCTGATATATAATTTTGGTATAATTTATATTGTTATAATTTGGTATAAATATTATATTTATTTGGTATAATTTACATATAAATTCTGTATAATTTAGGTAAACTTTGGCTTCCTAATTTTTAGTTGCCATGTCTCTGAAAACCTGACTGCTGAAAGAAATAAGTATTTTTTTTTAATGTATAGAATGGAAAAGGAAATGGCAACCCACTCCAGTATTCTTGCCTGGAGAATCCCACGGCTGGAGGAGGCTGGCGGGCTACAGTCCATGGGGTCATAAAGAGCTGGACACGACTGAGCGACTGACACCAATGTGTAGAAAACTGCATATATTTCAAAGCTCTCTTGGCAAAGACTAGGTGTTCACTTGCTCTGCTGTTAATGTCTACACGTGTGGGAGTCTGAAATGTGGAAAGGATCAGAGTAGCGAGAGAAAGGTACAGGAATCAGAAATAAATGCAATACTCATCTCTGCAAATACTTCAACCAGAAGATGCAATGGTCAAATTACTGAAAAACAATACCAAAACTCAAATATTATCAAAAAATATGCTGACAAAGGGAATAAGACAGATGTAACATAATGGAAACAAGAACAGAGAAGATTGGTGGAAATCAAATAGCTTTTAAATTATCATTGGTCAAGGCTAATTTTGTTACTGTTAAAATGAAAAATAAGGTTATGACTATGATGCAAACATAATTTTCAGAAATTATAGCACTAAATCAAATATATAAGTACTTAATAATGTCAAGGTAAAAAAGCCCTAAAACACTAAGTATAATATATTCTTATTTCACTTATTAAATTCTCCCATCAGAATGTCTTAATGTCACTCATTAATTTTTGAAATATAGCAATTAGAAAAATACAGATAACTCTGCTTGAGTCTTTTAAATAAAAAAAAGCTTGCTTAGATATAGAGTGCAATTTGAATATCTACCCAGAGGACTGATGTTGTTCCAAAATAGCATTCCATTTGCACAGTATCGCTTAGATTACACCAGTTAAATTTATTTAAATTGCAAAATTATTGCATATATATAGCCACCCTATAGCTTTCTATTTTCATTTTCACTTTTACCACAAACATGAAAAGGATGTTAGTGGCAATGTAATATTTGGAGACACATAGAACTTGGAGTTAGTAAATACATGTTAGAAGGAATAAGTATTGGTGTATATATAAACAATAATATTGATGAATTTATGATTATCGTTCATTCTATATAATATGTACTCTGCTACAAAATAAGGGCTACAACTTAAATAGGTGTTAGTAGGGAAGATAAGGTAAGTCCACCTACCAGGGATTCTGCAGGTCATATCTAGTGGGCTTCCTGCACCTTGGCCTGGACTCTGGGTGTGTGTATTTCAGCGTGTGCAAAGGGAATAACACCACGTCTGGCAGCTGCCAGGGACAGTGCAGTGAGAGATGAGTAGGTCCTTCGGACAAGGAGGAGGTACTTTGGGATCCCAAATGAAGGAGAAAAATTCCTACGTAACAAAGTGAGGCGGGAGGAATATGTTAACAGGGACTCTAAAATCTCTTCCTTCATTTGCAAAAGCAAATGAAGTATTATTACCCGTTCTGAGCTCGGAGTTAAAAATGAAACTAAACATATGACATTAGTCTGGAAGCTAGAGAGCATCTCTCTCTCTGTAGAGGCTTGGGAGAACTTGCACCGAACAAGTACGGTACTGGGAGGGGATGCAGGGCTTTTCTTAGACAGATTCACACTCCAGACACCCAGACTCAGGGCTGATTTATCTCTCTGCATTTGGCAAAGCCCTCTGAGACAGAAGCTCTCTCCCTGGGTGTCACTAGGGGCTGTGTCTACGTGCCGGCTACATACACAAGTGAAAGGGTGAACAGCCTCTCTGATTGTATGGCACCGACTTTCATATATTTGGTGAAATATTTTTGAGCTCTACATACTAGAACACAACTAACATTTAGTAAATCTTTTCATGACTTTTCTGTAACCTAAGCTTTCTCTCCACAAAACAGCAGCATTGATTGCCCACTGGGCATCACGTTGACAAAGCAAAGTAACCAAGCCATTTCAGTATGTTGTTCCACCACCAAATTCCCAGTTTTGTAGAAATGGCATGGTTTATTTATAGAAGCAGTAGAAATTGAATAGAGTGCTTTTTCTAGTTCAGTGAATCACGAGCTGTTCAAAAGGAAGTACATGTCTTGGCCATCACCGGGTCCACCCCAGCTTCTAGCAGGGTGCCTAGCATGTGGCTGTGGTAGGGTAACTACTTGGAAATTCATATATTGTTTACAGATTAGATAGGTGGGGAACTTAACCTTGGAGAGGGTCACCAAAGTGATCTTACAGACAAACAAGAGTAAAAGTAATTAACAAAAGGGTGGATAAGTGAAAATCATTCTGCTTTGATTTGCAGACTTTTATTCTTTATTCTAGACCTGGAGCCCGTTACTCCAACTGTACCAGCCCTGCAGCCTCATGGATGCTTTGTCACCCCCGCCCACATTTATCATTTCTTACTAGTATTAAAACAACCCTCTGGCCACAAATCATTCCTTAGCTCTGGTTTCTTGCCCTTAATACCGCTCTCAAGATATTTCTGTAACAAAAAATGTGATTAGCATTCCCTCCTCAAGCTGTGTGTTTGACAGGTCTGTGTCGCTCCATCATGAGATGCGTAAAACCCGCTGTACCTCCAGCTCGTCTTGCCCACGTGCTCTGTGTCTGTGTAAACTGAACTCTCTGAAGTTAGTCACATGCACCGTTATTCTTCCGTTTCCATGAAGCCTTCCATGCCAATCCTTTCATTCTATCTGGGACACGCTCCTCAACTAGCCTCACTCCCTACATACACGCACACAGTGCACAGGTGCACACACGGAGCTCTCCTCCTAATTAACTCCTACTCATCACCCAGGAATCCAGTGAAATGTCACTTCCCCCGGGGAAGCCGACCACACCTCCCAGGGTGAATTAAGAGAGGAAGAGTCTCTTGATTCTCTGTGCTGCACACCATCCCATTTATACTTTTAGCCTATAATTTGCATGTAACCTATTGTATTTATCTTTCTCCCCACTGGATGGCAGGTGACTTATCAGTAGAGAGCGTCTTTTATCTTTGCGTCTTTGGTACCCAATGGAGTGTCTTCCACGTTGTTAGCATTAAAAGAAAAAAGTCAAATGGATAAATACCAAAAAAGATCTCTACTCCTCAAACTATCAACATTTAACTTATTCCAAGAAACCCTCCCCCGTCTTCTCTCCTGTAGCACTTAGTTGGCATCTTATTGGAGACATTGGGAAGTAGCTCTAATTATTTTTACAGGAGGGAAAATAGGAGCACCTTTCAAACAACACTGGTTCAGTACAGTGAGCTTCTAAATTCTATGAACTTTAAAGATAAGTTTGTACTCATCATCAGAAGACAGGTATTGAGCACCTTTGGATCTGACTTCTAGGATTTCTCATCTGCCTCCAGTCCCACCTACATCCTCCTCCCTCCAAATCTCACCAGCATGTAGGAAAACTATTTTCATTGTTGGCAATGGGTGCTCGCGAGGGTATTTTACCAGACTCCATGAGACACTTTCAATTTAACCTGTGACACACTTTTTTGCTAGCTTGAGAAAGCAGTTTTTTAGCGTGCTTTTACTTTGGTATCAGCTACTCAAGACATATTTAAGCAAGTGGGGTGAACCACATGATACCCCTGAAACCACCAGCAGGCACATCTTTCACAAGGGAACAGGCGAACCAGGGTGACAGATAGCTAAACGGGAAATGCATGAGGGAGAAAGTGAGAGTGAAAGTGAAAGTCAGTCGTGTCTGACTCTTGGCGGCCCCATGGTCCAAGAAATTCTCCAGGCCAGAATACTGGAGTGGGTAGCCTTTCCCTCCTCCAGGGGATCTTCCCAACCCAGGGATCGAACCCAGGTCTCCCTCATTGCAGGCAGATTCTTTACTAGCTGAGCCATAAGGGAAGTCCAAGAACACTGGAGTGGGTAGCCTATCCCTTCTCCGGAGGATCTTTCTGACCCAGGAATTGAACTGGGGTCTCCTGCATTGCAGGTGGACTCTTTACCAACTGAGCTATCAGGGAAGCCCACGATGGAGAAGCTTCCTAACAAATAAAAGGACTGGGTGTGCAATATCTTAAACAAGACATGCTGCACAACCCAAGAATTAATTCAATTAGCATTACATGAATATTCTGTGAAAACTGAATTTCCTCCCATATCACAGTTTGAGATACTATCCTGTCATCCATCAACACTGGGAAAATCATGGGTTCCCCAATACACATGGAGGTAATTATGCCAGCTAATAAGAAATGTCAAGGAATAAAAATATTCTACAACACTAAATTTATACATATCTTAAGCCTGATACTTAAATCTGTTACAGCTTTATCCAGAAAGGAGAAAAAAATATGACGAAGTAAAGGCAAACAGAAAATCTATTTAGAGTCCTTAAATTTTCTCAGTTCTTCCACCTAAAATGTAATTTTCTAATTTTGTGCGTTATTTCTATAGCTACAATCTTTTGAAAAATTGTATGAAGAAATTATTAACATTTATTTCTTCCCAAGGAAAGCTAAATTCAGAAACTCAAATTAGGTAAAAGTAAAAAATAAAAGGGATGGTGTGGGTTTACAGAACGAAAGCTTCTCTAATTCCATGAAAACAGAACCCTTTCTCGGCATTTCCGGACATGGCAGTCTTCCGGCTGGTGGTTCCTCTCCTCCCCACTTCGGCAGCCACTGTCTTCATCTGCTGGGTGTCCCAGGGCCTGGTCATTATAGCCCTGCCAGGGCTGGTGATGAATGAGCTGGAGGTAACCTCAGTCATGGGTTATTCCAAGAAACATCCGCATGTTTTCCTGGGCACCAGATCCAACCGGCTGGTAGTGAAACTTATTTCCGGGATATGTCTCTGTGACAGAAGGCAACAACCAGTGACGTCGTCACCTCCTACACGTCCACCTTTTATTTAATAGACTTTTAACATTATTGAGAGCATTGACAGTGGTTCCTTATAGAGGAAAAATTAACTGTGATAGCAATCATATAAAAATAAACAGCATAGGAAATACATGGGAATAATCTTTCTTGAAAATTGGGTTTGCCACCATAATATGATTTCCTACAAATGTGTTTCATGCAGTTATCCGACACCATGTCTATTCAAAATAATTTGAAGATAGAATTAATGTCCCTTTACTCTCCTTTTCATTTTATGATTTTAAAGATTCTGAAAGTTTAAATTAACAAAGCAACAGTAAATTGTTACGTAAGATGTTATTACATAAGATTCTATATTAAAACATAAGAAAAGGGAATCTGTACTTCTGAACATATTCTAATTGATAGTAAATACTACTATTAGTTGTAAAAAGGATACTCTCATTTTTCAGGAGCTCTAAGACCAAGTCACAGAAAAGATTTAGTTCAACTAAATAAAAACTATTTTATTTTTTAAGAATAAGTATATTCTAAAGATTTTGAAGCTTAAAATGATCTTGGTCATTTAAAATGTATTCCTAATCCTAACTTAAGTGTTAATTTTTGATATTTGTACATCATTCACCCCAACATGCCTAACTATGTAAGAGTGAATGAATTCACTCACCTAAACCAACAGAATAAACATAAATATATATATGTGTGCCCCTCGCCCACTTACTTTGAAGCTGTGTATTCAACTTCAATCATTCCATTTCACAGAAAAAAAAATTATGCTGGTACTATGTAAGTATCATCTCATAGTCTCACCGTAATAAGCCTTTACACTAAAATATACTGTGTTATTTCATACTTGAAAAATAATATTCAACTGTGTTTGGAGGTGATAAATTCAAGTGATTCTTTTCATAACTTTGCACACAAAATTCATTCATCAGATCCTCAGGGAACACATTTTCTTTTCTCTGTCCAAAGGTAATAGCCCTGAATAGAAAACTGATGAAGTAAAATTGTTTTATCCTACAGGCAAAAAAAAAAAAGAAACCTTCATGAGGTATGTGGTGAATACCAAGGCTGTGGGGAAAAACAGGTAAGCTATTTTCAGCAATTGAGAACCTAGTTCTTATTATTATTAATAATAACTGAATCATAGTTGACTTTACAATATTATGTTAGTTTCAGGTGTACAATACAACATTTAAATACATTATGAAATGACCCCAATAAACCCAGTAACCATCGGACCTTACAAAGCTATGACAGTGGTATTGAGTCTGTTCTTTATGCTGTATTATTAGCTCCTTGTGACTTACTTATTTCATGACTGGAGGTTAGTACCTCTTAATCCCCCTCATCCATTTTGACCATCGATTTTGTCCCTTCCAGCAACCACAAGTTTGGAGAGCCCAGTTAATTTTTGATAAACTTCACAGCAGAACACTCTCAATCTCTGACTATCAAAATAATAGTCCTTTTTCTTTTTACTGTAAAACTTAATGCCTCAGGCCACAGTTTACCTACAGTGATACATGTTAAATTCTTTGTATTGCTACCTCGAGAAATACGTTATAATTTGTTCCAGACATTTTAGACAATACAATAGTTCATCGCAGAAAATTTGAAAAATCTTTAACATTCTGGAAGACGTTCCCATCAGCCGTTTGCCTTCATCTTTCTAGAGAAACGACTCAGAGAGAGGCATCAGTCACTCCTCGTTGTCGACGCTGATGATAAACTCTGGCATCTCCGTGGCTCTCAGCTGACCCCAGCACCCCGTGGGCTCCTGTGCACACCACCCGCTGTCCCGCTGGGCGTCCTCTGTCACCCTCACTCCCAGCCTCTCAGGGTTGCAGCCGCCCTGGGATTGGTCCTCTTCTGAGTCTACACTGGCGCCTTCTGGGTCCCACCCAGGGCCCTGGCGTCCATGCCCCCCAGGTGCTAATGGCCCCACGCGTCCATCTCCAACTCCTGAACCCTCGCCTAAGGTGCGCAGCTGCCTGCTTCCCGCCTCGGAGACGTCTGAGCAAAGCCCGCCGGAGGAGGCGTGCAGACCGCCGAGTCTCTGCTGTGGACGCGGGCCTCCAGCCCTCCTCGCCCCCTCCTCCCCCTCCCAGTCGCCCCACCGGCCCGCACATTCGCCCTGCCAGTGCTCCCATCGCCCTCGCGAGTCCATCCCCTTCCCCATCTTGCCTAAGCCTCCTTCCACGTCTTTCTGGGATCAACACCGCCGGCTCCCCGCTGATGCCCGCTTGCATTCTCATCCACCCAGTGGAGGAGACAAGTCTCCGAGACAAGTCAGATCAGCTTCCCCTTCCCAACAAAAGCCTCTGCGGTTTCCCATTTCCCACTAGATTCAGAGCTGCTCGCAATCTCCCCGTCTATGAACTTCTTTCCTTTTACTCTTTCCTGAACCCTCTTTCCTACTCTGCTGCTGCTAAGTCGCTTCAGTTGTGTCCGACTCTGTGCGACCCCATAGACAGCAGCCCACCAGGCTCCCCCGTCCCTGGGATTCTCCAGGCAAGAACACTGGAGTGGCTTTCCCACTCTATTCATCTTTAACTCATGGCTGACTTTCTTTACCTTTGCCACAAATATAAACACAAGAACATACACCATTGAAGGCATTAGCTGAAGCTGTCATTTTCTGCACTTTATTCTTTTGGCCCAGTGACGCATTCATTATTTGTTCTTACTGATCTTCGCCCCAGCATGTGTATTTTTTCTGCAAGCACTTTTCAGTCTCCCAAGGATGCCTTGAACTTGAGGTTTACCTGCACAGGTGGTTTAATCCCCCTTCTTCGTACCCTACACTTCCTTTTAACAGCTGGCCAGGAGAAGGCAATGGCACCCCACTCCAGTACTCTTGCCTGGAGGATTCCATGGATGGAGGAGCCTGGTGGGCTGCAGTCCATGGGGTCGCGACTGAGCAACTTCACCTTCACTTTTCACTTTCATGCATCAGAGAAGGAAATGGCAACCCACTCCAGTGTTCTTGCCTGGAGAATCCCAGGGACGGGGGAGCCTGGTGGGCTGCCATCTCTGGGGTCGCACAGTCGGACACGACTGAAGCGACTTAGCAGCAGCAGCAGCACACAGACAGCTCAGGACAAAGGGGAACAACAGTGGGCGAGGGAAACGGAAGGTGGAAGAAAGAGATGTCAAGACTTCCAACGGACAATAGGGTGCTTAGAACCTGACATGGAAGAAAGAAATGTCAAGACTTCCAACGGGCAATAGGGTGCTTAGAACCTGACATGCTACAGTTGCTGCAGTGAGATAATAAACAGCTCTGAATTCCCTGTAAAGGAGAAGTTTGACTAGTTTTACAATTCTAATTATTTGGCAGAACTCCAGGTTTCCCTCTGTGTGTGTGTGTGCATGCTGAGTTGCTCAGTTGTGTCCAACTCTTTGCAGCCCTATGGACCATAGCCCACCAGGCTCCTCTGTTCATTCTCCAGGCAAGAACACTGGAGTGCGTTGCCATGCCCTCCTCCAGGGGATCTTCCCCACCCAGGGATCAAACCTGTGTCTCTTACATCTCCTGTATTGGCAAGTGGATTCTTCACACTTGTGCCACCTGAGAAGACCACCCCCCCTCCACCATCTCTATTCTCAGCACTAACTTTCTGCATAAAACATGCAAGGAGAGAGATCCTAACAAGCAAACCAGAAAGAGTTATCACCGTGTTTACTCCAAGACTATGGAGGATATCTCTAAGGTAGACATACATTGCTAGCATCATGATAGCTTTTTTCTTGAGCAAGAATTCTGTTTTTACAATATGAACACTGTAAATATTGGAACTGATAGGTTGCCATCTCAGCTTTATCTGCAATAAAACTTATAGACAAGCTTGTGGATCATCTCTAACAAGTATAAAGCCATCTGTGGCATGCTAATTCTTCAGAAAACATATTTTCCTTTCTCTGACTCAGTGTAACCTAGAGTTAAATACCTTAGTGTTATTGGTGGCGATATTTTGCTCTCTTACATTATCTTTCACATTTATTTGTATTTTATCTCATCTTGTCATGTTGTTTATGTTTTTTCAATGGCCTTTAAAGCTTCTGAAAATATTGAGGATAATAAAGAAAAACAATAAAGAACCAGAGAAAAAGAGAAACTCTTATACCATTTTAAATAGACAAGCAAATGTCCTTAAGATTTTTTACAGATTTCAGTACTAAAGTCTTGATCTTAATTCTTCCTCCACCTATATTAAGTGCTCAATAAATGAAATTTCAGCTAAGAAACAGGTATCCAACAAGTTAATTGCATTTAACTTCAACAGTTACCATAAATATATTTTCATTTGAGTCATTTATATTTATGTAAAAACACCCTGTACACTCACACACACATGATTAAACACTGATAAGCCCTGAAAATATCAGTATCATTTAATTCACAAAATCATGCTATAGGAACCTATCATCACCCACTTTCCCCAAAATATGTTTCATTTCAAATTACTGAAAGATCTTTTCCCCTCCAATTTTAATCGTGAGCCAAGGGGAATCAGTTCAGTTGCTCAGTCATGTCTGACTCTTTGCGACCCCATGAACTGCAGCACGCCAGGCTTCCCTGTCCATCAGCAACTGCCGGAGCTTGCTCAAACTCATGTCCATCGAGTCAGTGATGCCATCCACCAATCTCGTCCTAGACCCCATATCAATGACTGGTTATTTTAAATAAGTAAAAAAAAAGATCTGTCTTGTGTTTCATTATTTATGTCACCTAACAATTTGGGCCTCAGTTTCTTCATTAATTATGTAAGAACTTAAACTAGAAGATTCCTAAGATTGTTAAAGTCAATGTGAAGGTAGAGAAGCAGCATAAAATGAAGATCAGCATGTTCTTTTCAACATGACATACATTTTCAAGCAAAAATTAATGCTCAAAGTCAATTTTTTAAAAGCCAAAATTTTAGAAGAAAGCCAAGTGTCTATTCAGCAGAAACAAATTTAAACTGTGTAATTTCTATGGCTGTCAGAAATAAGATCTTTATGGAAAATGTAGGGTATTATAATTCTTTGATGGCAAAATTATTTGATACCTAACCAAACACTGTAAAATCATGAGAGGATATGAACTTGTGAAATATCTCTTCTCTATATAATGGAAAATATTTCTTATTTTTTATGAGGGCAGGAAAAACCTACTTTTTAAATTGTGTATGTATCTTTATATCATTTATTCAACATAATTGACATCTTCAAAATTATAAAAATATAGGGCCATATGGAAATTTGGGTCAAGGATTATTTTTTAAGTAGAAATGATGAATCACTTAACTGAAAATGTATACTGATAATTCAAATAGTTTCCAATTTATTTTGAAATTGTCCTTTCAAAAGTTACTGGAGGAAGGCACAGCGCACCCTGCTGAACCTTAACCAAACCATCACCCCCTGTTCAGTGTCCTGGCGTCTCAGCGCTAAGTCCTCTCTGGGACAGGGAAGCCCAGCGTCTTCCCTCCCCTCCCCACCCCACCCAGGCAGCCTTGCTGCTGCTGTCAGCTGGGGGGCGGGGAGGGTGCAGAGAAGTTTGTGCTGTGAGCTGGAGCCCTGACTTCCCTAGGGGCCCTCTTGGCTCCATGGTCTATGCATCTTATGCCTAGATAACGAAATCTACCTGTGTTCCTTGGTTTCCATTTGCAAAGCTACATTTTACAAATGCAAACAAACCTTCACAAGCAGTGGTTCCCACTGGAGGGAGGTCGTGTGTCAACCGCAGCAGTCTTGCCTTCTTCCCCCACTCTAGGACTCAGACGCGCTCACACTCCAGGACTCCGGGGCTGCCAGAAGCAGGAGCCGCTCTGCCCTGTGCGCTCCGGGATGTGCCTGTTAGAGTCCAAGCCACTCTCTCTGCCCTCTGAGACTCTGCGCCTCAGACACTGTTGTCCATCTAACCACTTTTCGTTTTTTAGCCATAGCTCATCATCTACTTCAGAGGGATAGTATGAAATTTAATGAGATTGGGTCCAGAGCATACTACACGCTTCTTGGTAGATAGACAGTGCACTAAATATTGGAATCATCTCCTGAGTTTTCACTTTCAGATAACAGTTTTTTGGGTTTTTTGTTTTTTCAAAAAAAAAAAAGCCCTAAAAGCTTCAAAATCAGAAATTACTAAATGCTTGCTTTTTACATTTTCCTTTCCATGTTATGCACTGAAGTATTATATGGCGCTGGTGCTAAGTCTGTATTTTTCTTATGTTCGTAACTACACACTCATCTATGCAGTCAATAAACATTTTGTAAGCCCCCATTATATGTCAGCACTCCCCAAGACTGAGATCCAGAAGAAAGGAAGAGGAAAGATCTTCAGGTTGTGAAACTGTACAGACAATGATGCTGCAGACCCGCAGTGATGAAAGCTTGATGCCACTTAAAAGATGTTTGGAATTAATTTGCTCTCACCCTGTGATTTTTAATGATTCACAGAAAATGCAAAAGGGTTACTTTTTAATCCTCTGTTAGGAAATGAATCCCCTGAACTTCACCAGATGTTTGTGCCCAGAGATAAGTTTATACTTCCAGTTTGGAGTCACTTATTAAAATTGCTCATAAAGTTTCATTAACCTGAGACCACCTGAAGGTGACTAGCTGGTTTGCATAAAGGTGGATTGCATGGTGCTGCTGCTGCTGCTAAGTCACTTCAGTCGTGTCCAATTCTGTGCGACCCCATAGACGGCAGCCCAACAGGCTCCGCCATCCCTGGGATTCTCTAGGCAAGAACACTGGAGTGGGTTGCCATTTCCTTCTCCAATGCATGAAAGTGAAAAGTGAAAGTGAAGTCGCTCAGTCTTGTCCGACTCTTCGTGACCCCATGAACTGCAGCCTACCAGGCTCCTCCGCCCATGAGATTTTCCAGGCGAGAGTACTGGAGTGTGCTGCCATTGCCTTCTCCAGTGGATTGCATAATGGTATGTAAAGGATGGGCTAAGACAGGCGTCAACAAGGTGAACCGAAATAAAATTCTGAAATGCACGTGAAGAAAGCACGGTCTAAGTGACTAGTAAAATAGGCACATTCCTAAAAATAGTCTCATGCAAGTACGCGCACGCACATGTGCACACATGCACACACTCGTGCTCACAAGAACACAGGAAGGCTCAGAGCGTCTCCTTTATCCCATCATCACTAAGATACTGAAAGGGAACGTGAGGTACGGACTTAGGGAAGGTCTCTAGAAAGAGGCTCAGCCTCTGAATTTGTTTTCTGAGGTAAATTGGAGCCATCATAGCTTTCTGCTGCGGCTGCTGAATACAGTAAATTACAGAGTGGACATCAGCAGCTGTCCTTGCTCCTGGCTACACAGACGTGCCACTAGCTACAGTCTAGTTACAGGACTAGTTACAGTCCTGCTGCTCTGTTTTTGTTGTGCGTATTAAAAAAAAATGACTATCTTTACTATTTTACTAGCTGCTAAGACCATGCTTTCTTTACATGCATTTCAGAATTTCATTTAAATTTCACTTTGGATGACTGTCTCAGCCCATCCTTCTACACAAGAAATTCGCCTTTATGCAAACCAGCTAATTACCTTCAGATGGTCTTAAACTCACTAGGAAAACTCCCTAAAAATTAACCAATGATCAATAATTTCATGAAAAATGGCCACGGATTCTTCAGTAATCAAAGAATAGTGGTTAGTAAGTATGATGCCGTATTTCCTGTCTAGGAGAGAGTCACAGGCTTGGAATGTTAGTAGAGATCACTACTTTGATGGAAAATGGATCGTGTGGTTTTTAAAATGGTTCTCTGAGCTTTCATTTTTCAAAAATGTGGAAGACTTTTTAATAATGGAAAAGTACCCTACTTCTGTTTTTAGGGTAAAACTGCCTTGAAAAGATTGCTCTCCTTTCCAGTTTATTTCTATTGAAACAATCAGAATTTATTTCTGCCTCATTGTTTTGCATTGTTTTGTTTTCAAATAGCATTTATTTGGGGCTCCCCTGGTAGATCAACTGGTGAAGAATCCACCTGCTATGCAGGAGACCTGGGTTCAATTCCTGGGGCAGGAAGATCCCCTGGAGAAGGGATAGGCTACCCTCTCCAGTATCCTTGGGTTTCCCTGGTAGCTCAGATGGTAGAGAATCAGCCTGCAATGTGGGAGACCTGGGTTTGATCCCTGGATTGGGAAGATCCCCTGGAGGAGGGCATGGCAACCCACTCTAGTACTCTTGCCTGGAGAATCCCCATGGACAGAGAAGCCTGGTGGGCTATAGTCCAGGGGGTGGCAAAGAGTCAGATGTGACTAAGCACACAGCATTTGTTCAGTCCACACTGTGAATCCTGCAGTGTGGTGGGCCCTGTGCCTACCCTCGAAGGCTAAGACATGAGACTGGAAAGAGACAGGTAAGTTGCATTTCTAAGATGTGTACCACCTGCATGCATTAACAAATAAGGCAGAGGCCTGAGGAGATAAGGAAACACTTAACTTTTAAGTCTTAGACTAGACCAGCAGACGAGATGCTCTCATCACGGGACAGTGAAGGCTCTGGGGATCCGGGGACCAGGGGGATACTCATGATGGCAGGAGTGACAGGCCGGTGGCAGGAGATGATGTCATCTATGCAGGACAGGACCATCCCTCCCTCCTTCCCTCCCACTGCTCAACCGTAAGATCCTCCTGGAAGCTTGGGGCTCAGTTCTGAGGACTGCATCCTCACAGATAGAAGGGAGCTGAGTAGGGGATCCGTGAGGTGTGAGGGGTTTGTTACAAAGTGCAGAGGCCATTCCTAGGGGCAGAACTCTGCAGGAGAGAGGAACAGACCAGGAGTGGGCAAGTGGCTGGGCTTTGGGACCAGAGAGATCATCCATACAGGGTTAAAAGGCTCAATTCAGATATCACCATTCACACTAAACCTTCCCTTTCAGAAGAAAGCTGGCATTCTGTGCACTCTTGCATAATGCCTTCTGTCCTCATGTTCATGTGGCCACCTCTGTACTTCACTGGCAGATAGTGGTCAGCCAGCCCCACTAGGATACCTGCTTCCTTATCCCCACTGCCCTCCCATCACCTGCTCGTAGACAGGGTCATCAGCCAACATGTGCTAGTTGACTCGATGTGATTAGAGTTGTTCTGATTACTTTTCTCTAGGGGGTGGAATCCATCTTTACCCATCTGTTGAAAATGTTAAAGTAGCTTTATCATGTTGCATTACAACTTCTTTCCCCTTGGTTTCTTTCTCAGGAATCCCTAGAATTCTGAAAGTGTATCATTAATCATCCTGAAGTCCTAATACAAATGTGGACCAGAATGTTCTGCTCAAGCCAACAAGAATTTTCAAAGTTACAGTAACATTAAGGGCAAATTTCTCAAACTGAAAGAAAGGTTCCAACGACTTTAGTCACCATGTTCTATATGTATATGCAGATTCCTTCCTTTCCTTCTCCCTCAAAATCTAACCTTATATGACAAGTGATCTGACCCAGATAATCTGTCCAGAGTGTGTAAAACATTTAAAGGTAAGGGTCTCTGGACAAAAGGTCCATACACAGGCTGGAGACAGTTGTGTGGCCATCTAGCTAATGGTAGCACAATGCAGGGTTGGCAAGAAAGCTGCCCATCACCATCAGCTAGGCAACCCAGAGACCACAGAAAATACACTCTTTGGACACAAAGACCCATGACTTTGGAACTGAGCCTCACCACTGTGCTTAGGGCTTCCTTTCTGGATATAACACGGGAGTCTCAGGTGGACAGAGCACACCTCTCTGAGTTACACCTCTTATCTGTATGGGTATTTTCAAGTCTACCTTTCAGAAGAATTTCTGTTGGCTATTTGTCCAGGGCTGTGCTTAGTTGCTCAGTCATGTCTGACTCTTTGCGACCCCACAGACTGTAGCCCACCAAGCTGCTCTGCCCATCGGGATTCTCCAGGCAAGAATGCTAGAGTAGGTTGCCATGCCCTCCTCCAGGGGATCTTCCCAACACAGGGATCGAACCCATGTCTCTTGCATTGCAGGTGAATTCTCTACCATTTGAGCCACCAGGGTAGACCTTTATCAGAATTCTTATTGGAAATGTAACCATTCACTACACAACGGAAGGGGTTATCTTTTCTTAGGGGTAAATCCTTCTAGACAAAATGACAAATTGTTTAATTTCACAAAAGAAAATGTTTTTAAAAGCAATTCCATGAACGTAAGGAAATACTCTTGATGACTTTAGAACAATAAATTGATTTGAAAAAATAAAACAGATCAATTACCGTTATTGGATATTAAATTTTCAATTAAACTCTCATCTGGCATTGTCTGAACGACACAAACATTTCTTAATTAACATTTTTGTGCCATTAAATTCTTCACTGGGTATCATGTGGCCATTAGATGTGCTGAGTCTACAGTGTCTACAAAGCGATATGTTTCTATGATTCTTTGTCTGGATTTTCAGCCTCCTGCTGCTTGGTCTCCATCACCAACCTGTTAAATGTTTTATCTCCAGGGGCGCCAGTTTCTATTTCCATTTGGCATAGTTCTTCCCACACCCCTAGATCATCACACCTCCTTCCGTGGTTTAATACTGAACTGCACGCCGGTGTCTACTAACCATCCACCTCCTGACCCGGCCTCTCCAAGCTGCTGTTCCTCTCTCATCTTATTTCCGTCACCATCCCACTCTGCCTGCACCCCTGCCGGGGAAAGGAGGAGAAGTTGGTGTTTCCTACCCCCTGAACAGGAACTGTGGATGAAGTCAAATGATATCTTTTATGCCTGCGTTTGCTGTAGAGGCAATCATGCTTTCATTTAATCCTCATCAATCCAAACAAGTACTTTCTATTCTCTTTGAATGAGTGAAGAAAATGAGATTTGTAGATTTAAGCTATTTTCCCAAAGTCACAGAACAGGGCGTGGGGGAGCAGGGGTGGGCCATGTGTGCTGAGTGCATGGTGACCACCTCTCTGAACCCCACAGTGAGCTCCACCACTGAAACCCACCCAATTAAAAATAAACACATTTAAAAAGGAACAAAATGATTTCTTACAAGAACATGTAAAGATATAATATTAAACTGTCAGGTGAAAATACATAAAATATGGTCAAAATATTGCTTAACAGACTTTTAGTTATTCTATTTAGCTGCTTTTAATCATGTTATTCAGTTGATATACCCACAGCCTGGGTGATTATATGGTAAAGAATTAAATGTGAAATGTGAGATAACAGAAGCAAAAACGAGCAAAATAATACATGCCTTTGACTCCTATGCCTTACGGAAGTTTGAATTGAAATTTCTGGAACACTTTATATGGGTTTAGAGTGACAGCTTCTCCTCTCATGTGGTAACATTTCCAGTGTGTTTCTCCCAAGGTAAACTGAGAAAAATATCTATACACAGCAGTCACTTGACTATTTTTTTCAGTGGAATCAGGAATTTTTGGATTTCTTACTAACCAGGTCACAAATAATTACAGAGCCACAAGGACTATTTTTCTGTGTGTGTGTAAAAATGAAAAATAATCCTGGCTAAACTGTTTTTGAAACCGGTGACCTTCTCTGAAGCATTCATGGAGTAACAGGTTTACAATTCAGTTGCATGCATTTCTCTTTTCTCCCAAGGAACTTGATCACTAGATGACATTCTGAGTGTGAAGGATTAATTGTGAGCATGGCATTCATCTGCTGGGAATGAGGGAAGGTATGGTAAGTGCAGAGGAGAAGGGAAGGAGGTGGGCAGGAAATTGCAAAGCTTTAACTGCACAGAAAATTCTAGAATGATCCTTCACTTTGTATAAATGTGTCCACAGCTCATGAAAAGTGGGTAGAAAGGTTCACTAAACTAGGACACCATCCTATACCATCCTGGGGCAAAGCCATTAACTTCTTTGAACACTGGTTTCATTTGTTGTAGCTTAAAAGGCAATTAACAAAGTATTTGGCAAATAATTGGTGTTTTTTATTTATATGTATATATTGTGTGTGTGTGTGTGTGTGTGTGTGTGTGTATCTGAGCCACCAAGGAAGCCATTGAATCTGCCTGCAATGCAGGAAACTCAGTTTGATTCCTGGGTAGGGAAGATCCCCTGGAGAAGGGAATGGCAACCCACTTCATTATTCTTGCCTGGAGAATTCCATGGACAGAGAAGCCTGGCAGGGTAAAGTCCATGGGGTCACAAAGAGTTGGACATGACTGAACACACACACACACACACACACACACACACACACTCCCTTTCCTTAAGCTTGTTGTTGTTCTTTAGCCACTAAGTCATGTTCGACTCTTTTGAGACCCCATGGACTATATAGCCCACCAGGCTCCTCTGTCCATGGGGATTCTCCAGGCGAGAATACTGGAGGGGGTTGCCACGCCCTCCTCCAGGGGATCTTCCCCATCCAGGGATCAAACCCAGGTCCCTTGTGTTGCAGGCACATTCTTTACCACTGAGCCACCCTGGCAAGCCAGGCAGCTTAAATGAAGATTGCAAGTTGCAGTTTTGACTCACGCTCCATGTATCCGACTTTATCTCTAGAGCTGTACACATCATATATTCTGGAATAGTTTCAGTTTCCTGCAGCTTTAAAAATGTTCAGCAGTACTAATTTATTAGATCAAGAAATTAATACTTTATTTTTTCAGAGGTTTGCTGGTCTTTTCACAGAAATTTACAGCAAAAAAATATATATATATGCTTCTTCTAGACTTCAGTTTTATTTGGAAAATATAGACATCTTTAACTATGCACAATAAGATAGGATTCAAGGCATTTTTGTCTTTATGAATTCCCTCTCAGGTACATCTAGGGCTTAACATGTAACAATTTCTCAAAGACTGTTGAAAGTCTTTTCTCTGCTGAGGGACAGGACCTGAGTAAGGGGGTTACAGAGCCGGAGGTCACACTGCAGGGCCTCTTCACCCCCACCTGGACCACGTGTGCAGGTGAGCGCTGGTTAGAATCACAATAAACGTTAGAGGACGCGGCTCCTGGAGCAGCTGCCATCTCTGAGTAAAGCGAAACACAGCACCTCGGAGGGGCCTCTGCGCCTTCACAGGGCACCTGCACCCACCCCTAGGACCTCTTCAGAGCCCCCTCCCTGACGGGGTCCAGAGCCCCAGCGCTTCTCTTTCGCAATGGTTTTGCTTAAATGTGGTATCATTTAAGCAAAGATGTGTTGATTTACGAGTATCTGCCACTCACAGGGGACCGTAAGCTCTGGGAGAGCCCGACCGTGTCTGCCCAGCCCATTCTGCACCCCTATCAAGTAGACCCTTCCCATCACCACCGAGGGGCACACCCCAAGTCAGAGCAGAAAGTCCGAGCGTCGGGGGGCAGGTTGTCTGAGTCCAAGTTCAGCATGCTTTCCAATTCACCACAGCTGCATGCACGGCCCAGTTCAGTTCAGTTCAGTTCAGTTGTTCAGTCGTGTCCAACTCTTTGCGACCCCATGAATTGCAGCACGCCAGGCCTCCCTGTCCATCACCAACTCCCGGAGTTCACTAAGACTCACGTTCATCGAGTCAGTGATGCCATCCAGCCATCTCATCCTCTGTCTTCCCCTTCTCCTCCTGCCCCCAATCCCTCCCAGCATCAGAGTCTTTTCCAGTGAGTCAGCTCTTCGCATGAGGTGGCCAAAGTACTGGAGTTTCAGCTTTAGCATCATTCCTTCCAAAGAACACCCATGACTGATCTCCTTTAGGGTGGACTAGTTGGATCTCCTTGCAGTCCAAGAGACTCTCAAGAGTCTTCTTCAACACCACAGTTCAAAAGCATGCACGGCCCAGAACTATTCAAAAAGTCTGACCTTTCTTCCTGAGTTATAAGTTTAAAATTAAATTATGTTTAGTTTTAATTTTAATAACAAATACTTTTTCTACACAAAGGTGAATCACATAGTTGAGGTTTGACAGAAAACAACAAAATTCTGCAAAGCAACTATCCTTCAATTAAAAAATAAATTAATTAAATGCACACATGTACAAGAAGGTGTAGACATGTACAAAAGAAACCCAGAGAATCACATCAGCAGTGCTGTGAGAAAGCACAGTTTTATTTTGATTTTCTGCTGCCCCTTGATGATAGAGACAGTGGGGAGATCTTTCTGTTTCCGTGGTGAACCTCTGGCACAGTCTCTGGGCCATTTCTGCACACGCAGACAAACGGGCTTACAGGCTTTTATGTGGCAAACACTTAATTCCATGAGGGGAACCGAGAGTGAAGCTGCTGTTCTGAAGACCAAGACGACCCAGCGCCGGGTCTGCCTCCGTTCTCTCCAGGGGAGTGTGGGTGT
>NW_011495078.1:4194285-4199716 GCF_000754665.1 Bison bison bison | reverse complement strand
GGTACCACCTTGCTCCTGTGACCACATCACCGGCGTGAAAAGCATCCACGCAGCCTCGCTCCGAAGCCTCCAGCCAGCCCCCTGGCGAGCCTTCCACGCCCCTCCCTGTCGGGTCCCCAAACCTTTCCCGCCCCAGGATCCTGCTGGGCTGGGAGGCAGCGAGCCCTGCCTGGGACCTCCTTTGGCTCTGAGTTTAGAGACATCTCCCAGGCCGTTTCCCGTGGAAACCTGCAGGGGGAAGGACATGCTTTGATCACCCCCACTTTGAGGTCTGGTCCCCTATTCTGGAGCCTCGGGAGTCTGAGGGCAGAGGCTCCCGTTCTACCACCATCACGGAGCTTGAAGCCAGGATGCACACGGACATCGTGGAACACACCATTCCAGTTCCGAGTCCCATGGCCGGGGCGAGGCCCAAGTGATCCCAGGGGGGCTCTGGAGGAGGGGGAAGTCAGGGGTACTCCTGGTGAGGGGAGGGGGCCAGGAAAGTGGACCCCCCCACCCCACCCCAGGCCAGCTCTCCTCCATTCCAAACAGGACAGGGAATTACAGGTTTCAAAGATGGAAAACCAGCAACATCTCAGCATGTCACACTGGCGTGATCCTTTTCCTCAGCAAAGTAGGAAAAAAAACATGTCATTTCAGTTTAGTTATCTCTAGTGGATTATTTCACTACCACCCATAAGGGACTTCAGGATATTTAATGCTTTTCCATGAGCACAGCTGTGGATAGGTATCTTCAACTTGGGGATAAGTTTCTAAATAAAATCACGCCTAGCTAATCAACCTCTCTGACTAGCTGGTATGCGTGGATACTAATTCTGTGGGTCCCTGAAGGCCCACGACTCCTCTGTCACCTCGCTGCCCTTCAGGCTGCCTCCTCTGCTCCGCGGGCGCTCCTGTGAGCCTGAGGAACACACCCTCTACTGTGCACGCACCTCATCTTCCTTCCTGCTCAAAAGTACTCCTTTAAGACACAAACTCTCTTACTTGAGCATTTTTGTTTCCCGAGCAGTACTAACAGCAGAGAAGGGGCAGGATGAATCTTGTCCATGGGATTCTCCAGGCAAGAATACTGCAGTGGGTGGCCATTCCCTTCAGGGCATCTCCCCAATCCAGGGATCAAACCTGGGTCTCCTGCATTGCAGGAGCGTTCTTTACTGTCTGAGACACCAGGGAAGCCCTAAAGTATTTTTAATTACTCAAAATTGATTATATGGGAAAGCAAGGGCTAAAATTCAAGCACAGAATGACAGCAGCTTGAAATAAAAAATGGTCTAATATTTTTTAGGGCTTCCCAGGTAACTCTCCTGGTAAAGAACACACCTGTAATGCAGGAGATGCAAGAGACGTGAGTTCAATCCCTGGGTCGGGAAAATCCCCTGGACAAAGGCATGACAATCTGCTCCAGTATTTTTGTCTGGAAAATCCCAAGGACAGGGGAACCAGCTGGGCTACAGTCTGTGGGGTCTCGAGGAGTCGGGCATGACTGAGCACACACAGGACAGAATATTGAAAAAAAGAAACAAAAACCTTTGCATATTCACTTGGATTCTTGACGGGTATATTTAGATGCAAAGTTTATGGGAAGGAAGAGGGATAAGACAGGACACTGTTATTTCCCAAAGACATTCATATTTTCAGTAGGGGTTAATAGAAAATTGTATAAATTACTTTAACTATGTTTCTATTCTTTTGCCATAGACTATATTATTTTTAAAGGGAAAATTTTCATCTTCCCTGAAGCAAAATTTTGTTTCAACAATGTCTCTGTAAATCTTTAATGGGTTCAGTGGGTTTCTCTGGAAATTCAGATTCCAACCACATGAAGCACACCAGCACTGAGGGGAAAGAGACAGTAATGAAAGCAAAGTGCAGAAACAGAAAGAGGAAATCAGCCTTGTTGTCGTCATCGTTGGTGTTCGGTCACCCAGTCGTGGCCGACTCTTTGCAGCTACAAGGACTGCAGCACACCAGGCCTTTCTGTCCCTCGCCGTCTCCCGGAGTTTGCCCAAGCACCCAGGACTTTTCAAATGAGTCAGTTCTTCGCATCAGGTGGTCAAAATACTGGAGCTTCCGCTTTAGTATCAGTCCTTCCAATGAGTACTCAGGATTGATTTCCTTTAGGATTGACTGATTTGATCTCCCTGCTGTCCAAGGGACTCTCAGGAGTCTTCTCCAGCACCACAGTTTGAAGGCATCATTTCCTTGGCACTCTGCCTTCTTTACGGTCCAGCTCTTATGACCATATGTGGCCACCCTATTGATTCATTTAACCAGTCTACTGGAGCACCAAGTCTTTGCTACTGCTGCTGCTGCTGCTGCTAACTTGCTTCAGCCATGTCTGACTCTGTGCGACCCCACAGATGGCAGCCCACCAGGCTCCTCTGTGCACGAGATTCTCTAGGTAAGAATACTGGAGGGGGTTGCCATTTCCTTCTCCAAAGTCTTTGCTAGTCAACAGTGAATAAGTTAGACCAGGCCCCTCTCTCATAAGGCTTATACTCTACTTAGGATGGGGGGAGCAGATAACAAATAATCCACAAAAATCATTAATGGTGGTGCTGGGTGTGATAAAGTAGGCTGGGGGTGGCAGGGGAAGCTCTCTTAAACGGTGATGTTGGATGGAAGAACTTGATGAAAAGCCATGGGAATGTCTGGGTGTAGAACTTTTCCAGAACAGTCTAAGGTTGCACGGTAAAGGCAATGTTGGTATGTAGGAGAGACAGCAAGAGGGCCCACAGACCAGGTGGGAGTGGGGAGACTCTCCAAGGGAAAGCCAGAGGCAGTGTCAAAGCCAGCGTGTTCGTCACCCTACAGACGAGCAACCCTAGCTCCAGTGTCTGTGACCTGCCACCTGAGAAGTTCAAAATTTCAACCCAAAGGAAGAATCTGCCTGGAGGACTGAGAGGTCAGAGAAAAGACCGGTAGAATGTGGCTCCTGGGTCTGGTGACGTAAAACGCATTTCCTAATGAAAACGCCACCAACCTGAAGCAGACAAGGATCTCTACACGGAGGTCGTGGGTGAGGCTGATGGCAATGAGAAGCGGGAGGGCACCTTTTAAATGGAGTAGAAGGACCAAACGAAAGGACACGTGATGGAAAGACCCAGCCAGGACAGCCTAGACTCTTGTTCTGTCACTAGAGTGGCCAGGAAGGTTCCTGGGACAGCCTGCTGCCCTGGAGACACTTTCTCTGCAGGCCCCTTGAAAACGCCTGGAGAGACGTCACCACGGTTAGGGAGGAGCTGGCTGTGTCTGCGTGCTCCCCACCTCCCACCCTGTCTCACCTTTTCCTCCGTCTCTACTCCTCTGCCCTCCCCACCGGCTATTCTCCTTTGTCCTCCTTCCCCTCTCTCTTCCCTTCTCCTTTTTACTGGACTCTACTGTTTACTTTTTAAGATGACAGTTTGTTATAATGGATACAATCCATAATTGTGAATTAATCCATTCTTTGTTTCAGAAAGTGAAAGTGAAGTCGCTCAGTCGTGCCGGACTCTTTGCCACCCCATGGACTGTAGCCTACCAGGCTCCTCTGTCCATTGGATTTTCCAGGCAAAGGTACTGGAGTGGATTGCCATTTCCTTCTCCAGGGGATCTTCCTGACCCAGGGATCGAACCCAGGTCTCCTGCATTGTAGACAGATGCTTTACCATCTGAGCTACCAGGAAGTCCTTTGTTTCGGGGTCCCACATAAATGAAGAATCACACTGGAGTCGAATTTTTTTTTTCTCAGCTTTCTAATAAATGAAACTAAAACCACCTTGATGCTAGGCTGACAATTAAAGGGAATATACCTCGGTCTTACGGACTTTGGCCAAAACGGAAATTCAAGGGGTGGTCCTTTGAGTGCACCTTGGAACATGAAAAATAATAATATCAGAAGATTTAATTTTAAAATATGACATCAGAAAATCATGACAAATATTTTCAAAGCTGGATTTATTTTTGTGATGTTTGAATTCTCCATGTAAATCTGGGAATGCAATAGTAGTGGGGAAGAAAAATATCTTTCCTTCTAGAAAAAGTTTTCAGATTCTTGATACATGTAAGTGACTAAGTCATGGCAACTGTGAAAACACTCCAGGCCTGCCCTTTGGTTTCATTTGCCTCCATTCCTTTTTGCAAGTTGAAGACACTGTCAAAGGTCACATCTCATGGAGCACTGTATGTATGCTATCATTTTGGTAATTAAACAATATAGCTCCCCATAGACATAACTAAGTCTGGACTTGTACCTTTTTGGAAGCGATTAGTATTTAAATTCAGCATTCGAGTAGGTATAAGTTGGTGAAAAATATGGAAAAGCAAGTTGAAGAGAGGAACGAAGCATAGCATTAATGGCCTTTTACTGTTGTGTTACCTGATTTACTGTGGTGAGTCTTCAAAGCAGGTCTTACTATCCTGAGTTTACGGATGAAGAACATGGGCATAGGGGAGTTACATAGGGGAGTTTAGGAATTCAGAGCTAAGAACGAAGGAAAAACTAAACTGACATGCAAATTCAGTTCTGCTGTGATCTCAAGTCCATGCTCAGACCATTCTATTACGCTTTAAAGGTTAATGCAATCCAAGTCTCGGTGATGACACTCACAGTGCAAGAAAAAGAGATACGGGGCTTCACTCAGAGCGAAGGAATGCAAATTAGAGACTATCGTATTCTCCATATGCAGTTCACAGGTCCAACAGCATCTAAAGGTTTCCAAGACTTGACTTCCCCAGGGAGAATTCTATGTAGGACATTCTGAATGATAACTTTGAAGTGTGTTTGTTCTGAGAAGCTGAAGTGGTGTTTGCGTTGTGTCCTGGGGAATTAGTGAGTGATCTGAACTAAAGAAAGCATTCAAAATTAAAGATGTTTTGCTTAAGTGGAGCAGATCAACTGTTTACACTGAGAGTGCTTATCTTAAAATTTAGGAAATAAAAACTACATAGTGAGGAATGGTACAGACTCCGAGTCAGGAGGAGTAGTCATGAGGAAAATAATGTTTTCGACTAGTCTACCAAACACGATCAGAACAAACACTTTGAGGGATGGGAGGAGAGGTGACGGATGCCACTCGGAACGGTGTCTTAAGCAAACGATCAAACGCTGCAGTGGAGAGGATGAAGAGACAGGGAGAGGTGAAGTTTAATTACTCACACTATACACACTTGTGGAAAATTACTAACAGTCATGAAGAAGGTACACCAACAAGACGCTAGTAAAAATGCACTCGTGCATTCTTGCAGAGACTTGGAAAATCAACTTCGTTTTATGTAAATCTGAGCCAAGAGTTCATTGTTGTGAGCTGAATCAGTTCTGTTCAGTTCAGTTGCTCAGTCGTGTCCAACTCTTTGTGACCCCATGAATCGCAGCACGCCAGGCCTCCCTGTCCATCACCAACTCCTGGAGTTCACTCAGACTCACGTCCATTGAGTCGGTGATGCCATC
>NW_011495078.1:4159990-4193962 GCF_000754665.1 Bison bison bison | reverse complement strand
GACTAGACGAACCTTTGTTGGCAAAGTAATGTCTCTGCTTTTGAATATGCTATCTAGGTTGGTCATAACTTTCCTTCCAAGGAGTAAGCGTCTTTTAATTTCATGGCTGTAATTGCCATCTGCAGTGATTTTGGAGCCCAGAAAAATAAAGTCTGGAACAGTTTCCCCTGTTTCCCCATCTATTTCCCATAGAATTCCCCAAAATTCATATGCTGACAACCTCATCTCAAGTACCTCAGAACGTCCCTCACGTGGAAATAGGACCATCACAAATGCAAATGGTCAAGTAAAGCTGAGAGCATTAGGGTGGCCCCTAAGCCAGCATGACTGCTGTCCTCATCAAAAGGGGGATTTGGACACATGCACACCGAACAGTGGTCGGAAGATGAAGGCAGAGACTGGGGTGATGCAGAGATCAAGAGATGCCAGAACTTTCCAGCAACCCAAGAAGCGAGGGAGAGGCCTGGAACACATTCACCCTCACAGCTTCAGAAGGAACCACCCTTGATCGCAGACTGGCAGGCTCCAGGCTATTGTTTGAGTGCCCAGTTGCTCAGTCGAGTCCAACTCTTTGCGACCACCTGGACTGCAGCCCGCCAGGCTCCTCAGGCAATGAGATTTCCCAGGTAAGAATACTGGAGTGGGTTGTCATTCCCTACTGCAAGGGATCTTCCCAACCCATGGATTGAATCCCATCTCTTGTGTCTCCTGCACTCGAAGGCAGATTCTTTACCAATAGTGCCATCTGGAAAGCCACCTGTTTGAAAGTGTTAGTCACTCACTCATGTCTGACTCTTTGCGACTCCATGGACTGTAGCCCACCAGGCTCCTCTGTCCTAGGCAAGAATACTGGAGTGGGTTGCCATGCCCTTCTCCAAGAGATCTTCCAGACCCGGGGATGGAACCTGGGTCTCCCACACTGCAGGCAGACTCTTGACCACCTGAGCCACCCACTGCCTCATTTGCGGTCCTCTGGTACGGCTGCCCTTAGCAGGTCACCAAAGTACCCCAGGATGTATTTCTCTTCTGACTTTCTATACAGCTTGTATCATATCATAAGAGTGGCATCCACATGCACTTGGCTTTTGAGATCAGAATAAGGAAAATGAAGAGCTCGTCTTCTGTCTCCCATGAAGCAGAGGTCCCTTTTTCTTAGTAACAGAATTTTTTCAAAGTCAAAAAGTGCAGCAACCAATTAACACTGGAACATTAGGAAAGGCAAGTATCTGAAATCCATTTATACTGTGTAACTTCTTCTCAAATATTTCATATGAATGTTAGGCCTTGTTAGATGATTTGTGATGTAGTTCACAAATTTGAAAATAAAAAAAGTGGTATATGAATAAAACAAACATAAACAAAGTCTGAAAAAGATTTAGTAAAAATGTATGTTTCTTAAAAAAAATTAAGCCATAATACTCTAGCGGTTCCTTTATTTTGTGGATAAATTGAAGACAGACTGTCCTGTCTTTTTTTATCCTCACTTCCAGACATAGTTTTTAGCACACTGTAGAAAATCCTACGGACAGAGGAACCTGGCAGGCTACAGTCCACGGGGTTGCAAAGAGTCAGACACGACTGAGCGACTGAGCACACACACATTAATACATGGACGGTAAATGTTTCTCAAGTCTGTATATAAACAAGTGAAGCAAAATAAAATCTTATGGACAACTCAGCATAATATATTTGCATAAAAAAGAAATGATGGGAGATGTGTTGAGATTCATAAATAATTCACATTATTTAAAATCATTCACCTGATGATTTTGAACTATGAAAAGTTTAAAAATAGCTAAAAGACTCAATTTATTCCTCCCCAAATTAGGCTTTAGTTTGAAGGCTTTGCAGTCAATGCCAATTCTTTGTTACCTCCCTTTGATAGCTGAATTTGTTACATATACAATGAACTAATTTTCTAAATACTGATTTTGTGAAAAAAATGAATTTGGTGAAGTGGTATATTGGATATGTGAAAAAAATATGATGAAACACAAATTTTATTTTTCATTCAAAATCTCAATTTTCTTGAGAAATCAAATGTAACTTGGTTTTGTGTTACATAAATCTGGCCCAGTTTAAAGTAATCAAGAAATTACTTTAATTCAGCTACTTATGGATTAAAGCATTGTATTTTATTTGCTGCTAAAGAAATCCAGACTATGTGATTCTTAGTAGTTTCTTTTTGAGTCTCAAACAAAATCACATAAAAATGCTAAGTCTAAAGTTAAACTATCCATTATAACTAAAAAGGCCCACCCAATATATTGGAAAGTAACCTCCTCAATTTGACTTATATTTATGGCTATGTCAGACCAATAATGTCTACCTAACATAGAAGGATGTCTAGAAATCTACCCTTTTAATATGTGCCTAAATAACTAAAAAAATGGTAAAAATTCTTAAATGAATTTTAATAAAAGTTCTGAGGTTATATAGCAAAGAACAGTACATATTTAGAACAAATACAACAGTCGAAACATTCTTCAGTGAGAGTTGCATGGAAATCACCAATATTCTGTTAGTTGTGCAAAGTTCTTTTACAAAGTTCTTTTCCTTTTTCTCTGTAATGGAAGTGAAAGAAGAACTAGCTGTGCCTGATCATCAGCTAAGTAATGATTACTTATTGAGAATTTTCTGTGATACTGCCCCTCTTAACTGCCA
Organism: Bison bison bison; assembly: GCF_000754665.1. Classification (NCBI taxonomy): domain Eukaryota; kingdom Metazoa; phylum Chordata; class Mammalia; order Artiodactyla; family Bovidae; genus Bison; species Bison bison. The sequence continues at coordinate 4,191,298 of NW_011495078.1, read as the reverse complement.
CCAGCTTTGACCCAATGAAGATAATATAGTATGTTTCCCCCCCAAAAAAGATGTCATAGACACACACATGAAACAGAAGACACAGTTCGCTATGGGACATGCTAAACCATGACTGTCAGATTCAAGAGCCACGATCTTTTCTAAGTACTGGGCTGACTGTTCTGCACACTTACCTCATGGATATTTGCAAGATCTCCTTAGGTGAAAGTCACCACCTTCATTAACACACAGATGAAGAAACTGAAGAGGAGAATGATTAAACTGTGCATGTGGGGTCACAGAAGTCGTAGTGATGTTACAAACACTGCACATTCCACCATCTGCTTCTCTGCACTCCACCATTAAAAGACAGAACGAGATGGAGAAAGACGTTTTGCCATGGGTGAAATTACTCTACGTGATGCCCTGCAGCAGCAACCAGTACTTGTTAAAAACGTGGACCAGGGATTCTTCAAACGGACGTTGAAACTAGAAACGATCAGGAGACTGAAGATACCATTTGAAATCCTAGGAGCTCAGGAATGGAACCTCTCAGCCTGAATCCTTCTTTTAAAATGGAAAGCCAAGTTGTCTTTCATTTTTTACTTCCTCCACATGCTCCTTACTCTTCTCTCCATTTCACTTCTGAGGATTTGATAAGGCAGGCTGCATTTGCTTCTAAATCTGTCTGTTATTTCTTTCTATTTCATTAAAAAGTCAAAATCAACTGTGAAAGCAATGATTGGTTTGCATGGGACTAAATTCTTGAGAAATTTGATACATTTCATTTTCTTTTGATGGGATGGTGGGGGGGAATCTGCCTGTAACAGGGACTGAGCCCCACTAACAAAGTACTCCCATGCCACCAAATATATATAATCAAATCTTATTTATAGCAATAAACAGTTACTTTTCCTCCTGAACAAACTGTTTCTATGACATTACTTTGGAATTGGTTCTGGTTATAGACCCTAGCTCCCCAACTTACTTGAACTTAGGTAACTCTTTCCCCTCCAAGTCTCAGTTTTCTCAAATGTGATATAGGACCAGTAACAACTACCTTTAAGGTGAAAGGGAATAAAAATACAAAAGCACCTACTGTGTCTTAATAGTCAAAGAAAGATGAGTATATATTAATATATATGTTGTTGTTGAACACTCAGAGAAAAATGAGTATATATATAATCGTAAAGGAAGTCAGATCTGAAGGTTCATTGGAGAGACTGATGCTGAAGCTGAAGCTCCAATACTTTGGCCACCTGATGCAAAAAACTGACTCACTGGAGAAGAACCTGATGCTGGGAAAGACTGAAGGCAGGAGAAGGGGACGACAGAGGACGAGATGGTTGGATGGCATCACCAACTCGATGGACATGAGTTTGAGCAAGCCTTGGGAGTTGGTGACGGCCAGGGAGGCCTGGCCTGCTGCAGTCCATGGGGTTGCAAAGAGTCGGACACGACTGAGTGACTGAACTGAACTGAACTGATATATATATTATATAATACACACACATGTATATATAATTGGTAAGAGAACTGCCATGAATCTGGATGCGTAAGTAAGGTTAGGGCACCTTTTAATCGTAAAACATAACTTTAACTTCCTAGAAACCACAACACACTATTTATTATTTATTTAATTTTATTTACTATTTATTATTTATTTAAATCAACACACCTAGTGGTGAGGGTCACCATGGCATAAGGGTACATTCAGTGATTCTCCTCTCACATATTTTCTCAACAAGTTAAAAAATCATTTTAGAGGCAGATTCATAGTTTTGTACCTAAACAGTTTTGCTTATTTCTTCCTACTAACACTGCTGTCTCATTTGTGCTTACTCACAGCCCAGAATAAGCTCTTAATTTAAATACAGAGATTTTAGTCCATCTCATTTTATAGATGAAAGGACTGGGTTCTTAAGAGACTAAAGGTAACACAGGTTGCCAGTGAACGCACAAGTAATATAGTTCTCCTGGCCTCTAGTTGAGCTCTTTCTCTATCGCACTGTGTACCCTTGGTTTATTATCCAGTGTCTTCCTGATATACTGTTGTATTTAGGAAGCCTATACAATTAAGCACACCTTTATGAAAAGCATAAATAAGATGCAATTTTCAACACAATGCCTGGGTTCAATAAATTTTGGTTGAATGAATTAGTGCAGTTTTATGGTGGAAAATATGAGGTACATTTGCTCATCCATAATTCTTGGTAAGAGCTTTTATTAGTCATCTTTGAGTCTGTGAGACTTAAAACAGTAGGAAGTACAGGAGTGTCTCTGGTAGAAGCTATGCTATGTGTAATTTACATTTCAAAACTTCCAGGACCTTGCAAATGTTAATCATGGTGGACATCCGTTTGATAATGGATGATTCAAATCTGATTTCCATTTCTCAGCTGAGAACCTCACTCAAATGGAAAGCAGAATGAAAACAGACAAGAGAGGGTAGAATTAAAGACTCGGGAGTCAGACACTCAGCTTAAATACCAGCTCTATTACCCACTTTCTAGTATGTGAGCAAAGTATTTCACATCTCCAGGTCGGCAAGCATGCATGTATGCATGTGTTTGTACATGTATATGTATTATGTGTGAAGATACCTATAACTTGTGTGTATATTTCTAGTATATAAACAAATATTACATATATATACAACTGAAATATCAGAACCAATAATATTTCACAGACATGTTTAGAATTTGGGAATTCAGATTAGATGATGTATATATGAAATAACTCATAATGTTTGCTATACAAAAAAACCTCAATAACTCGCAGCTTTAATTTTTGTAAATTACATGATGTTTATATTTGGAATCATTTTGCATTTGGGAGGTTTTTATTTTTCTAATTGCCCTGATTTTTACATTTTGTGTGTTGAGTCCCTGGCCTGTATCCCACCTTCACCAGCCTCCTCCACAGTTATGGACACATTCTCTCTTCCTTAGCCTCCCCTCCCCACGTGCTATTTTTTATTTTCTTTATCTGTATGGGCAAGAAGTTAGAAAGAAGCTAGTATGGTCATTATGGATTAATGATCAATAATAAGGCCTTCCCTTGTAGTTCAGTTGGTAAAGAATCTGCCTGCAATGCAGGAGACCCGGCTTCGATTTCTGGGTCAGGAAGATCCCCTGGAGAAGGGAACCCACTCCAGTATTCTTGCCTGGAGAATCCCATGGACAGATCAATAGTAAAGGAGAAAGAAGGGATAAAAAATAGGTACATTGAGAAACTTTGGTGAGTTTTAGATAACTGTCTAAATAATGATTATACTGAATATAAGTTACGTCTAAAGCCACATATCATGGCTATAAAAACTGAAATTGTAAATATGCCTAATTTTTAAGTATGTAACATTTCAATAGAATTACTAACCCCAAGACAACTATTTATAAGATTTCTGGTATGTTTCATGTGAGACTACTAAATAATTCCTTTGTAGCAGTGGATTTGTGAAGAATACCTTATATGAACATACTAATATACCAAGTATCTTATTTAAATAAAAAAAAAATTCCAAGAGCTGGAATTAATGGCTTGTAATGAACTTTAGTGAGAAATATTAATTTTAACTTAGCATTCATAAATTAAAATGGATAATTTCATTTTGAACTTTATGCCTTATTGTAGTAAAAACTTATTTGCATTTTCTGATATTCGACCATGTATTTCACCTATAATTACTTTGCTTCCTTGAGTATATCCATTTTTCAGACTTTAGTTAAATATTTTCAATTAAAAATGGCTGCTTCTGTTCTGTACTGAATATTTTATCATTTTTAAAGGCCTTTTATTTATTAAGAAAACTTTCATCAAAATGTCTATTGAGGAGGAAGGAGGGAATTTCAATTTTTTCACAATATCTATCTTTAAATATAAAATAAAAAAAATTGTTAGCTACAAATTATTATAAACTGAAACAGTGTTTGATTTGAAAACCTATTTTTCTTTGGTTGCATTTGTTCTTGACTCTAACACTTTGTAACTTAACAGTCTCTTAGCAAACAACTCGACTCTTCCCTACACCACCTTCGGCACAGCAGCAAATTCAAACCTCACAGCATAAAACATCTGTGGAAAAGTCCTCTCCACTCTTACCCCATCTACTCATCTTCCCAGTTTCCAGTGTATAATATACAAGCCAATTCATTTATAAAATCTCTACCCTTTTCATGCAAATAGCATCAATACCATACACACTGTTCCACATTTTGGCTGTTGGTTTTGTCTGTTTAGATTTTAAACATGTTTTTCTAGGAAATCTCAAGGGAATTCATAAAGGCTATCCTCATAATTTTGTAATAGCAATTACTGTTTCATTATATAAATATGTCATAACTTATTTAACCAGTCTCCTGATGATAGAAATTTAGGTTATTTCCTATCTTTTCTTATTCCAAAAAAAAAAAAATAATGTAATGAGTTATCTTTGGACATACATAATTTCTCAAGTGTGCTGGTATATACAAACTGTTGATCAGGGATATACAGGGTTAAAATTCAGGAGATAAACACCAAATTACCCTCCAAAGGTGTTTTGCCAGTGTACACACCCAAAAACAACTACAATCTACTTTTCAAGTGTCTCCCTGCTCTGGGGTTCTGTCAGGGAAAGTTCTCTAACCTCTTACCATAGTACTAACTGGGGTCACTTTCCTGTTTGCAGAGGTCATTTCCTCTGAGGCCTAACCTTGATAAAGGGAGGAGAAACGCATGGAATAAAATTCAACTATCCTGGATCAACTTGGGTATGAGTCTGTTCACAGATCCTCCTTTCTAAAACAACCGAAACGTCATACTGAGCAATAACCCTCCTGGACAGTCTAGGATCTTGTCCCGGGGTGATGAGGGAGGGAACAGGGTGAAGGAGCATCTGGAGCACCATCATTGTTTTCCTTCTAGTTAAAACAGGTGATAACCTGTGTTCATTTTAGTGGGTTTGCCTTGACTGAGAAGGGGAGGGTTCCTAAAGCCATGCAGCCATCTGGAGAAAAATACACACGGAGATCACAGCAGACTGTAAACTCTAGTAGGTACACACTGCCCAGTTCCGCTGGTCACATGTATCTCTGTTTGGAAGGAATTCACACTGCGTTACTCACTGACTCAGGAAAAGGGTCTATATACATACACACACACACACACACACACACACACACACACACATACACACACATATACACACACATACACACACATACATACACACATAATTACACACACATACACACACACACTTACATACACACACACAATTGTTGATGACACTGTCAAGACTGAGAGTATGAAAGTTTGGAGTCACCAGATTTGGTTCTTTCACTTACTATCCAAATGACATTAGCTTAGTCGTTAAATTTCCTTGACTTTTAATTTCACTCTCCAGAAGTAACGGTGTAAGCTGCATGCACTAAAATTAATACAAAAGAAAGTTTAAAATATCAATTTCTATTACAAAGCTTATTATGACAAGCATCCTCTGTCTACCCGCTCCTGACTCACCAGTCTCGTTTCTCAGAAACAAGCACATTTTAGTTGTTTCTTTTAATATCTACAGCTATATTTCTTAAAAAAAAAGAATGCTTAAAAATTAATTCTTAAAATATACATTTTAGGAATTTTCTACTCATTTTCCATTATGGGGATGGATATTCTGCCATCTCAAGCAATTTCTTACTTAAATTAAAAACTAACTTGCACAATTTATAACTAATTAAATATCATTCCCTGCTGAACCCAAACATTGTAATATGTTTTTATTACAATGACAAATTGTACAACGTACAAATTTGTTTTTCTGAGAATTAACAATTGGCTTGAATCTCTTCATTGCTTATTTTTTTTAACGTATCCATTGTGAAAACTTCCCAAAGACAACTGTAAAAGCTCTATCATCTAATCCACTTATTTTCAAATGCACCAGACAACCTATAAATTCTACTTTTTTTGCTTGCTCATTTGTTTCATTTTGTTTTGCTTTATGTAGTACTTCACACTGGAATTTTCTAGTCCGGCCCCTATAGAGAACTTCTTTTTCTTCTTGCTACACTCCCTGTTTCTTTTCATGATTTACTTCATTGTTTTGATGGCACATCATGGTAAAAACTGAGAGAGAGCAAAAACTTCTTTTAGAATTTTACATATTTTTCCAAAAGTATCTTTATTTTTATTGCACTCTTACTGATACTTTGGCTGGCTATACAATTCTAAAATATTTTTCCTTCAGAAATTGAAAGGTCTTTGTTCTGTCTCCTAGCTTCCAGCATTGCTCTTAAGACATATAATTAAATCTGATACATTTGCACGAAACTTCTTTTCTTTTTAGATGTTGTTGGTTCTCACTATTATGCCTGAAAGCGTGAAATTGCGTGGTCATGTACCTTTTCCCCCATCCATTATTCTCCATGCTTGGCGGTCTTTTCAATGTAAAGATCCGTGTTTTCCAATCCTGGCATAAATTATTGAATTTTTTCTTTCTTTGATAATATTCCATTTATTTTCTTTTGGTTTCCCTTTCTGAAATTCCAAGTAATTAGGTCTGGTACTTCCTACATTGTCTTCTATCATTTACTAATATTTTCTAGACTATTGCCCATCTCTTTCATTTTCATCATACTTTTTGGGAAATTCCCTCAACTTTAGACTATAATTCCTCTGGTAATTTTTTTCAGCAATTATAGTCCCAGTTTCCAAGAGTTCTTTTTCACTTGTCTGACAATTTATTTTACATCCTATCCTGCTCTTTTCTTTTATTGCAGCGGCATTTATCTTGAGCCAGTTGTCTGTTGTGGGCTCCTAGGTTTTAGCATCATTAGGTCCTTTGTTGGGGTTATTGGGTTTATCCAAAGAAGAATTTTACAGGCTCGAACTTTGGGGAATACACACCTGGCCACAGGCATTCTCAGGTAAAATGATAAGAAGATAGGGAACCCCGCCTTTCAGAGTATCGAATGCGATACAATCACTGTATTTTTATTTCTAAACTTCACCCTGGAATCGAGATACCTCAAGTCTCACTTTCTCCATATCACTTACCCCAGAGAATAAACTGAAGGAGGCGAAAATGGGAGCAAGAATGTTCCCTGGATGTTTAGGTTCTGATCGGTGGGTCTAACTGATGCGCAAAGAGACTTTCAACCAGTCTTCCGATTATCAGTCCCACAGCTGGCCTGCATAATTCACAGAAACTGGCTTTTCGCAGACCTCTTTTTTCATGTTGTATGACAGGCTTTAAAGACATTTCTCTCATTTAAACTTTTGTGTCAGGCATCTGAAAAAATACACATTACTCCCTTCTGCAGACAGTGAAAGAGAGATATCAGTTCAGTCGCTCAGTCGTGTCCCTCTTTGCGACCCCATGAATTGCAGCACGCCAGGCCTCCCTGTCCATCACCAACTCCTGGAGCTTACTCAAACCCATGTCTATCGAGTCGGTGACGCCATCCAACCATCTCATCTTCTGTCATCCCCTTCTCCTCCTGCCTTCAATCTTTCCCAGCATCAGGGTCTTTTCAAATGAGTCAGTTCTTCACATCAGGTGGCCAAAGTATTGGAGTTTCAGCTTCAGCATCAGTCCTTCCAATGAACACCCAGGACTGATCTCCTTTAGGATTGACTGCCTTGATTTCCTCGCAGTCCAAGGGACTCTAAAGAGTCTTCTCCAACACCACAGTTCAAAAGCATCAATTCTTCGGCCAAAGAAGAGAGATATGCTCAAGGTCAAAACACTGTAAATGGTGGTGGTGCGATCCAAACCCAGCTTTGTCCAGTCAGGAAGCTTATGCAACTGACTTCTGTGTGGAATCACCACCCTCAGGAGAACGTAGAGCGGATGTGCCCCACCTAATGCGCTCCCAACACAAGCTGGAGTCGATGTTGCTGTTTTCTTTCAAAAGAAACTTGAATTTAAATAAATTCAAACCATTTACTGCAGTTAGCCCCAGGAAAGTACTCAAGATAAGGCCATGCATCGCAGGAGAACACACTTGCTTTTGCAATATTAGCAGATTATGTTCCCTTGGTAGCTCAGTCAGTAAAGGATCTGCCTGCAATGTGAGAAACCTGGGTTTGATCCCTGAGTTGGGAAGATCCCCTGGAGAAGGGAATGTCTACCCACTCCAGTATTCTTGCCTGGAGAATTCCACGGACAGAGGAGCCTGGTGGGCTACAGTCCACGGGGTTGCATAAGACAAGACAACTTAACAACTAAATCACCACCATGCAGCCTAAGGCAGTGCATTGCACAAAGTTCATACGCTAAGTCTACGAGACGAGAGCAGTGTGTGTGTATATGTGTGTGCTCGTCATACATATTTATAATTACGATCCAAAATGGGCTATGTTTACAGTCGTGCTCAAGTATAAAACAACACCGAATTTGGCGCTGATCGTAATGCGTGCAAGCATTTTCAAACAGAAGCAAAACACTGGCTTAGAAAGAAAGGAAATGAGAAAGTAATGTAACTGTCCCTGCAATTTACTCCAAAGCCAAGCCCCTAACTGAGGACAAACAAAAACAAGGATGGCGTTCAGCACAGGAAAACAAACAGACGCTCTTACGGAAACGCTAGTGCAGATCTTGGGAGGCTTTGCTTTTGCTTTTCTTTTTTTCCATTGAGAGTTTATATCTGGTGATAGATTTGTAGCAGAGGGAAAGGAGTCGATAGTTTCCGTTCTGGTGGATATGCGCTGTGGATTGCGAGGCAGGGAAGGGGTGGAGGGGAGGCGGGGGATGGGGTGTCTGGAGCTGCAGAGGCAGAAACCGCCGAGGAGCCATCAGCAGCTTAACTCCACAGGGAATCTGAGCTCCAGCTCCAACGGCACCAGTGACTATAAGGTACACGTCTGGATAAATGACGAGTTATTCCCTTTAAGGACACATTCTCAACATCCTCCTAAACTGCAGAGGAAGAGAAAGCTGGATGTCTGCAGTATTCCGGAACACAGAATCCAATCCTTAGTGGCAATAAGACGCCCGAAAACTGCTCTCCCCGATGTCTACGTGGGAGGGAAAGTCAAATTATTCTTCAGGAATGTAAGCAGAACTCTGCTCCCTTCCAGACATTATAAATTTCTTCCTTCACCTCATATTTCTTTTGCTGGGAATAGAGGATGGGTATGTATAAGGACCCAGCAAGACAGATTATACTGGCAGTCATTTCATGAAGCCTAATAAGGGTTTTTATTATACTGAGATTTCTCACTTGGGTTCCTTTGAAGTAGGTGAGTTCTATCCTGCACAGATTTCACGGTCACATTCATTTCTTTATGCTTACTGCTACCCCACCACCCCTCACTGGAGCTTTTCTCAATGCAAACTTAAACGCAGCATTTGAGGCGGTCTTTTTCATTTGATAACTGGAAAGCAAGATTAGTCCCGAGCAAAGCATCATCATCCAGAAAAAAACAAAAGAATGGATTTTCTAAACGAGAAGATGTTGACTCCAGCCCCTACTCACACAGAACAGGCTATGGGATAATGGTGCAGGTCCTCACATGGCTTCTAGGATTGGCTACGAGATGGCCTTCAGTTCTTTGACCTTCCTATCTTCTAATCTAAAAACATCAATTATTTGTATCTGAACGCAGTTGTTAATTGTTCAGCATACCTGGTGAGAGAATTCTGTCCTGCAGCTTTTAGATTAAGCACATTCATATGACTGTTCCCATACCTGGCCATTCAGGTAGGCTAAGGTAAAATCTAATCTGGCAAATAGTAATTTCCTTAATTATGCGAGTCACACAAATGATGCTTCCGAGGTCAGTGATGAAGAGCCTTAGCTAGATGTTAGGACTAGTAGGGCTTTTTCATTAGTTTTGGCTGTTTCATTTCGGAATCTCCTCCCTTTCGAAACAGAGCCCAACTCTCAGCACCCAACTGAAAATTCCATACTCTTTCTGTCCACGCCCCCAGCCAGGGTACAGCCCAAGGACTTAGTGTCTGCCAACCAGAAGCACTCAGTCCCTACTGTGGACAGGAAGCGAACGAGATGAAGCGGAGAGAAGGGGTGGAACCACTTCTGGTGAATGTCTGCAGTGGCAGCAGTGAACACTGCTCCAGAGATGGAGATGTGACCTCTTCCTACGGCTGGATGTTGCGAGATCACTGCACTGTTTGCAAACACACAGCTTTCAAACCCGGCTAGCTGGCTGCCCTAGAGTCCCTGTTCTGTTAGTTTCTGTTAGCCCCAGAGTTTCTAGTAGCCTTAAATACAATATACTCTCATGCTTATATTAGCTGCTTGCAAATAAGAACTCTGACTGATATTCTGTGTTTTCTGTTTGCTCCAAAATATTTTTATTTTGGGGACTTCCAGACCACCAGGACACACAATCATTCCTGATTTTGGAAATGCACGTTATTCTAATACAAATAATTAGACTCTCTCCCCAGTTGTTTGCATGGATATGTGTGTTTTCTAGATGACAGCAAAGAAAGGATGAATAGGGTCAGTTTGCTGCAATCTAGAAAATGCCTGTATAAATTTTTTACACCAAGATAATGATGGGACCTTAGAAAGTCATGATAAAATTTGCTTCTAGGGAATAGTCTACCCTTAGGGAAAAATATATTGCTTCCATTTTTCTCCATTACATCTGGAATCAAGGTATTCTTGCTGGGGAAAAAGAGTAATTCTTATGGGAGACCACAGCTGCCCCTTAAAGTCACAGTCTTCGTTTTTGGCCGAAGGTTTGTTTTATGAACATTCCCTCAGTTACTTCTATCAGATCTCCTGAAATGGTCCAGTCCCTAACGTGGGCAAGAACACAGCTAAAGCAGACAGCATATAGGCTGGGGAAGGGAAGAAAAACCAACCAAGTGAGAGTTTTGTCTTCAATAATATGATAACATCTCGAGGGCAGACTAACATTAAATAATATGAATGAAAAACACCCTTTATTATAAGAGAAGTATATGCCATTGCAGGCAGGTTTTTTACCATCTGAGCCACCAGGAAAGCCCCAAGAGAACTATATGCCAAGTGCCTCTCTGGTTACCAGGCAAGATGTGCTTTGTAGGGAGATGGGCAAATATTCACCACATTCTCTCTGGATCAAAGCCTTCAGCTTGACTGCCTGTTAACAGAATAGCTGTCTGATCAGAAACGTGCTTCACAAGATCACTTATACTGGGAAGGAGATGAGGAGACAGTCTCCATGGCAAATGTATCACTGCAGCCTCTAAGGAAATGTCTCCTGGAAGAAAATCCTTTTGAAAAATCTCTTCATTCTCTTATAAAACTGGTTTCCACTAGTTGGAAGCTACAGAGGGATCAAGTCTTAACTTGGATGTGGCTTTCAGAAACTCTTCTGAGCGATTTCACTATTTAAGAAACCCAGACTAGTCCTTCAGTGACTTTTCCTGCACCATTTAAAACCCTTATGGCATATTACAATCCCTACCAGATACTGGCGGTAAATCATTCAAGGTCTACTGCATAAGGACTTAGTCCCAAACATACAACATTTCTAATGGAAGTTTTCACCAGACTTCAGATGTAACTGAAAAGGATTCTATGTAAGTAAAAGCACCTGTAACCATATCACGTAACTTCCTGGTGTGTCAGCTGGTAAAGAATCTTCCTGCAATGTGGGAGACCCAGGTTTGATCCCCGGCTCAGGAAGATCCCCTAGAGAAGGGAATGGCTTCCCACTGCAGTATTCTTGCTTGGAGAATTCCATGGACAGAGGAGCCTGGCAGGCTACATAAAGAGTCGGACACGACTGATTGACTTTCACATGCATAACCACATCACAGACATAACCAAACTTCTAGAAATCCATCCCTTGTTGGAAAAACTGACAACTGCTCATTAGATAACAAACCCTCAGATCAGCTCAGTCTTGGTAAACATTCTTATTTCTTATATTCATCACCCTCAACTCCATCATCATCTTTTCATAAATATCACTACCACCACCATCATCAATATAGTCATTATAGCTTAGCACTTACATTCAACTGAAGATAGGGGTTTTCAAAGCCCCCTCCCTCCCAAAAGCTCTAAGAGACCAAAAATTCTAGAGTAGGGCTCTCTTTCTTTTTTCCTTTCTTGGCCAGGCAACACAATTTGCAGAATCTCAGTTCCCCGGCCAGGGATCCAACTGCAATGAGGTATAGCGTTCTAACCACTGGACTGCCAGGGAATTCCCAGGTCTCTCTGTCAATTAACTCTTCAAAAAATATTTATTTAATCTCCTAAGCAATACAAATTATGACTGCCCTCAAAGGAACTTAAGTACACTGCTGTCCAATAGAATTTTCTATAATGATAGAAATACTCTATCATCAGCATCAAACCCAGAAGCCATGACCCATGTGTGGCTTTTGAGTGCTTAAACTGTGATTAGTGCCACTGAGAAGATGATTTTTTTTTAATTTTATTTAATGCTACTTCATTAAATTTAAATTTTAAAAAGAAAACATGACTATCAACTGCTCTCTTAGATACAATTAAGGTTCAGTGGACTAAGAAGGTAATTTTAGAGAAGGTCACAAAATATTTCTCATTGTATTATTTTCTGCTCTTTTAATATATGTTGTTTAGGATAGAAAAATATGGGTATTTTATAAATTTCCATTTCAAGATGAAACAATTGAAAAGTTACTGTTAGTAAATGAACAGATTGTGAGTTTTATCCACATTAATTAATTCTTTTTGGTTTTATATGTAAAAATACAGAAGGAACATATTATACATTTATATGTATATTTACATAATCTATAAAAATATTATATAAAAGCACATTATTAATTTGATGCCTATTCATGTGATGACACGCTCACTGAGATTTAACAATTTGATCAAATTTGGCAGTCACTGGCATCCAATGAGAAGGAGATGGGAGGCTATCAGTTATCCTAAGATATTGTGTAGACAGCCCACTTTTGAGTTTTTTATATAAGCTAAGCTTTACAGCATCAACGCAATTCTATAAAAATCAGCAGGGATACTTAGTATCTATCTTGTGTGGAATACTAGTATATAAAAATGCTTTTCCCAGTTGTTATGTCTCTGTGGGTTTTATTTGCTTGGGAATGATTGAATCCAGGTATTAGGAAATTATCTGATGAAAGGCCACTTCAAATGACAATGACTTTTCTACACTTTATCTTTTCAAATAATGTGATTCCTCCTTCTGAAATGCTCAGTAACGTACCACTCACAAACAGATGTCATAATAGTTATGTTGTTGTTTCATAGTGTCTGACTCTTTGTGACCCCGTGGACTGTAGCCCAACAGGCTCCTCTGTCTGCGGGATTTCCTAGACAAGAATACTGGAGTGGGCTGCCATTCCCTTCTCCAGCAGATCTTCCTGACCTAGGAATCAAACCCTCTTCTCCTGCAATGGCAGGTGGATTCTTCACGACTGAGCCACTTGGGAAGCCCTTATGGTAGTATGTTTACCTTATTTTTATACTACACTATAAGCAACGTGAGAGAACAGGCCATATCTTGTTCATCATTGTGCTATTCTTACGGGATAAGAGAGTGCCCTGCTGGCAGCAGACAGGCGGAAGTGCTTCTAGAGCTGAATGCAGTATACCAGTGTGATGCTGCACCAAACGCATACCTTCCTTTTACAGGGCTCCTTTCAACCTAGTGTGAAGTATATGCATTCATGAAGGAAAAAGTCCAGAGAAATGTCCATGAACGTATCAAATGCCTTCCTCATCATCTTGGGGGGATCTATGCTCTAGGAGGGTTTGTACGGAGGATTTTGTAAAAAGAAGAAGAAATATCTTATGGATCTATGACAAAACCCAGATGTTCAACAGAAGTTTCAAACAATATTCTCAAGAGTACTCCTAAATACTACTTAATATGGAAACAGGTGGGGAGACAGGCTTTAAAAAAAAAAAAAAGCATGCTTTTGCTATAATTATCAATCTTTGTTTATACCCAATTAGTTAATAAGAAACATGTTTGGTACCAAGAATACTTTTATTGAAAACAGTGCCTTGTATGAAACACCTTTAGTTGGATTTCAAAGCAAGAGAAACAGGCCTTTTACATGGACTGATACAAAAAGTCCCCAGCCAGAATAAACAAACAGGACCCTACTTTTTTCAATCCTTCCATACCAAAATATTAAAAACTCTTTGAATTTTACCTCAATTAAACTACCTTAATCTGTACACACCTTAATAAAGTTATATTTTAATCCTATATTAAACTCACATTCTATAACTTGTACCTTGATTAGGTAATAAGGATCTAAAAACAAAACAAAACAAAATGTCCAAAGGGAATGGTAACCACATTAAACTCAGCCATTTTCATTTGAATTTGGAGAAGTTCTGAAGCCTGCATTTCCCCTCTTTCTGCTCTCTCCTGATAGAGATATTAATAAAGAGTGACAGTCCCCAAAAAGGAGGAAAAAACCGGAAGGAATGAACCCTTAAAAACAAACAGATGGTAATAACAGCAATAAAACCGAGGCTGGGGCATACACAGTCTAAAAAATATGTCAGATGTGAGCCATAAACACACAGGAAGTCCTCAGCTCCTGAATTACGCTGAGCTCCAGGATGAAGTATTGAGGCCTTGAGAGCCTTAGAAATTAATTCTGAAGGTTCTTTTTCAAGATTTGATTAACCGGTAGGAGAAACAACACAAAGCCAAACAGAGGTAGGGACGCAGGGACGTGAAATACAAAAAGCCTCTTCCGCATCCCCGGCTTTATTGCGGGGAGAAGGAGTCTTGCCAGATGGTGGACTGCTATACTTGTAATTTTACTGTGGCATGCGCTAGGAGGATTAAAAAAAAAAAAAAATGAAAGCACTGAAAATGTCACCCAGTGCGAAAGGCTTGTATGAAAAGGTACAGAGCTTCCTTTCAGCAAAAAAAAAAAAAAAGTCTACCAAAGCTTTTTCAAATCGTTGCCTCATAACCGCTGCAGTGGTTTGATTCCTTCCATTCAAAAGACAGTCTCTCGTCTGTGATCAAAGCTAAGCCGCAAACCGAACAGACAGGGAGGCCTGAGGTCCCCCCGGGTCTCGTCTCCACTGGCGACGGGCCGCGTCCAGACGATCACCGGGACCGAGGCGGAGGCCCGTGCGCTTGCTCCCGCGGGGCCGGGCCGCAGGGTCCCTGCAGGAGGGCCGCCCCGACCCCCATCCGTGTGCCGGGCGGACCACAGCACAGAGGGGACGGCCGTGCGGGGCAGCACCCGACGCTGCCCAGAAACGGCAGTCTCCGATGTCTTTTTTACTTTAATTACATTCTTCTATTAATAATTTCCTTGTTCCTTCAGAAAGCAGAACGTTACAGAATCTGGATTACCCTTGGAGGGAGACGAACACAAACAAATGGCTTTCACTCTCTCAGAGCTCAACAACATAAATGGACCTTGTTCCTTCCTAATTCACTCCGTGATTTTTTTTTTCCTTCCCTGTTGTCTTTTAAGGACGCTAATATTTTTCTATTGAATATAATGATGTAAACAGGTATGATAAGAGTGAAGCTTATGGTTTGCTTACTGCTGGGCACCGAGGCAGTGCCTAAATAAATGGCCCCGGATGAACCTCACAGTGGGACCGAACGGTACACACTGTATGATCCACATTCTCTAGACCCGGCAACTCAGGGGTAAAGAAATCAGACACGTCGCCTGAGGTCACACACTCGGCTGACGGATGGACTGCATCAGCCAGTGTTCATAAAACTTGTGCTGTCAGAATCTTACCCCAATTTCTCACCTCAGTCCCTGATTACTTAGTAGACAATAGACTATGGACGTAGATCAGACCAGATCAGATCAGTCGCTCAGTCAAGTCCGACTCTTTGCGACCTCATGAATCGCAGCACGCCAGGCCTCCCTGTCCATCACCAACTCCTGGAGTTCACTCAGACTCACATCTATCGAGTCAGTGATGCCATCCAGCCATCTCATCCTCTGTCGTTCCCTTCTCCTCCTGCCCCCAATCCCTCCCAGCATCAGAGTCTTTTCCAATGAGTCAACTCTTCGCATGAGGTGGCCAAAGGACTGGAGTTTCAGCTTTAGCATCATTCCTTCCAAAGAAATCCCAGGGCTGATCTCCTTTAGAATGGACTGGTTGGATCTCCTTGCAGTCCAAGGGACTCTCAAGAGTCTTCTCCAACACCACAGCTCAAAAGCATCAATTCTTTGGTGCTCAGCCTTCTTCACAGTCCCACTCTCACATCCATATATGACCGCAGGAAAAACCATAGCCTTGACTAGATGAACCTTTGTTGGCAAAGTAATATCTCTGCTTTTGAATATGCTATCTAGGTTGGTCATAACTATCCTTCCAAGGAGTAAGCGTCTTTTAATTTCATGGCTGCAGTCACCATCTGCAGTGATTTTGGAGCCCAGAAAAATAAAGTCTGACACTGTTTCCACTGTTTCCCCATCTATTTCTAATGCAGTACTTGGATGCAATCTCAAAAACGACAGAATGATCTCTGTTCATTTCCAAGGCAAACCATTCAGTATCACAGTAATCCAACTCTATGCCCCAACCAGTAACGCTGAAGAAGCTGAAGTTGAACGGTTTTATGAAGACCTACAAGACCTTTTAGAACTAACACCCAAAAAAGATGCCCTTTTCATTATAGGGGACTGGAATGCAAAAGTAGGAAGTCAAGAAACACCTGAAGTAACAGGCAAATTTGGCCTTGGAATATGGAATGAAGCAGGGCAAAGACTAATAGAGTTTTGCCAAGAAAATGCACTGGTCATAACAAACACCCTCTTCCAACAACACAAGAGAAGACTCTATACATGGACATCACCAGATGGTCAACACCGAAATCAGATTGATTATATTCTTTGCAGCCAAAGATGGAGAAACTCTACACAGTCAGCAAAAACAAGACCAGGAGCTGACTGTGGCTCAGACCATGAACTCCTTATTGCCAAATTCAGACTTAAATTGAAGAAAGTAGGGAAAACCACTAGACCATTCAGGTATGACCTAAATCAAATCCCTTATGATTATACAGTGGAAGTGAGAAATAGATTTAAGGGCCTAGATCTGATAGATAGAGTGCCTGATGAACTATGGAATGAGGTTTGTGACATTGTACAGGAGACAGACCATCCCCATGGAAAAGAAATGCAAAAAAGCAAAATGGTTGTCTGGGGAGGCCTTATGAATAGCTGTGAAAAGAAGAGAAGGGAAAAGCAAAGGAGAAAAGGAAAGATATAAACATCTGAATGCAGAGATCCAAAGAATAGCAAGAAGAGATAAGAAAGCCTTCTTCAGCGATCAATGCAAAGAAATAGAGGAAAACAACAGAATGGGAAAGACTAGGGATCTCTTCAAGAAAATCAGAGATACCAAAGGAACATTTCATGCAAAGATTGGCTCGATAAAGGACAGAAATGGTATGGACCTCACAGAAGCAGAAGATATTAAGAAGAGATGGCAAGAATACACAGAAGAACTGTACAGAAAAGATTTTCACGACCCAGATAATCACGATGGTGTGATCACTGACCTAGAGCCAGACATCCTGGAATGTGAAGTCAAGTGGGCCTTAGAAAGCATCACTATGAACAAAGCTAGTGGAGGTGATAGAATTCCACTTGAGCTATTCCAAATCCTGAGAGATGATGCTGTGAAAGTGCTGCACTCAATATGCCAGCAAATTTGGAAAACTCAGCAGTGGCCACAGGACTGGAAAAGGTCAGCTTTCATTCCAATCCCAAAGAAAGGGAATGCCAAAGAATGCTCAAATTGCACAATTTGCACTCATCTCACATGCTAGTAAAGTAATGCTCAAAATTCTCCAAGCAGGCCTTCAGCAATATGTGAACCGTGAACTTCCTGATGTTCAAGCTGGTTTTAGAAAAGGCAGAGGAACCGAGATCAAATTGCCAACATCCGTTGGATCATCAAAAAAGCAAGAGAGTTCCAGAAAAACATCTATTTCTGCTTTATTGACTATGCCAAAGCCTTGGACTGTGTGGATCACAATCAACTGTGGAAAATTCTGAAAGAGATGGGAATACCAGACCACCTGATCTGCCTCTTGAGAAATTTATATGCAGGTCAGGAAGCAACAGTTAGAACTGGACATGGAACAACAGACTGGTTCCAAATAGGAAAAGGAGTACGTCAAGGCTGTATATTGTCACCCTGTTTATTTAACTTATATGCAGAGTACATCATGAGAAATGCTGGACTGGAAGAAACACAAGCTGGAATCAAGATTGCCGGGAGAAATATCAATAACCTCAGATATGCAGATTACACCACCCTTATGGCAGAAAGTGAAGAGGAACTCAAAAGCCTCTTGATGAAGGTGAAATTGGAGAGTGAAAAAGTTGGCTTAAAGCTCAACATTCAGAAAATGAAGATCATGGCATCCGGTCCCATCACTTCATGGGAAATAGATGGGGAAACAGTGGAAACAGTGTCAGACTATGGAGGTAAGAGCATGATAAAATAGAGTTTAAGTTAACCAGCATATACAATAGGTATGTTATATATTTATCAGTAATTTTTCTGTATCTATGTTTTTAATGAAAGGGTCAAATGAGAGCATGACCGTAAACCTTCCTACAAGCGAGGAAACAAGATACTTGAATTTTTTTTTAAATTACCTAATGGGTAGTAGGCTATAGAGACTAAAGGAGAAAAGCACTGTGAAATAACTTTTGAAAAGAATCAGAATGAAGAGGGAGAGAGAGGCAGAAAAGGCTATAGGAAAAGATCTCATATGTGGGTTAGAAGCCCTAGACAAGGGACCCTGTCTCAACTTTTACGACCAGTGGGGCCTGTGACAAATGACTTCAAGTCTATGGATTTAAGTTGACTTTATGTGAGAAATAATCACTGAAGCTTTTAATCTGCAGCTTTTCATTCTGTGATTAAAATTTTAACATAAAGAATCTACTTCATGGCCAACATTCCATTTCAGGTGATCATAAGACGTGATGATGAGTAAGTCCGTGTAAAGCTCACAGGCAGCAGCTGTCCTTCAGTTGTCCCAGCTGTCTCCCAGGACTGGCTGCTGGCTCAGTTTCCTAGAGTCTTCCACCACAGGAGCAGATCCCCTGAAACTGCTCTTAATCACTCATTCACAAGTTTGGGCAGTTCCTTAACCTGCATAGAACACTGACCTCTCTTGTGTACTCTGCTCTGCTTTGATAACCCCAGTGTACCCCCTATGATTTTGACATAGAAGTGTCTGTATCAATATTATTTCCTACTTTAAATTCCAAGATTCCAGGGATGGAATGGTGTCCATGGCAACATCCGCTGCTTTGGGCACTTGTGCTGGAAAGACTTTCATTTTTAAAAGATGTCTCAAAAACTAACCAAGTTCTTCGATATGGAGGAGCTTCTTCCACAAGTCCTTCACCATGGGCTTCCCCGGTGGCTCAGTGTCAAAGAACCCGCCTGCCAATGCAGGAGACCTGGGTTTAATCCTTGGGTGGGGAAGATCCCCTGGAGTAGGGAAGGGCTACCCACTTCAGTACTCTTGCCTGAAGAATCCCATGGACAGAGGAGCCTGGCGGGCTACAGTCCACGGGGTCGCAAAGAGTCAGACACGACTGAGCGACTAACACACTCACACACACGCACACCTCCAGCTGTGGCCACAGACAATTAGTTAAGGTCCACAGAAAGTAAGTGTTTTGGAACTTTTTATAATGATGCAATAATTCGCAGCATTCCTGTGTCTAATCAAGGGAGACGACTGTTGAACAAGAGTATCTCCTAGTTGGAGTGTTTCAGAACTCAGTGATAAGTTGTGCGTGGCACACGAGAGCTTTGTACACCCCCGGAGGTTATGATGTACTAGGAAGAGTGCAGCCATCAGGACAGACAGTGTGCAAAGCACTGTCTACAGCACACATTCCTGCCTTAGAGACCTCTAGAGACTTTGCCTCCCCACTGTGGTTGGCCACACTGACTGGATTAAAAGCCTCCTCTGAAGTTTTTAAATGAAAACAATAGCTCAAAAGATTGCCGTACAGTGCTTTCTTGCAAGGGGACGGAATTTTTTTTTTTTTTTTCCCCTGCAATTACAAGTATTGCTCCAAAGAAAAGAAAGTAAATCGATCAGTGTAAGGGATATGGCACACTAGCTGTTTCTTCTGATGCTGCTTTATCAAAGTTTGCTAAGTTCAATGACTGGAACACAGTTAACTTTGGGAAGACTGATGTTAACCGTATAAATTAGGCTGTCCGTTGCAGGCAGTAATTGAAACCCATTTATGTCACCCTTCAAGGCAACATTAATTTCCCACTTTCCCCTATCAATGCTTCCATCAAGACCATTCAGATGTTCTCAAAGGCATCAGACTCATTTGCACTTCTTAGCTGGAGTTATTACCAAGGATAAAACAGTGCTGAAAGGTTCAAAATTCACGAGTCTTTGCATTTGGAAAAGAGAACTTTCAATCACTCTGGAACACTGCTCCCTGATTTCAGACAGGTGTAAAATTAACCCCAGAAGATAGCATCATAGCATATTCCTTTTCACTGCATGTACTTTCCTCCTTTCCCTCCTAATCTCCTCCTCAGTATAACGAAGGGCCACGGCTTGATATGGGGGAGAAACTCTGCACTTGAGTTACAGATCAGGTGTTTGGTCAACTCACTTTCACTTCCTGGGCAGGCAGGTTACACATTTTAAAAATATCTCCTTTTTGGGAATTCCCTGGGAGTCCATTGTTTAGGATTCTGTGCTTCCAATGCAGGGGACGGAGGTTCAATCCCTGGCTGGAGGACTAAGATCCTATACGCCGAGTGATGCGACCCACCCTGGTCCCCTCTAAAAAACAAAGACACAAAAATCCCTCCTTTTCAAAAGTGGGATACGCAGTGGCTTGCCTGGCTGAAGACAGGACTTGTGATGATCTCTAAACACCAATTTGTCTTCAGATGAAATCTCTTTAACGGTTGATTGGACTTTATGTGGGTTGCACATCTCAGCAGAGAGCATGGTGAACGCTGAGTCTGGTAGGAAGGGAGTTCAGCTGCTAACTCCAGGAGTGACGGTGGCGGTGGAGGAGCAGTAAAGAAAAACACATTTTACAGCTTTATGGTTGTTTTAATGCTGGGGGGAGAGACTGGTTCTAGAAAAGTAAGAGAGCCAAAGGGAAAGCATTAATCGCTCAGCTGTGTCTGACTCTTTGCGATCTCATACACTGTAGCCCACCAGGCTCCTCTGTCCATGGGATTTTCCAGGCAAGAATACTGGAGTGAGTTGCCATTCCCTTCTCCAAGGGATCTTCCTGACCCAGGAATTGAACCTGGGTCTCCTGCATTGCAGGCAGATTCTTTATTATCTGACCCACCAGGGAAACCAAGAGGGACAAGGCCACGCTGAATAAAAATGTTGAACCTGGAAGAATCAAAATCACTGAAATCTCAGAATTGGGTGGAAGATTCAAGACCATCTACTCCAATGGCAATGGCACCCCACTCCAGTGCTCTTGCCTGGAAAATCCCATGGACGGAGGAGCCTGGAAAGCTGCAGTCCATGGGATCGCTAAGGTTCGGACGCAACTGAGCCACTTCACTTTCACTTTTCACTTTCACGCACTGGAGAAGGAAATGGCAACCCACTCCAGTGTTCTTGCCTGGAGAATCCCAGGGACAGGGGAGCCTGGTGGGCTGCCATCTATGGGGTTGCACAGAGTCGGACACGACTGAAGTGACTTAGCAGCAGCAGCAACTCCAACTGCATATCCTGCTGGAAACTGCTCCCCAATCCTCTGCAGTGTCTGCCAAGCTCACATGTCACCCCCGGTCCCCTCTGTGAGCTCAATTCTTTGTGAGCCAATAAGATGTCTGTGTGCCCTCCGCTCATTAATTCTGGTTGTATCTACTGGAAACAAACATCAACAAAATTCCTCTTCCAGCCAACAACCGCAGAGCTGTGTGAAGCAGTCTGCCATGCTCTCCAGAGTCCATCCAATATATGCTTCAGCTACAAAATTCCCCAAGTGCAGTGCCCTGACCAGCAGTATAAGCATCATCTTCAAATTTACTAGAAAGGCAAACCTCAGGTCTCACCATAAATGCCTACTGAGTCAGAAATGCTGGAGCTGGAGGCTAGCCTGCACCAGTCTCACAAACTCCCCAGGTGATCCTGCTGCACACAAGGGCTGGAGAACTAGAAAACCCCCCAAAAGGAAGGAGGGGAGAACCCAGATAGGAGGAAGGTGTTCATGGAGGCAGCTGGCAGACACTGGAAGCTGGGCCCAGGGCCCAGGGCACAGCAGTTATAACCAAGAGCTGACGAGAGTGGGAGAAGGGGCTACACCCAGACGAAAAAGGACTGAGTCTCAATGAGAAAAAAGGAATCTTCTGCCTTCATCATCTTTCAAGTTGCTGAACGCGTGGGGAGGGGGGGTGAAGTGATGCCCTCACGCCTTCACCTTCTCTCGCTTCCAAACCTCCAATCATGACTGTTGGCACCCAAAGTAAGTGAGGTGGATCACACACACCGCCCCGCCCCGGGCAGGTCCTCAGTAAATGTTACTGCTGCTACCACTTTTCAGGCTACCAATTTTCTTTTTTTTTTAATCAAAATGATTTTGAAAGAGCCATCTATGTCTGTCTCCTCACACCTACTCTCTTTACTACTTGAAATCTGGACAACTCTCTACAGACATTACCAATAACTTCTTACCTTGCAGGTTAACAAGGTTCCTAGACATTTCTAATTTTGACCCACTGAGCACTTTCACTCTGTGAATATTCTCTCCGTTGCTTCAGCATGGCCTTGTTCCTTTTGCCCACTGCTGCCATCTCTGCCCCTAGACTCCATGTCTGCAGTCTCCTTTTTTCTCATTTCCCATAAATGTAAACATTTACCATTCTTTCTTCTTTTACGGTGATATGGTCACGCTTATCACTTGACTGGATAGTTGACTATCACTTTTTAAAGAAATTTCTAGATTTCTATTTACCATATCCTGATCTTTTCCTCTGTTCACTTTCGTAACAGCCACAGCTCCTAGGCGTGTCAAGAGTCTAGTAATGCCTGCTGGAGTAGATTTTTAAGCTCTGCATTTGACCACCTTAAAGACTGCAGCAGCAAATTAGCCAAATCAGATGATGGAAGGAACTCAGCTGGGGAAGCAGGGAGAGTTTGTTATTTTCCCAGGCATTACCCACCTGCCTGCACTGCAGTTCTAATCCATGTCCTTTTAATGACTGATCACTTTAGAGTAAAATCATGCTGTGCTGAGAGGAGTGATTCCTCCCACCTTCTGGGTAAACACAGGTTGAAACACATCTGTTTACACCAAAGGCTGCAGATCTGCTGGGTTGTTCCCCCACCCCCACCCCCATTCTGGGAGCCTGATCCAACACAATTCTATTTGTGGACAGTCAAATCTGAACCGAACACGGAGGTCATGGGAGGCGTTCTTTTCTAAGTCTGCTGAGTCCACATGACTTCCATCCTCGCGGGCATCTCGTCATGTGCATAGGCGACTGTTTCCTTGGAATCTGAGAACTGCGCTGTTTACTCTGAGGCTGCATTCGTTTACAACTGATTTGCCATAGGATCTCAACACACATAGAAGAGTCTCTACTAGAACAATCCTAACATTCACTTCTGGAGCAGATATCCAGGACTGGGTTGCGAGTGCTCTGGCTATCAAACAGCAAACCATAGGAAATAAAGTTAACACACGTGAGAGCCACGCAACTTCCTGGGGGCTACTGTGCCCCCAGGCACTGTGATGACAGTGGCTTTGCTAACGCTTCTGTCCCTGCCTGCCTGCCGTCTCAACCCGTGAGCTGGAACCTTCAGCTTCCGCCAGCACCTAGGACTGAAGGGAAACACAGTCCTCCTCATCGCAGCCCGGAAGCCCTGAGGCCCATTTAGAGACTGAGCGGCCCCGGCAGCCTGAGTCCATCCTACGGACTTCTCTGGCTTTTCGATGCTAGACTGCATTTCAAATAGAGACGGTTTCATAATTTGAGTTCTGTGTGTTCTTGAAGAGACAAACAGAACTCGGCTGTCTGCAGTGTTCGGGCGAATCTGCCTTTCTCTCTCTCCACAGCACAGAGGAGCCCCAGCCCGGGGCCTGGCTGGCCCCACGCTGCAGGAGACTGGCCTGTCCGTCCCTGCGCAGGGCTTTCCTACCCCGGGCTCTGCCCACAGCGTCCGCCAGCCACTCCTGCGACAGAGTCCAGACGCCTCTCTCCCTGGAGGGATGGATGTGGGGACAGTCTCCATCCGCATTTCTCCTTCTCCGTACATTCATCCCACTCCTGGTGGTAGCAGAGAGAATGCACAAAACCCTCCCAGCTCGCTCCTGCGAGAGGAGCCCGCAGCCACACGGGCTTCTGACTGCAGGTCCACAGCCAGCCGCCAGATACACTCCTACCCTGCTGCTAGAACGTGCAAAAACCACTACAGTATTGTAAAGTCATTAGCCTCCAATTAAAATAAAGAAATTAATTTAAAAAAAAACTTTCTCAAGCTACATACGAATTCACAAGGCTCTGGGCGTGCTCTGTGTATCCCCCACACCCTGGCTCAGGAGAAATGGAAGAAGTCACCGCTGAGGGCTTTGTTTTCAACCTTGCAGATTTAAAGCCCTTATACAGTCACACGGAAGCATTCAGCAGGTAATGAAAGAAAAACACTGGTGAAATTATATGTATACCATGACTTAACCCGGAGAAGGCAATGGCACCCCACTCCAGTACTCTTGCCTGGAAAATCACATGGACGGAGGAGCCTGGTAGGCTGCAGTCCATGGGGTCGCCAAGAGTCGGACATGACTGAGCGACTTCACTTTCACTTCTCACTCTCATGCACTGGAGAAGGAAATGGCAACTCCAGTGTTCTTGCCTGGAGAATCCCAGGGATGGGGGAGCCTGGTGGGCTGCTGTCTTTGGGGTCGCACAGAGTTGGACGCAACTGAAGCGACTTAGCAGCAGCAGCAGCAGCAGCAGCATGACTTAACCAGAGAGAGGGAGACAGACAGACGGACGGAGACAGAGATAGAAGAGCAACCGAGGAAGAAAGGAAAGGAGAGAAGGAGTCGGGGGAGTGAAGACAGAGAGGGAGAGAGAGCGTTAAAGAACTCATCCCCTGGTCTTGACATGCAGTGAGGAGTGGCGTCCACATTCCTCCTGTAGTCAGAGGGCCCAGGCGGAGACAGCCAGGAGACGCAGTCTCTGAAGCGGATGATGATTTGACGGTTTACGTTCTAGGAGGT
The DNA here is from genome assembly GCF_000754665.1 of Bison bison bison. Classification (NCBI taxonomy): domain Eukaryota; kingdom Metazoa; phylum Chordata; class Mammalia; order Artiodactyla; family Bovidae; genus Bison; species Bison bison. The sequence goes on along the minus strand of NW_011495078.1, from coordinate 4,166,145 downwards.
AGGAGGTGGTCCAGGACATCCTTCCTGCTCCACTGCCTGACCTCAGTGTTCCAGAGCCCGGGGGCAGAGGTGGAGCCCCCGGACTCAGGACCAAGGCTGTGAGGCTGTTCCTGAACAGTCTTTCCTGTGGAGCCTGCCTGCAGCCCCGCCGGACACGGAGGTCTCCTTTCTCCAGATGTCTGCTGATGGCCCTAAGAGCAGAGCCTGGGAGAAAGGCTCTGCGTGCAGAGAGACCTGACGTCAAACCTGGGGTATGTCTAGCCACATCCACAAGGCAGGTCACAAAACCTCCCTAATCCTTATTTCCATCTGGAAAGCCGAAGTAATAAGATACCATTCCAAGGCTGCTGTACCATATCAAATATTTCATTTAAAGCATTCAGTCTAGTCGGGTCAGACTGTTACAACCTGGGATGGATTCCAGCCTGCATGTCCCTCTTGGAAAACCATATTACTAAATATGGCTGCTCTGAGCACATGCTTGATCCAACAGGGTAGCTATTAAAATGATCACGCAACTTAGGATTGTCTATGCATGTATCCATCATAGATTTCCAATATTGAAAAAGAAAAAACGTACAGGCCACCTAGTTAGAACTCACATCTAAAGCTGGAGTTCCTCGTGCAATAATCCTGATGAATTATTGCATTCATTCATAGTATGGAGCCAATTTGCTGGGGACCCAAGAGGATGATAAGTGTGAAATGAAGGTTCCCATTTATGTAAGTGCCCGGATATCTGGCTGCTTCTACGGGCCCTGACTCTCCAATACATCTAGCGTCCTGCAATTCCCACTGCAGTGTACTAACTCAAAAAGTCCATGTTTTGTCACCCCTTAAAATACATTAAATTCCCTAGACATGCCCTGTATGCTGGAAAGACTGTAGCTGAGAAGTCCCGAAAGATGGAAACACAAAACTTCAGAGACCCTATGTACCGCCTGTGTGTGAGGCATATCGCTGGCAGCTGTGGGGGAGCACGGACAAGAACGTCCGCTCTGCTCTACGAAACCAACATCCAGTGACCTGCGCTGAAAACTTTCCGAATGTGGATCCTGTGGAAATCAAAACCATATCCTGGCAGCAGGATGGAAGTTAACACAAACCCACAAATCACAAGATTTTAAACTATGAAGAGAGTACTGCTTCTTCCTGGTGTCTAACACAGCACAGCAGCTCCATGATAACAAAAGCACTTAAACACTTTTAATAGACCTTATACAATCTCTTTAAACCCGAAGATCTCATCTCTCCATAGAAACCAAAGCACTAACTTGAAAAGATATAAGCACCCTGATGTTCACTGCAGCACTGTTTACAACAGCCCAGATATGGAAGCAACCTGACTGTCGATGTATGGATGAATGGATAAAGAAGATGTAGTTTTTTATACAACAAAATATTGTTCAGTGATTAGAAATGAAATCTTGCCTTTGATGACAATGTGGATGAACCTAAAGGCTGTTATTCCAAGTGAAATAAGTCAGGAAGAAAAAGACAAATATTATATGATTTCACTTATATGTGGAATCTAAAAATCAAAGCAAACAACAAACGTAAGACAGAAACAGTCTCATAAATACAGAGAACAAACCAATAGTTGCCGGAAGGGAGTGCAGAATGTGTGAGACAGGTGAACAGGACTAAGAGGTATTAACATCCTGTTATAAAATAAATAAGTCACAGGGACATAATGTACAGCAAAGTGAATATACTCATATTATTACAGTTATACTAATATATAATAACTTTGTAGGGAGACGGATGGTAATTATACTTATCGTGATGAGTATTTCATAATGTATTGGAGAAGGCAATGGCAACCCACCCCAGTACTCCTGCCTGGAAAATCCCATGGACGGAGGGGCCTGGTGGGCTGCTACATCCTTTATTACCCTTGAGCAAATTAAACTATTTCTTATTCATCGTGCATTTGGCAGTGGTGTTCTCTCTTATCAAGTTTCTATCTCACTTTCCTTTTCATCTTTTTACGCCCCCAAGTTCAGTATGGTAATCTCTTACATTTGGTTTGAAATAATCTTTAAATATCTTGTACTTTCGTTCACTTAGCAAATAAGTATCGGATGCCTCGTAAGTAACAGTTAGAAGAGAGACAATCTTTGTCATCACTGGACTGTGCACACACACACACACACACACACACACGCAAACGGTTTTGTGATAAGAATAAAGGGTGACACAAGACAATCTTAAGAACCTTAAACTGGACCGGGCAACCACTGAGCCTGCCAGGTCTTAACCACATGATAAAAGATAGATCAAATATGCAAACATGAGGAAGGAAATGCATTTCCTTGAGTTACTGAATAGTGGTCAAAGCCAAAAGCACATTTTTGATATTTTCCAAATGGAAAACTCCAGAATTTTTCCTAGGGATTATACATGACAGTCTGCATTATAAACTGGGTTCTGAGTTGAAAGTGAAATAGCCCTAATGAAAGCATAGGAGGAAGTCACATTTGAAAGCTAAAGATTCATCATATTGCTGTTCCTTCAGTAGAGTGCCTGCTTCCATTTTGAACTCTACAAAACATTTCAACTCTCCTACTTACAAAATGAAACCTTCAGATATCAAGCTTAAGGTCTCCCTCTGAAGTGCATTTCTGAATTGAAGTTTCATCTTTAATCATTTAATTATTTTCTGTCATGAAATACTATCCCAATTGCCTCTTCTCTGCAGCTTACATACTTATCAGAAATAGCCAATCAATTAAGTGATTAATTAATTAAAATTATTAAGTATTAAGTACCATCTGCTTTGGAATTAAATCTGTTCACTTAGGATGTTCTTCCTTAGTCCACCTGTCCTTACCTAAGTGCCCGCTCCCCATATTCTTGTAGCAAATGTTTCTACTTTGTAGGGAATCACTAGCTACTTAAACACGGGAGACTTACAGAATGACTTCCTGTCCGTAAGGAAGAGCTTGTGTTAGTCACGTATAGAAGTCATAGGTATTCCAAATACGATTTTAAACAGTGAAATTTCTACCTCAAGCAATAGAATAGTTCACCTGCATTATTTTTCTGATATATAACTTTAGGGCTTTAGGGCTTCCCTGATAGCTCAGTTGGTAAAGAATCCATCTGCAAAGCAGGAGACCCCACTTCAATTCCTGGGTGGGGAAGATCCTCTGGAGAAGGGAGAGGCTACCACTCCAGTATTTTTGGGCTTCCCTTGTGGCTCAGCTCGTAAAGAATCCGCCTGCAATGCAGGAGACCTGGGTTCGATCCCTGGGTTGGGAAGATCCCCTGGAGAAGGGAGAGGCTACCCACTCCAGTACTCTGGCCTGGAGAATCCCATGGACTGTACAGTCCAAAGGGTCACAAAAAGTAAGATGCGACTTTCACTTTTATTTTATCATCCTTAGCTCTAGTTCACTGAGTCACTAAATACAAAACTAAAAACGTTCTCAATTACTCGGTGTTCTGATTAAATGATAACATTTATAAAAGAAGGAAGATATAGGCTTTGATGCTAAAGTTACATTGTCTCTCTTCCCACCGTACTTACCCTGACATCTCAAAATTCATTTCAAATCGTGTAGTGTCAATATATTTCTGACATACTGTGTTGGTCATTAGGGAAAGGAGCAATTAATTAAAAACCTTTAAACTTGCAGTTGGCCCTTCTTCTCCTAGGAGACAGGATCCACAGGTTCAGGTCCCGCTGCAAGGGACCTGAACATCTGTGGACTCTCCTTCCCTGGAGGGTCCTGGAAGCAAGTCTTAGAGGATACCAAGGGATGACTCTATATATATATATGGGGTCACACAGAGTCGGACACAACTGGAGTGACTTAGCAGCTTAGCAGCATACTGGAAGTTGACGGGAGGCATTCAAAGCAGAGCAAAATGCGTCTTCTAATGCTGGCCAGACCACTGTGCACACAGTCAAGTGCAGTTAACGTGCACTTAATGTGTGGGCTCAGTTTCCACAGTTCTGTGCTAAATGCTTCCATAGTTACATGCTAAATGTGACTTTTTGGACGGTGGGGAGGGATTTGTATTATTTAACTTTTGTTAAACAAGCCATAATTTGGCGTGATGAAATTACAGAAAACAGGATGGCATGTATAAAGTTTTATATATTAAAAAAAAATAAAACCATGACAAAAAATGTATCTAATTTGCATTTGCTTCCAATTAAGTTCTTCTCCATAAATTCAAATTATATTAAAAAATTTCTTTGTTGTTTGGAAAATATGAAGCTATGAATCAAATGGAGTTTTACCTTTTCTACAGATAAGACTGAAATAAATTGACACTGATTCCCTTTTCTCTGACTGTGGAGCCAACAACCACACCTATCTATGACCTGCTGGAGAAGTAGCATGTTCATCTATCCAGATCTGTCACAGTCTTACTATTATCTGTTTAATTTCTATGGACGTTGAGGAAAAAATTGGTCCAACGTAAGTATAAGAAGGTTGGGTAAATAAGTAGAGTGAAACTGAGAAGAATGTCAATCTTATAATTTCAAGACAAAAATTCCACTTGAAGCAATTGAGCATTGAAGCAGAATTAGTTTAATGGCTTGATTTATTAAATTACCTGTAACACATTTCCAAGTATCCAGTTGGGCTTCACAGACCGTTGTTTAAAATCAAGCAGACCCATATCTGCGTTGTCATTTTGTTTGTTCCCTTGTGCTCAGTCCAATTTTATTGGGCTTCAGAATATGTTTGCTATTTGGATCAGAAATTTATGTGGTTTTTAAATATTTGATCTCTGATACATGTTCCCTGGTCAAAAAATTTTACTGTTTCATCTAACTGTCATATGACAGCCTGAACAGTTAAAATGCCCTTATATATTGTTGTATGTATCAATATTCCTTACCTATTCACTTGAATTTTATATTAAGATACATTTAAAGTTAAATTTTAAGTTGACTAGCTTACGTTGCAAAATAAGGGATTTGTTTTCATTGAACAGATGGCTGCAAATTAATTTGCAAAGGCATGCAATCGCTTACAAAGAAGCACAGAAAAAAGATGAAAATGTGAGACAGTTTAATGCATTTTTTAAAGGAAAAATGTAAGACTATTTTGTACTCCCAATTTCCAAAGAGCTGTGCCTCAGTTGCTTTTCTTGTCTAAGAGGTGTTATTATCAAGGTTTGGCATTTTCTAATTTCAGTAATTCTTCATTTTTATTTTTCCAGGTTTGGAATCCACATCTGCTTCACTGTGTAACCTATATGTTCCTAAAATTTCAGCATGGCAGAGCTGAAAATTGGCCAGAAAAATACTTAAGTGACACAAAAGACTGCCCATTGCATATTCTGAGGCACAGACTTGAGACCAGTGTGTCTTTTGCTAAAAAAAAAAAAAAAAATAGAGCGAGTGCTTGCCATGCCAAATAAATAAATAAATATGATAATATACATAAAGAAGCCAACTAAAATAAGTGTGTAAAACATTTCCTCTGAAAAGACTAAAATGGGTAAGATCCATTGCACCCTTACCTCTGACTTCCCGTGGGTTGTTCCAGAAACTAGTCCTGAAGAACACTCTGGGTCTTGGCACTTCTCCTCAGAGTTCCAGGCTGAGGAACCGCTCTCCGTGCCTTTAGGACCTGCATCACACTCAGTGCTCTGTGGGTTTAGGAGCACCCCTGCAGACAGCAGGGGAAGACAGAAAGCTTCCATGAATCCAGCAGCAGCCATCCATTACAGCCCTTGCTTCTGGAACCAGTTCCTGCAGTTTCTCCAGCTTCTGAAGCTGGAGAGGAAGAAGAATCCAGCAGGGAGGAAATGGCAGAAGAGCATTTCCTCCCTGAACTGCACTACCTGGTTTGAACGCGGGAAACCGGTCTCCTGTTCAGAAGGAGGCACAGCAGAGAGGTCAGGTCCAAAGGGCAAGGAAAAGGCCAGAGCGACAGAGGGTAAGAGCCTCGTCCGAACGGGCCGCAGGAAGAGGACACAGGCCCAGCGACAGAGGGTAAGAGCCTCCTCCGAACGGGCCGCAAGAAGAGGACACAGGCCCAGCGACAGAGGGTAAGAGCCTCGTCCGAACGGGCCGCAAGAAGAGGACACAGGCCCAGCGACAGAGGGTAAGAGCCTCCTCCGAACGGGCCGCAAGAAGAGGACACAGGCCCATGCGCGAGTTGAAAGACACTCTGACTAATCTCTTG
>NW_011495078.1:4133097-4159164 GCF_000754665.1 Bison bison bison | reverse complement strand
GGAAGGGGAGACAGGCGAGTGCGCGAGTTGGAAGACAGAGGATAAGAGCCTCGTCCGAACGGGCCGCAGGAAGAGGACACAGGCCCAGCGACAGAGGGTAAGAGCCTCGTCCGAACGGGCTGCAAGAAGAGGACACAGGCCCATGCGCGAGTTGAAAGACACTCTGACTAATCTCTTGAGATTAATAAATGGCCTATAAATGTTTGTTCATCATGACAGAGAATGCCGATTTAATGGACTCCTCTTAGGGGATGCGCAAGGCACCGACTACACACTGATTTGGTTCAGCAGGCAAACCCGAGTCTCACAGTCACTTGCGTCTATTTTGTATTGCAAAGATCTAAGGAGATTTTTACATTTTTAAATGGTTGTGTAGAAAAGCGCTGCAAATAAGAACATGTGAAAGAGACCATACACTGACTACAAAGCTAAAAGCCAGATATTTATCATCTTGCCCTTTACAGAGAAGTCTGCCAATCCTTGACCTGAGCATCTTACTTGGCCAACCATAAATCTCCTTTTCTGCCTTATCCTCACGGGATGCTATGTATGCTCCATTACACTGCTCATTTTACAAATTAGTTTGAAATGAATCAGACTAATGAACTGTGCAGTTCCTCTGGCCACATACAGTTATACACAGGATGGACTTTGGGGACAGATGCCCAGAAGAACTGACTCAATCTCCCATAAGTACTGCGTGTTTACTCTGTGCAATGGAGTCAAAATGTATTGTTTTCTTGATCCGTGAAGCTCTTGGTCAATACCGTAAAAGCCATCCCTGTTAATTATCAATAGCAAAATCTCTACAGTATCTATCTTCTAAGCCTGCTACTAAAGTGGCTCAGGAAAGACCAAACACCTGTCTGTTCAGGGAAACATGGGAGAGGACACTCAGCAAGTAGGATTCTACATACAGACATACGGTCGAGAATCTTCTCACTAAACATGGGAGAGGACACTCAGCAAGTAGGATTCTACATACAGACATACGGTCGAGAATCTTCTCACTACTGTTTTGCCTTAAGTGATTTGTTTTCACAGAAGGCACAAACGAGTTACTGAGAATACTGTTAACACACAGACGCTTTTCACACATTTTGCACATCGCAGTGAGAGTCAGGCTCAGTGAACACTCTCCAACAGGAAGACCTGAGCCACGCTCACCATGGTTTCTTCTCATTTTTTACTATGACTGACATTAGCTGCTGAGATTTTTATTTTTGCTTTGTTTTTTTTACCTTTAGCCATGTCATGAATTTAACTTGGGACTTTAATCTATTTTAGTGTTTTCTCAGTATTTCTGTGTTTTGACTTAATTCACTGTCTGTAGTACACAGTGAGTCTCTTACCAATTGTAGTGCTCCAATCTGCTACTTGCTCTTTCCTTAAAAGACATTCGGTGTTACTATGCATGAACGTCCATTGCAAAAGTGACTTTTCATAAAGAAATCATTTTAATGAATTTTTAATAAAAATTTTAATAAAAAGTCATACTTCTTCAATGTTTTTGGGTACTTAATATTATTACATAAAACCGGGCAAGCATCTCAGATGACTTGTCACCATTTTCCTTGTACTGTAAGTTAGTAAATGAGTAACAGAGTCTCAAGTGAGCGCTCCAGACACTGCAGGAACCAACCAGCGTGCCCTCTACAGGCTAACACGCACTGCAAGTCTTGTTTCAGAGTCTGTGTGCAATTAGGGACCCTGCAACTTATAAACTCTGTAAATTACCTCTGGGATTGCAGCCTCAGTCCAGTGACGAAGTGCTTTGCGTCACACACCACCTGTATGCTCATGGAATGTCCACCCCAGAGAGGGATGTGCATGCCACAAATGGTGGGAGAGCAGGAGAGCTATTCCTAGAGTATAAAATACAGGAACGGGTGTTACTAGGAAAGTACGTAATATTGTATATTGCCACGATCTTTCTTAGGAAGTCAGTATGATGACTAGCTTTGCAGAAAACAAACTGGGGAAGGAATCTTTGTCTAAAAGTATAGAAGATACGGCATATCTTCCTAAGGAGATGATTCAAATTATTTCCCTGAGTACCTCTAAATAATACAACAATATCACTCTCAACAGAGCTTCTATATCATCTGTGAATTCTCAATAAATGTCACAACTTGGGTGCAACTGCTAAGAAACGTGTTCTTGAAGATTCACATAATAATTTTTACTAAAGTTTAAAATTCCTAAAAACCCTTCTTTCCTGCTTTCCTCTGTCATATTGAATTCTCCAGAGGGCTAGCTATAGTAGATTGGGAAGGGCTACCCAGACTGGGCTTCCCTGGTGGCTCAGAGCACAAAGCATCTTCCTGCAACCCGGGAGACCTGGGTTTGAACCCTGGGTTGGGAAGATCCTCTGGAGAAGGAAATGGCAACTCACTCCGGTACTGTTGCCTGGAAAATATTGCCTGGTCGCAGAGTCGGACACTACTGAGTGACTTCACGTTCACTTTTCACTTCTTTCATCTAGACTGTAGGAAGCTGTATGGTAAGGGGAAACAAACAAGGGAAAATAGGAATTGGGAATTTACTACTGCTGTAAACAGACCTACTGTTCCTAGGCTGACTCTTTCTGTGTTATCCTCACATTTGCTGACTCTTCCTTAGCTCCCTGGGAGCAGCCTCACTCATTCCACTTCACAAAGCTTTTCTGGACTCTTTCCCATAGATTTTGAGCACTGTACTTGGTGGCTCAGATGGTAAAGAATGCCTGCAATGCAGGAGACCTGGGTTTGATCCCAGGGTCAGGAAGATCCCCTGGGGAAGGAAATGGCAACCCACTCCAGTAATCTTGCCTGGAGAATGTCAAGGACAGAGAGGAGCCTGGTGGGCTCCCATCCATGGGGTCGCAAAGAGTTGGACATGACTGAGCAACTAACAGTCATGTAAATTATGTAAAACAATATATAAAACATGCTATATTTTACACAGAATAACATGAAAAAAAATATAAAAGTATACACATGGAATGTGTGAATAATATTTATCTTTCATATGCACAACACTGACGGTTCGCGCTGGGTCAGCTCCACTTGGGTTTGTACATGGTGTACACGTATCCCAGTGAGTTTTACATGTGTAGGCAAGTGCTTTGAACACAATGAACACCTGAAAAGATGCATTAACTATCTGCAAGCCCAAACACCCAGCCACGGGGCAGCCTTACAGGAAGTCACGTGTGGACGTGCCCACCTCCCTCTCTTCCCCGCTAGAGCTGGGCCATGCCCCGAGTGCTTCTGAACAGGCATCTTCTCTGCACAGGTTTTCAGAAGACGGCCGCGGGATTGCTCACCTGTGTATCTGGGGCACAGCCGCCAGAAAAGCGCGAGCAGTCTCTCCTAAGTCTCACAGGGGACGACAGAAGAGAGGAGGGTCAGAACGGGCACCCCCGGGGATGTGTTTATTCTAACTGACTGCTCTCAACAGCGACATCTGGGGCTTCTCCTCATCTTTTGCCCACACGCGGTCGTAGCACACAGGCGTCTGATCACATCTATGACAGGAAACACACACCCAGCTGGAGCAGCTTAAGCAACAGGGCCTCACCGCTGCATGACCACCGCATCTGCGCCTCAGCTTGCCTCCTCCGCCCATGAGGGGTGTGCACACACTGTGCACACAGCTCACCCTTTAGCGAAACTTGGTTTTCCCCAAGGTTTTAGAGTCAGAGAAAGGCAGTGGGTGGGGCGTGAGGGCAATGTTGTTGGAAAAAAAGCACCGTGCTAACTGAGTGAGCTAATATGGGAATTCATAAAGCAAGACAGTGCCCTCTCCAACCCCCGAGAGAAAAGGGACGCCTGGATCAAAAGCACCTTCACTCAAGACTTCTAGAAATAGTGGGTGTTTCTCTGGGTTCATAAGTTACTCTATTAGGATACAACAATGTCTGGAACATTAACCCATCAGTCGTTATGCCAGTTTCTTAAGCCAGTGCCTAGCCTCACAGCCTGTTACCCACGGTGCACTGCAGGAATTACAGCAGTGGGCTCCAACACTCTGCCCTCACCCACCTCCCAGAACACACACGTGGCCTAATGCAGATGCTGCTGCGGCAGAGTAAGCTCACTCTGTCACAACTTGCAAGGCCTCTGTGGGTTTGTTTTTTTCTTTTTCTTTTCCAAAATGGCTTAAACCTGTTATTTTGTCTTCTTGTTGAATTTCTAAAGGCAGTGCCAGAATTTTGGTCACAAACAAGATTCCAACAGCTTACAATTTTACATTTCTGTTCATATATGTGAGTCTTTAAAAAGCAAAATGGTGCAAATAGTGGAACCAGTAATGCATCTCAGATCTATTACTTTTGTAAAAAGCAAAAGCATACATTAGTATTAGCCTGAAAGATGGGTATATCTGTATTAGTTTAAGACTAAGCAAAGAATTTTTACTAATTTCTAATCTACATAACAAAAATAAATCAATGACATTAAAAAAAAACTAGTAGAAATATCATACCATTAAAAGCCACTAGGGCACAAGCGAAGATTAACTTATACTGTTACCTCTATCGTTCATGTGATATCAAAATTCATTCCCAGGATATAATTTGTGTTTCCCAAAAGAGGGAAGCAAAAGAATAGAAGCTATAGAAATAGGAGTCTGGTCCTGCCATCACATCACTTAGTTATGCTAGAACATACAGTAGGATCAGCCATTGATGAGCCCTGCAATTTAATTCTGGGAAGGTCATCACCCAGGAGCATCTACAGTGCCACATGGTGAGACAAGAGAAAACACATGGATCTTTTCCGTGCCTAGAAAAGCATCATAACTGAATTAAGACAGATCCAAGAGCTAGATACTAGATACTGAAAATATATTCACTTTCTGCTATACCGCCAGTGGTTTCCTAAAATTCTGCTAAGAGTTGTTGCTGTTGTTTTGGGTCTGTGTGTGTGTGTGTGTTTATGCTGTGGTACATAGTTAATCTGTGGCACGATGAAAACAAGCTTTGGATCCAGAAAGATGTATTTTTAGCTCTTCCTGCCTATAGCCAGGGGACTTGGATAAAATGCTAATCTCTTTGAGCCTCAGTTTTCTTATACATATCGTGTGAATACCAATGCTTATCACATAAGAATATCATGGAAAGTGAAAGTGTTAGTCACTCAGTCGCATCTGACTCTTTGCTACCCCGTGGACTGTAGCCTGCCAGGCTCCTCTGTCCATGGGATTTCCCCAGCGAGAATACTGGAGTGGGTTGCCATTTCTCCTCCATGGGATCTTCCCAACCCAGGAATTGAATCTGGGCCTCTCGCATTGCAGGCAGATTCTTTACCATCTGAGCCACCAGGGAAGCACATAATTAAGATAAAATAAGATGTGTAATGTGGTCATGTCACTAATGATGATGAGAACCACCACTGATAGCATGCACTGTAGGTCAGTGAATTATATATAATACTCTTTGCAACCGCGTGGACTATAGGCCACCAAGCTCCTCTGTCCATGGAATTTTTCAGGCAAGAATACTAGAGTGGGTTGCCATTTCCTCCTCCAGCATATCTTCCAGACCCAGGGACTGAACCTGAGTCTCCTATCTCTCCTGCACTGGCAGGCAGGTTCACTACCACGGTGCCACTGGGAGGCCTGACATTAGAGCCTCCAGAAAATGGTTCACTTCTACATCCCCTCCCCAGCACACTCCAGGCCAGAGGTGAGACATGGCTATGAACACGCCCCACCTGGGGGAGTAGGACAGCAGCTCACTGGTGACCTAACCCCATCCAGATATCTGCGGGGTCAAAGGCTATCAGATGCCCGTGGGAGACCCTGATGTCCATCAAGAAAACAACTTTCCACCAGGAGACTTGGGAGGCTGGGAGCTCGGAAACCCTGATAAAGACTTAATCTAGCTGCATGAACCCTAGTGGGAAACTGGAACCCAGACCACATATTCTCATGAGTCTCAGAGATACATTTGGTTTAATAAGTTTTAGCTCCACATTTGACTATTAGACATATACAGTAAAGGCATACCGAAGCCAAGGTGCCTTTTGTGGCAGACTAAATAGTGGGCATTTCTAGATTCCAAGTGATCAGGACGACAACATGGTTGAATGAATAAAATAATTAATTTGCAGAAAAAGGCCAAATGTTTTCAGCCAGTATTTGCGCTTTGGCAGCTTGCCTTTTTCTCTTGGAGTTAGAATGATGACTAGTCCATTTCACCCAGGAAGATACTATGAAATCGGCAAAGCTCTCCTCTCCCTATTCCCATCTAAATACACATACGTTTCATGACTAATTTTTCTTTACTCAGATTAAACTGAGAAAGGGGTAAGTGGCAAAGAAGGAAATAAAAAATGGATTACTTGTCTTGCCTCAAACAGACCTTTTTAAAAGGTCATGCTCATAAAATCGTTCTTTTTATTAAAATACCTAATCATGCTGGTGAAACAGTAAATAGTGTACAAATTGCTGTAACCTTCTAGATTTGAATTCACATCATGCACAGATTACTGGCAAAAGGACACAGGCTTCTCCTCCAGCCCTGCCCCTTTACTCACGAACTGTTTTTGGTGGAGGGTAAAGGAAAAGCGAGCCCCGGAATCTAAAATGACAACATCACAGCTAACAGAGGAGTATTTGACATAGTCTTGTCTAAGAACGATGCCTGTGCATTCTTGAGCTACTAACTCTTTTCAGTGATTTTTCTATACTCTGACTCGTGTGCCCCTCTCCTGGCATTGATCTCATTTTATCTTGTGTCAAGGTTATTGTTATATATATTAATCTTATGTTCCCTGCTGGACTATAAAGACCCTGAGGACAGGGACAATAACCACATACTGATTGGTTAAATGATGTGACCTACAGTCCAATGGGATATAAAGAACAAAGACTGTGTATTATGGCCTCTCTCCCAATCGCACCAAGATAGACACACATGCACGCGCGTGTGCGCACGCACACACACACACACACACACACACACACACTGAATACGCTATTTTAACCAGCTGCAGTCTGTCTGTAAGGCATCTGGACACTGTCATCAGAGTGCGGCAGCAGCGGCGGCGGCCAGTTCCGTAGGTTGGGGAATGCTTCCTTGCTGGAGTTCCCTTGTTGACTTGTTCGCGCAGGTTGATTACACCCCTGGCTACTGCTGCTGTCAGCAGGCTTCCCTGAAAATAAGATGCTGCAATTCACAGGCAGAAACAACTCTGCACAAATAAGTAAAAAACCCACTCATCCCTTCTCGCCTAGTTACGAATCTCTTTAAAACACCCCTTCTGTTAGTTCTCGAAATAACCCCCAAGGACAGCAAGAGCCCACGTTACCTTTACACCCCCACTGTTCCGTCTGGGTGTGAGATCACCTCTCAGATGTCAGGGGTCTTACATGGTCCCTCTCTCTGTCCTTCCCAGTTCTGGGGTCTATAAACTCCAGTCTGCTAAGTCACTGCTTTTAGTTCAACAAGTTACGAGAAAAAGCCAGAGTGAATCAAAGACTTGTAGCTAATTTGGGGTGTGATGAGGCACTGACAGACAAGCAAAATACATGGAGGGAGTGCCAGAGGAGAGAGGGGAAGCTTCCCTCTCCAAAATTTAAAATAAATGAAAGCCACTCCACCATATGAAGACAATTTTCCCTAGACTAGCTTGGCAGTGGATTCCCAGGCAGTGAGGAAATCCTAATGGCCTGCCAACCACTGGAGCAGGTCCTCATTTCTAATTACACGTGTTTCCACGAATTACAACTTTGTGTTTTGTCTATTCAACCAGTGTGGAAGCCAGCTGAGAACCACATCAACTTCTCCATAATCCCCTCCTTTTACTCTGAATACTAAAATATTATTGTTAAATGTTGGTAAACAACATTGTTAAAGCTACATAAGCAAGCACCAGTAACCTCTTTACTAGTCATTATGTAATTTCTAGCTTTTGAGATTATTATTAATAATTTCATAAAAGCATTTCTCGGGAGTTTGTTGTAGTTGCTGCTTCTACTGAATAGCTAAGAATAAATGAAATTCCTAGGTTAAACGTGATAAATATTTATAAGCTTACTGAGACAAATTACCTTTGAAATAGGTTTTATCAACATTCCAGTGCGATGCAAAATTCCCATTCACTGAACCCTTAACAGCAACAGACATCTTAAAACCAAATGATTTTTTAAAACTATTGATGGGGGAAATCAGAAAAATGTTATCATTAAATTTTACTTAACTTTGATAATGATAGGACATCATTTCCCATATTTCTTAACCATTTACAGTTTCTATACTATATAATCATTTTTTCTTAACACTAAAACATTGACTTGTTTTGGGAAAAAGGATTCAAACTAGAAAGCTAAATTTTACTTAGTTTCACAGTATACTTCCAGAGATGCTAAAGGAACTAGAGTAGAAATAGTTTTTCTAATTATTTGTAGATTTCTTGTTGCATCGTCTGATGGTGTCAATAAGCTATAAAAGCATTGCAAATAATCCGTTGTCCTGTAGAATACACTGCTGTCGGGCACTCAATATGCCTAACGGAAACAATTTCCTTCGTCTAACATAGAGGTCATAATATTCTTTCTGAAGAATACAAAACATAAGCATGGATAATTCAGAGAGAGGGGTACTAAAACATACAGTCATTCAAAAAATAGAAAATTTCTGCATAGTCATAAATACATGTTTACAAGAAGCAATAAAAATAATTCTATCTCATTCAGTTTGATACTAAGGAACAAGATTAAAACATTCAAAAATACAGGTCTCTGCACTCAGCAATATTTTATTGCAAAAAGGTGACAGAATGAAAATATAAGTCACTCGTACCTGTTTGCCATCTGAATCATTCAAGTGTCGGTTTCTAGGACTAACTTGATGATATTTCTTAGAATGTGCATTAAAATAGTTAATAGCATATACGTTTTATTTATGCCCAGACAGAAAAAAAGATACTGCAACCAACTTTCTAGAATGTTCCCAATTGAGATTTATTTCTACCTCTGAGAAGTTTGTTTTGGATGGAAGGTCACCACTTTTTTAAATTGAAGTATAGTTGATTATGCTGCACAGAGTAGCTCAGAGGGTAAAGCATCTGCCTGCAATGTGGGAGACATGGGTTTGACCCCTGGGTCGGGAAGATCCCCTGGAGAAGGAAATGGAAACCCACCCCAGTACTCTTGCCTGGAGAATTCCATGGATGGAGGAGTCTGGGAGGCTGTAGTCCATGGGGTTGCAAAGAGTCAGTTTGATTATGTTGATATGGTATTGTATAAGTTACAAGTGTACAATAGAGTTATTCACCGTTTTTAGAGGTTATACCCCATTTACAATTTTTATAAAATATTGGCTATATTCCCTACATTATACAATATATCCTTGCAGCTTATTTTCTACATGATCGTTTGTACCTCTTAAGCCCCTATCCTTACATTGTCCTCCTATCCTCTCCCCACTGGCGATTGTTAGTTTGTTCTCTGTGTCTGCAAATCTGTTGCTTTTTGGTTGTAGTCACTAGCCTGCTGTTCTCTTAGGTTGCACACATAAGTGAGATGATACAGGCTTCCTTTCTCAGCCTGACATGTTTCACTTAGAATAATGCCCTCCAAGTCCATCTACGTTGCCACAAATGGCAAAACTGCATGTTTTTATGACTGAGTAGAATTCTGTTGAAAACATTTACATTTTCTTCATCCTTCTGCTGATAGCCACTTAGGCAGTTTCAGTATCTTGGCAATTGTAAATAATGCTGCTATGAATATTAGGGCACATTTTTTTTTTAATCATTGCTGGGTTTTTTTTTTCAGATATATACCCAGGAATGGAATTTCAAGAAATGTCAAACCCATTCCAATATTCTTGCCTGGAAAATTCCATGGACAGAGGAGCCTGGTGGGCTACAGTCCATGGGGTTGCTAGAGTCAGACATGACTGAGCATGCAGGCACACTATGGTGGTTCTATTCTGAGTCTTTTTAGAGCAGTCTCCACCCTGCTCTCCACAGCGGCTACACGAATGACATTCCCACCGACAGCGTACAAGGTCTCCTTTTTCTCCACAGCCACACCACTGGCATTTGTGATTTTTCTGACAGCCTTCTGACGGGTATGAGGTTTGGATCTCACTGTCCTTTGGATTTGCATCTGATGCCTGGTGATGTTGAGCATCTTCTCATGTGCCTGTGGGATATCTGCATTCCCTCTTTGGAAAAATGTCTATCCAGTTCTCCTGCCCATTTTTTTTTATTGAGTTGTATGAGATGTTTATATATTTTGGGTATTAACCCTTTATCAGGCAAAGCATTTGAAAATATTTTCTCCCATTCAGTAGGCTGTCTTTTCATTCTGTTGATGGTTTCCTTTGCTATGCAAAAGTTTCTAAGTGTAATTAGGCCCCATTTGGTTATCTTTCCTTATATTTCCTTTGCTTTTGCTGTGTGTGTGTGTGTGTGTGTGCTCAGTCATGTCCAACTGTTTGTGACTCCATGGACTGTAGACCGCCAGGTTCCTCAGTCCATGGAATTTTCCAGGCAAGAATACTGGAGTGGGTTGCATTTCCTACTCAAGGGGATCTTCCCAACCCAGGAATTGAGCCCACATCTCTTGCGTCTCCTGCATTGTTAGGTGGGTTCTTTATCACTGAGCCACCTGGGAAGCCTTCCTTTAGGAGACAGGTCCAAAAAAGTATTGCCATGATTTATGTCAGAGTATTTTGCCTATATTTCCCTGTAGGAGTTCTATGGTTTCCAGTCTTATATTTAGGTATTTAATCCATCTTGAATTCATTTTTGTGTATGGTGTCATTCTTTCACACGTAGCTGTCCAAGTCTCCAGGCGGCATTCATTGACGAGACTGTCCTTCCTGCACTGTGTCCTTTTCGAGCCTTTGTTGTCGGTTAACTGAGCACAGGTGCAAGGGTCTATTTCTGGGTTCTCTATTCACGTCCACTGATCGATGTGCCTGTTCTGCTCCGGTTGACTTTTATAGGTTACACAGACTCACGACCTCGATAGAGAGCCTCCACACGCACGCTACCGCGTGCGTCCGGCATGACTCTCGTCCCAGGCCCGCACTTGGCCCAGCTTCCCTGCTTCTCCCTGTTCCCTGTCCCCAGGCTGGTCCTCCTCCTCCTAAACAGTCAGCTTGAGTCAAATAATTAGTCATGTAAGACTGCACAAGGAAACGACAATGATAAGACCGAGCTCAATAACAATAAATGATTAAGAGCTTTTCCCCTAAAATTTTAGAATGAGTAAATAAGAAGGCAGTTGGAAATGAAGTGATGCATCTTCAACAGAGCTGCAAATAGTTTGCAAAGCAGAACTGCAGTTACATTTTATAATCAAAGAGCATATCCGCTCAAAAATCTGCCTGCAGGGGTTTCCTGGTCACACACGGGACAAGTTCTCACAGGCTGACACTGATCTCAATGACTCATCAGGAACATATGGTGACAAAGAAATGTCTAATGTATTACTGGGGTAATGCCATCCTGATGCACGAGGTAAACGGCGCTATTTATTAGCACCGAGGGCTGCCCAGGTGGCACTGGGGTGAAGAATCTGCCTGCCAATGCAGGAAAGGCAGGTGTGACCCCTGGGTCAGGAAGATCCCCTAGAGGAGGAAATGGCAGCCCACGCCAGTATTCTTGCCTGGAGAATCCCAGGGACAGAGGAGCCTGACGGGCTCCAGTCCATGGGGTAGCAAAGAGTCAGACACGACTCAGCAACTGAGCATGCACAGAGGAAATTAACTCTACAGCATATTCAGATAAGTAGGGCTTGATATATACTTGCACAATTTATATCTCAAAAATAATAGTTTTATAAATCTCAGGTAAAAAACAATATCTATGAATAGAGAAAAAGATGCATTTTCTCACTGGAAATGATTGATACAGAACGAGAATATCTCATTAAGAACAGAAACAAAACCACAGAATAGAGTCCAGATAGAAATAATCTGTGTGGTATCTATTGGTAATTATAGCTATTTTCTTTATCTTTGGAAAATAAAGATGAAGACTTCAAACAACTACTTTTGGTTTGGGGAACTTAGTGTAGAAATACTTAAAAATCAATTAAATATAATGGTATAATATGAAATTATGAGTCATTCGATTATTAATTACTATTGATCTTTCAGACTCATGTGCAAACTATAATAAATATTAATATATTATAATAAATAATAAAAGGTTATATATTACATAATAAACTATAATAAAATAATATATGTAATTATAAAGTTAAAAATATTTGCACATGAGTTTCACCTATTTTTAATAAATCCAATTATAGTATTCTAGGTAACCCCCTAGGTTATTTAACTTATATACAGAATGCATCATGTGAAATGCCAGGCTGGATGAATCACAAAATGGAATCAAGATTGCTGGGAGAAATATCCACAACCTCAGATAGGCAGATGACAGCACTCTAGCGGCAGAAAGTGAAGAGAAACCAAAGAACCTGTTGATGAAGGTGAAAGAGGAGAGGGGAAAAGCTGGCTTAAAACTCAACTTTCAAAAAACTAAGATCATGGCATCTGGTCTCATCACTTCATGGCAAATAGGAGGGTAAAAAGCGGAAATAGTAACAGGTTTTCTCTACTCGGGCTCCAAAATCAGTGCAGATGGCAACTGCAGCCATGATATTAAAAGATGCTCGTTCCTTGGAAGGAAAGCTATGACAAACCTAGACGGCATGTTAAAAAGCAGAGACATCACTTTGCCGACAAAAGTCCATATAGTCAAAGGTATAGTTTTTCCAGTGGTCATGTATGAATGTGAGAGTTGGACTATGAAGAAAGCTGAGCAATGAAGAACTGACGGGTATGAACTGTAATGTTGGAGAAGACTCGTGAGAGTCCCTTGGACAGCAAGGAGATCCGACCAGTCCATCCTAAAGGAAATCAGTCCTGAATATTCATTGGAAGGACTGATGCTGAAGCTGAAGTTCCAACACTTTGGCCACCTGATGCAAAGAACTGACTCACTGGAAAAGACCCTGATGCTGGGCAAGATTGAAGGGGGGAGGAGAAGGGGACGACAGAGGATGAGATGGTTGGATGGCGTCATCAACACAATGGACATGAGTTTGAACAAGCTCCTGGAGATGCTGAAGGGCAGGGAAGCCTGGTGTGCTGCAGTCCACGGGGTCTCAGAGAGTCAGATGCAACTAAGCAATGGAAGGACAACAAGGCAGCTCCCAGATACTAGTGAATTCCTAATACCATCACTATATAAACCATTTTTATATAATAGACAACTTTTTGCTTGAATCACCTGTCCAAGAACGTTTTACCAAATGTCTGGATTGCTCTGCAATCTTTTTCTTGAGGATCAGGAAAACAAAGTCACACTGGACCCTTCACAGCAAGGGGTGAAGTATATGCTGGGGACATAAACAGAAGGTAAAGTATTCTGTGGGCTAGAGTGGCAGTGGGAGCAGGGGGATGGAGGTGAAGACAGCAGAGAACGTCTATAGGTGTCGTTAACTTCAAGAGCCGGAGTGGCAGCGATCAGGACGCTCACTCAGTCCTTCATTCAGCACACATCCACGTGCTCCCTCCATACGCCAGGCACCACATCGATTCTCCTGTCTGAGTAGCGCATTGTCCGTTGTAGCACAACAAAAACCAATTATACGAGTATAATTCCCTCCGGAGAACATGCATCGCTCATCAATGGCATATTGACATACAAGTCTAAGATCTATTATTTTTATTAATTACAGTGCTAATTGGATGATGGAATCCCAGTAACACTGTGACTCTCTCGTAGTGCTGATTTCCCAAAAAGCAAGTATGACAAAGAATATTTTCTACCCATTTCACAGGGAGACCTGTTAAATAGCAATTATACACCGGGGAATATTTTAACCTCTCCTCAGAGAAATATTTGCCAAGGCATACATTTTCAAGGAAATGATGAATTTATTGTTAAGATTGTTTTGTGGATAAAGTGAAGATATGAAAAATGACAAATGCATTCATTATTAACCAGAAACAACGTTTGAGCACCTATCTTAACCGCTTTTATACAGTCTTTAAAAAGCAATCTTACTGGATTCATAGAACTAAGACATTATATAACAATTTTAAAATGCCTTAAGTAAATAACTTGGGATGTTTTGTTTTTCTGTTTGTTTGCTTAATACGAAAAGATATCCATATTAAATCATGCCCACTGGCATATTTCTCAATTACTGAAGCCATACTACTTGGATTTTTTAAATGTTTTTGATGTAGTTATTGCTTCCTTAACTTAACTTGTGGCAAACAAAATTTTGATTACAGGTATCCCTAGAGGAGAGTGCACAGAGGTCAGGCCTCTGATTATGTCCTCCTTGTTCGGGGACGTCCCCCTGTGCATAAACTCCACGTGAGCAACACTGAGGTGGGCCCGCCGTGCCCAGGGCTTCGTTCACAAGGGCTCACACTAGGTCTGCCATCCAACAGAGACACCAGATAGATGGCTGGAAGTCTATGAGCGGCTGAATCAGTGCCACCGTACTAAGACTCGTGCTCACTACACAGAACAGGGAGATAAACCCACAAGGCTCTGCTCTGGAAGGCTACTGCAGACTCTCACTGTGCCCACATCAAAGCGCTTGCTTGTCTCCCTGGGTGCTTTCTGGATTCATGAGGGGCTCCATCTTTCCTGGCCAGGCTGGGGGAGCTGAGTTACCGTCACTGGGTGTGGCCCTCGGCCAGTACGGAAAGGACCAAACGCGCGACTACTTCAGGTCCCCACCCCGAGTGCAGACACACAGAGGACGGAAGCTCAGCTTCTCGGAGCCTTGCCCTGCCGGACAGCATGCACGCTTCCCTCCCTGTCTCACCCCTCCCCTTCTCCTGAAAGTGATGCCAAGATCAGCTTCAGAAGACATTGCTTACACTCAAATCCTCGTTTCAGTCTTGACTTTTGGGACAAGCAACTTGCATTCTGGTAGGAAATGTCAACTTTAAATCACAGTAGTATAATATTAAAAGGAGCAGAAGTCATGTGGAAGTGCAGATCCAGGGCTCTGAAAGCTCAGGCAGGGGCTGTACCTGGAAGAACTGATAGAGATGCACTCAAAGAAGAAAGAACGAAATGTTATATTCGAAATCCATTGCTGTGGGTTGAGCCTCACTTGATTAGGGTACACATACAAGAAGAAATGGAGACTATTCTTAACAAAGTTAAAGAAACGAGAACCATACAGAGGCCAAACAGCAGATTTGAATGGGGAACAGGGTGAGTTTGGCTGGACCACAGACCTCGTGAAGGCGGCCAGCAGGAGGATGGGCTAGAAAGGGACTCTGAAGTGTCTCTTTGACCAAGAATTGCGACTGTTATGTAGGCAGTGGAGAGCCTGGACAACTTTTTAGAAAGTAAGCATCGTGATCAGAATGTGCCTTAGGAAAACTGACCTGTTTATTGTGTAAAATAGATTAGAATTGGGAAAGGAGTTTTGAAATCCCTATAGAAGGCTAGTCCAGTAATCTGGATAGCAAATGATGGCGCCCAGAGTTAAGGTTACAGCAGATGGAAAGAAAAAGAAAACAGATGTGTATACTAGCCACAGCCTGACTGGCTGCAAGACAAGGACGTGACCATAAAAATGAAATACAAAATACAGCAGGCAGAGAAAGCTCTGAGTCAGACAGACTTGGGCTCAATCCAGGGTGAGAGCTTGCAGGCTCTTTCAACTTTGTGAGACCTGAATATTTTCATTTGCAAGAAAGAGAAAAGGACACACCCCACTGGCTTGGGAGGCATGAAACATAACACATTTGAAGTCCAGCGAGTGCCTGGAGAACATTAAGCATGTGATTAATTGACGGCAGTTACTGTCACCGTCCTTAAAGCATTAATAAGTAAGCGAAGTCCTTAAAAAACGATATCCCCAAAGCCACACTTAGCCAAAAATATTAACTTGTGAAAATAAAGAATTTACAACAGAATGGATAAACAAGAAGACCCTATTGTATAGTGCAGGGAGCTATAGTCAATATCCTGAGATAAACTGTAAAGAATATATATGTCGATAATGTATATACTTTACTGTACAGCAGAAATTGTACAGTAAAATGTTAACACAGCATTGTAAATCAACTATATTTCAATAAAATACATAAAATACGATTTACCAATCAGAAGAGGGGTGGGGTCTATCAGCCTAGCCTCACTCGTTAAAGACAGGAAGGCGAAAGACGGACAGGTGGGCACCTAACGCAGAATCCAGCGCGTGAGTCCATGTGAACCACTGAACGCACGCGTCTGCCTCCGCCTCCGTGATCTCAAGACCACCCTGAGCTTGTGACTTGGTTTCGCTTGTAGGTCTGACTACGGTAACACAAAACGCCGGCTGGGCAAGCCAACTAGAGAAATCTGCTTTCTGCAAAAGCGGTACTTTTTTAAATTGAAGTCTGATGAACACTGAATTGAAATTTATATAGAGTCTCTTACGACATGGTTTAACATGATTACACTCTCAAAGACAAACTCAAATTTCTAAGAGTGTCAACCTTAAGATCACACTCTAGGCAAGGAGAATTTAGCAAAACTGTTTACTCATTTCACTTCTCGCACAGTGCCTGGGACATGATGGCCTGCCACACTCCTGCGTGAACGGTTCAACTGTGCAACTTCGTTCATTCTGAACTTGGCCTGTGTTCATCGTCAGCTGCAGTAAGTAAGAAGGAGCCATGACCAACTTCAGCAAAGTCTGTTAACAAATACGACACTATCGATCTTCCAATTCAACATGCGGAAGTTCTGTACCATGAAATACCACGGTCAAAGGGATAGCAACATCGACTTTCATTGCAACTAAAACTCAAATAAAATAGAAACATGATAACCCATGATTTTATCATTTTTATATAACTTTGAAGCAAGGCTTTCTTCCCACCTACAAAGAAAGTTACACAGAACAACCGTGAAGGTAGGATAGATGCTGATACACTGGGAAGAATCCTTGACTGAGAGTTAAGAAGCCAGGAGAGAACTCTGCTCTCACCTCTGCCATATACTAGCTGGCTGATATTAGTTATTCTGTAGATGCTTGCTAGGACTCAATTTCAATAAATGTTCATGAGACTGTCAGATTAGATGATCATGAAAGTCTCCACAAGTTCTAAAATCCCCCTTGAAGCTTCTATTTCTCCTTAGACAATACAAATCTGAATCTTCTCACTCTCTTTTTATTTCATAATAGGGTTTGCACAGATAAATAATAAAAAGTAATAAAATATTCATTGTGACCTATGTCAACTTTTCTGACTTAAAAAAAACCTCAAATCAGGGAATTCCTGTTCTTGAACATAGCACCAATATTTATTATTTATTACAGCCAGCAAGGCAGAGCAGTTATTTCAGATCCTGGGCAGTTCACCCCAGGTGTTTAATGAATATTGATGACCCAATCTCTGTCTAAAGGAAATAGATATTCTGTTGGGGAAAAAAATCAGGTTTCCTTTCAAAACCTTACAGGAAACATTGTTACAGAACTTGATTTTTCACTGTTTAGCATTTTGTTCTAGGATAGACTTTTTGAGATCAACTGTTCTTTAATTCATCCACAACTGCATATTAGTAGCAGGGTTATTCTCTAACTAGAAATTTCGCTAACAAAAAGCCCGAATTCTTTAGGAGTTATTTTCTACGTCTTTGCTGCAGACACACGAAATTTCTGAGGCTTCTTCACAATGTTAATTGGAAAGAAACACTTGGAGGACTCTTTAAGGACTCTTTAACAGGGCCTTTCAAGCAAGCATTCTTATGTTTACCGATAATCAGACCGAATGAAGATTAAATGTTCTGTTCTTCATGTGGGCATCTGGCTATCCTTCTCAGAGAGAACAGAACAAGTTTCTATGGTAATAAACATGGCTGAAAGACCACCGTGGCTTCGACAGTCTATCAAAACGTCTGCGAGTATATGTACCCAGATCCAAACCCCAGAGTACAACGTTCGCTTCTCACAGTGAATCAGTGGTGAAAGGGAAACTGCAGAGAACATACAAAACAGAGACGCGCTCGATCATCACAGACCGCAGGAGCTCCTCCGCGGGCCCTCGGTTCCAACGTCCCTGAGGTCCACAGCCACACACTCAGGTGGGGGCTCAGAACCTAGAGATGGTGAGAAGGGGGCTGATGGAGATGCTTACGCCAGCATCCGGACCAACCCCAGCCCCACCTGGGATCCGTAAAGACATTTCCAGAGTCCCCAAGGACAGGACCAGGGCCAAGCATGTGGCTGAGCCAGAAGCCAGGCGCCACCGCTGTTTCCCAGCATACTCAGCTCACAGCAGGGGGATTTGGACTTTCACCCTCACTCTCCCAGTCCCTTCCTCCTCCCAGTTACGGGCTCCTTTTCGCTCTGCCTCTCACCTACTCACTCATTCCTTACTCCTGCTCCAATCTCTACCCAGACAGCCTGGGAAAGTCCTGCCTTGCTCTGAAAAGACTATTTCCCCATTGCCCCTGGACTACGAAAAACCATTATTTCAATAACAATTCTTAGATCATTTGACTATGTTCCAGATACTTTTCCAAGTACTCTCCATACATTAACTTATTGAACACTCACAATAGATCTATGGATGAGCACTGTTATTACTTCTATTAGTAGCCGAGGACACAAGTAGAAAAAGCATCAGAATCACCCTAGAGTCTCTGTGGTTGTTCCATTGCTAAGGCGTGTCCGACTCTGAGACTCCATGGACTGCAGCATGCCAGGCTTCCCGGAGTCTTTAGTATGTCAAGAACCTGAGATCTGAAATCACATAGTGGGGCTCAGTAGTATTTTTCACTAAACCCTACTGCTTTACTATACCACAGTGTGATATGAATTATCTAAAATGTATTAAAATTTATTGAGATTTGCTTTATGTATGACTCAGTAGGTGACTTTTTGAGTGAACAATATATAGTTTAAATATGTGTATTTTATAAGATATACCTACATGAGCTTTACGTACAAGTTTCAATAAATTAAGCCTGTACCTTGTGTTGTTCAAATTTTCCTTATGTTTGCTTACTTTTCGTTTTCTTGATCTATCAATAATTGAGAGATATATGTGCCTATATATTCTATACCATTATGATAGGAGAGCTCTGTAATTCTACCAAGCTTGCTTTGCTTCTACGTTAGGCTTTTCTGTTATTGCATATAATTCTAGAATCTTTATTTTAATATTCTAGCTTTCTGGGGAATTTCAGTGAGCTCATATGGGAAGAAAACATAGGTTAAACTGACTGATGTGTGTGTGCACTCAATTGTGTCTGACCCTTTGTGACCCTGTGGACTGTGGCCCGCCAGGCTCCTCTGAGCGTGGCATTTTCCAGACAAGAATACTGAAGCCAGCAGCCATTTCCTACTCCAGAGGATCTTCCCGACCCAGGGATTGAACCTGCATCTCTTGTGCCTCCTGTGTTGGCAGGAGGATTCTTTACCAATGCACCACCTGGGAAGCCTCAAATTTGATTCATAGTCAAGTATAAAGAAAATTCACCTAAACTTTCCAAAATTACTTACACTTTGAATAAAAAATAATCTTTTATTTAAAAATTAGAATAAATATTTTGCTTGTGGAATGTTTTTTAAAATGTGTGGACCTAAATATTTTTGTGCAGAGTTGTTTCCTGAACTGCTTGAATCTCACCAAGAATTTTGATCTCAAAGAAAGCTGGCTTCAGGCTCACAAAATTTGCTTTCATCCAAACCAATATTTCTCCAAATTCTATCCACTCTAAAAGATTCTACTGAAATAGTAGCATTCCTACAATTCATTCAGGAATATTATTTTTTCATTGTCCATTGAACACAGTAGATGTCATAAAGTCAAGGCCTTTACAATTTAACTTCAATTTTCACCTTGAGTCCTTTTGATTACAATTATACTATAATCAAAGCATTATTTGCTTCACTCCAATGGTGATCTGCATTTTCTGCCTTATGTTCACACGATTCTTTCTGTTTGCAAGGAAGGCTCTTTTCTTCTCATCTCTGTATAAAAATTTGCCATCCTGTGCAGCTAATTTCAAACGCTGCTTCCTTTGTGAAGCTCAAACCTCCCACCAGATGGGACCTTACATTTACTCTACTGAAACAAGGGTTGTCTTTCAGCTGTTAGTAAATGAACATCCATCCTTTGGTTTGGTTAATTGCAAGTCTGTTTTACCTCTCTCTGACCCATTAAACTCCAAGCAATCTGAGTGGAAAGAGTATTTTATTTATTTCTTTATTGCCCAAACACCCAGCTGAACAGATATTTTTTCAAAAGGCTCATACTTTTCTGAGATGGCCAAACCCTAGAATAAGCCTAATATTTGACAAGCAGCCTTGGGAACTAATGGAGAGTCTTGTAGGCCCATATTCTATAATCTACACTCATTATATCTTTCAACTTTGTTAGACACAGATAACTACTACCCTGTCATATCATAGTCCCCTCTTCTGGAAAATAACTATTTAACACAGAATTGTCTTTCTTCAAAAAAAAAAACAAGTTTAGTACTTTTAAAATCTAAAACAACTTATTGTTAAAATGTACATATGACTTTTCTGAGATTGTAAAAAATGTTTTTTAAAAACTTTAAGATTAAAATACTTAATTCTAAATTTAATTATTTTTCTTTCCTGCATACAATGAGTAGTACATTTCATAGAATTATTTTATGTCTGACTATTTTCCCTGTTCTGATTACAATGAGGAAAATCTTAAGTGAATCAGCTATTGAAAGAGCTCATGTTATTTCTGTAAACAATGGTTTCAATTCCAAAAGAATGACAAAGTTGAATTTCAGCTACAGAAATATGACTCTTCCCTGCCTCAGTAAAAAAAAAAAAAAAATCCAGTTTCCCTACTTCTTTTCAGGGATCAAATTAATTTTTATATGTTATTAATGAATCACTCTGAAAGAGGAAAAAGCAGAAGAAAATGAAAAGCAGGAAACTGTATCAAGCATTGGAGAAGGCAATGGCAACCTGCTCCAGTGTTCTTGCCTGGAAAATCCCATGGACATAGGAGCCTGGTAGGCTGAAGTCCATGGGGTCGCTAGGAGTCGGACACGACTGAGCGACTTCACTTTCACTTTTCACTTTCATGCATTGGAGAAGGAAATGGCAACCCACTCCAGTGTTCTTGCCTGGAGAATCCCAGGGATGGCGGAGCCTGGTGGGCTGCCGTCTATGGGGTTGCACAGAGTCGGACACGACTGAAGCGACTTAGTAGTAGTAGTAGTATCAAGCATTGCTCCTCTGCTTTCTTAGTGGTAATTTTATATCCTTTGTTAATCTTGTGTATAAAGATACTTCAATTCTAGCTTGTGGTTTATAAGACACAACATTCACTTTTCTTTTCCATGTATTATGTACAAATGCACGCTTTGCAATTCTATATAACTTTTTTCACAAGTTCTACATCTTGTTTAACATAAGGAGCAAAAAGGAAATCTCAAAGTAATAAACAAACAAGTCTTTACACTACAACTGCATTGGCTATTTCTGCTACATATATGGCAGTTATTTCCTGATACAGTTATTCTCCATTAGGTCAGATCATTAAGTTCCACGTATGTCCATTACCACTGAATCTCCAGTGTCTACAGCAGAGTCCCTGGCAGAACATAAACTCCTAATAAACATTTGTTAACTGACCTGACAATTAATTAATACTCATTAGTCAGAAATAGTTTTTAACCAGTAGCATTGAATGCCCTCTGGTATTTAACTTAATGTCATGAATATTTAATTGAAGCTAATGACAAGAATTAGAAATGTGTAGCATGAAATATGAAAATATCTGTGCTGAAACTGGGGTGAGACTTCCCTGATAGCTCAGTTGGTAAAGAATCTGCCGGCAATGCAGGAGACCCCAGTTTGATTATCCAAGCCAGGCTTCAACAGTACGTGAACCGTGACATTCCAGATGTTCAAGATGCATTTAGAAAAGGCAGAGGAACCAGAGACCAAATTGCTAACATCCCTTGGATCATCAAAAAAGCAAGAGAGTTCCAGAAAAACATCTACTTCTGCTTTATTGACTATGCCAAAGTCTTTGTGCGGATCACAAGGAGACTGTGGAAAATTCTGAAAAAGATGGGAACACCAGACCATCTTACCTGCCCTCTGAGAAATCTGTATGCAGGTCAAGAAGCAACAGTTAGAAGTGGACATGGAACAACAGACTGCTTCCAGGAACCAGTCATCAACTGGAAAGGAGTACATCAATGCTGTATACTGTTACCTGCATATTTAACTTATATGCAGAATACATCATGCGAAATGCTGGGTTGGATTAAGCACAAGCTGTAATCAAGATTCCCAGGAGAAATATCAATAACCTCAGATACGCAGATGACACCACCCTCATGGCAGAAAGCGAAGACTAAAGAGCCTCTTGATGAAAGGGAAAGAGGAGAGTGAAAAAGTTGGCTTAAAGCCCAACATTCAGAAAACTAAGATCATGACATCTGGTCCCATCATTTTATGGGAAATAGATGGGGGAACAATGGAAACAGCGAGAAATTTTATTTTGGGGGGCTCCAAAATCTGCAGATAGTGACGGCAGCCATGAAATTAAAAGACACTTGCTCCTTGGAAAAGAAGCTATGATCAACTTAGACAGCATATTAAAAAGCGTAGACATTACTTTGTTAACAAAGGACCGTCTAGTCAAAGCTATGGTTTTCCCAGTAGTCATGTACGGATGTGAGAGTTGGACTATAAAGAAAGCTGAGCGCCGAAGAACTGATGTTTTTGAACTGTGGTGGTGGAGAAGATTCTAGAAACATGTGAAATTAATTTTAACTGTACATCTTATTCAACATAATGTATCTAAAATCTTATCATCTCAGCATCTAATGAAAATAGAAATTATTCCTCAGATATTCTACTTCCTCTTTTCATATAGTATCTTTGAAATCTTGTGATTTTTTTTTTGCATTACACTTTAATCATATGCTAAAATTTCAAAGGTCAAATATAGTCTTAGTAAAACAATGAAGATATACTTAATGTAAGTTTATTTTACACTGCATCAGTTTTTAATTTTAAAATGATTAAAATTAAATGAAACTGGAAAAAATCATTCCTTCCATCCCATGCACCCCAGTTCAGAGGCTCAGTAGCCACAGGTGGCCAGAGGCGGCCATACAGGAGGGCGTGGGCGTGAGGCTCAGCACAACATCTGCGTGAAAACAGAGCCAACCCACCACGAGGCTAGTCTCATCTAGTCTCAGCCAGTGAGGCTAGGAAACACAGCAAGAGCTTCAAGCTGTCCAATGGAAGGTCTATCTAGGGCCTTATAAAGTAACCATGGGAACTGAATTTCTCAAGGAAGACATACAGGAAATTACTTAGCCAATATTTAACTCATACTAAATTGATGCTTTTGAACTGTGGTGGTACAGAAAACTCTTGAAAATCCCTTGGACTGCAAGATCAAACCAGTCCATCCTAAAGGAAATCAACCCTGAATGTTCATTAGAAGGTCTGATGCTGAAGCTGAAGCTCCAATACTTTGGCCACCTGATGCAAAGAGATGACTCATTGGAAAAGACCTTGATGCTGGGAAAGATGGAGGGCAGGAAGAGAGGGGGATGGCAGAGGATGAGATGGTTGAATGGCACCACTGACTTGATGGACAGGACCTTGAGCAAGCTCTAGGAGATGGTAAAGGACAGGGAAGCCTGGCATGCTGTAGTTCACGGGGTTGCAAAGAGTCAGACATGACTGAGTGCCTGAACAACAAGAAAACCGAACTAATCACTATTTTTTTTAAGTTTTGACATAAATTTCTCCATTTAGCTTTTTATATCTGAATGTGTTTTAGAATGAAACTGTGTAATATGAATGCCTTTTCTGTTGTTTAGTCACTAAGTCATGTTCAACCCTTTTTCGATCCCATGGACTGCAGCCCACCAGGCTCCTCTGTCCATGGGACTTCCCAAGTAAGAATACTGGAGTGGTTTGCCTTTTCCTTTTCCAGGGAATCTTCCTGACCCAGGGATTGAACTTGCTTATCCTGCATTGGCAGGCGGATTCTTTACCACTGAGTCACCAGGGAAGCCCCAATACGAATGTCTACCTTTGTGGAAAAGAGAAGGAAAGAAAAAGAGGGAAAAAGAAAATAAAAGTTATTTATTTGGGGCAAATCCTTAGCCACCACAACTTTATTTTGTAATTTAACGTGAAAAATAAAAGAGAAATATGAAAAGCAACAAATAAAACAAATAATTATGCTATAGTAACAGGTAACAATACTGTTGGGAGAAGGAAATGGCAACCCACTCCAGTACTCTTGCCTGGAGAATTCTGTGGACAGAGGAGCCTGGTGGGCTGCTGTCCATGGGGTTACACAGAGTTGGACACGACTGAAGCGACTTGGCATGTATGCATGCATTGGAGAAGGCAACGGCAACCCACTCCAGGGTTCTTGCCTGGAGAATCCCAGGGACAGAAGAGCCTGATGGGCTGCCGTCTGTGGGGTAACACAGAGTCCGACACGACTGAAGTGTCTTAGCAGCAGCAGCAATAATACTTTTAAGTAGATATAGCTTTTCACTAAAATAATAATTATGCTGTACTCCGTTGACAATTCTAAGAAAGAATCATAGATCTTAAATGGCATTCTCTTAAATATTAACATGGAAGTCCTTTCCACTAAAAGATCACAAAATAAAATATTCGAAATTAGGAAGTAAACTTGCTTAAGGATATTATTTTTCAATTCATAAAGCTAAGATGTATTAAATTTGAAATAACTGATTTTTAAAATCTGTTTAATGAGATAGGAGAAAAACAGAAAAATTCCAAGGTAGAAAGTGTCCTGTAAAGGCTACATCCTAGAAGCATAGGTGATAGTCCAGGACCTTAATTTAGAAGCCTCTTGACTGATGATAAAACAGAGCAGAAATTGATTAATCTCTGGGAGCGACAACTCTGGTGCTATTAAGAATTCCAAACTGGCAACTTCATTTCCTCCAGGGCAAAGCATACTTAGAAAGGAAAAGCTGTTTTACCATAAAATCTATTTTGTAGGCTTAGGAGGTTTCAGCTGGATGACATGCCCTAACCTTTCTGGAGTAGGTAAATTATCGCAAGGCTCGCAGCAAAACAGCACAGCGTGCGCCAACAATATTTCACATGGCTTTGCCCAGGATAGAAGTAAAACAAAAGCTGCATTTGTATGCTTATGGAAACCTTCTTTCAGGTTAAAATTAACAGAAAACTGACCTTGACGAATGTGCTGTTTTGTAGTGTTAGAAAACATTACTTGCATTAAAAATTCACAGCTATATGAAAGTGAAACTTAGCCATTCAGTCGTGTCCGACTCTTTGTGACCCTACAGACTGTAGCCCACCAGGTTCCTCTGTCCATGGGATTCTCCAGGCAAGAATACTGGAGTGGGTTGCCATTCCCTCCAGGGGATCTTCCCACCCAGGGATCAAACCTGGGTCTCTTGCATTACAGGCAGATTCTTTATCATCTGAGCCATAGGGGAAGCCCCACCACAGCTATATGATAACAAACAACTGTCCTTTGAATTAAGCACACAAAAACTGGCTTGACTATTTTACCTTAAAAATACCTATTTATATATTAATTACAAAGTTTTAGAGCACTCATCTGTATACGCACATTTTATTGAACCAAAATAATTCTTCTTCAAAACAGACTTAATTAATTTCAACAGACTTTTCTACTATATATATCATGTGCTAAATGGTATTGAATATGTACAATGTTTAGTCCTACTAGGATACTATCCTGTAAAACACTTATGTCTCAAATGCTAAATCATGATGAGGAGAATGCAAAAATTCATAAAACCAAAGCTTTATTACTTGAATATAAGGATATTATACTGCATATAATAATATATGTAATATATTATACATATGTAATATATGTAATATAATATACATTATAATATATATGTAATATATATCATATAACATACATTATAAGTAATGCTCAAAATTCTCCAAGCCAGGCTTCAGCAATACGTGAACCGTGAACTTCCAGATGTTCGAGCTGGTTTTAGAAAAGGCAGAGGAACCAGAGATCAAATTGCCAACATCCGCTGGATCATGGAAAAAGCAAGAGAG
>NW_011495078.1:4127890-4132946 GCF_000754665.1 Bison bison bison | reverse complement strand
TGCCACAGCCTTTGACTGTGTGGATCACAATAAACTGAAAGAGATGGGAATACCAGAACACCTGACCTGCCTCTTGAGAAACCTGTATGCAGGTCAGGAAGCAACAGTTAGAACTGGACATGGAACAACAGACTGGTTCCAAATAGGAAAAGGAGTACGTCTAGGCTGTATATTGTCACCCTGCTTATTTAACTTATATGTGGAGTACATCATGAGAAATGCTGGGCTGGAAGAAGCACAAGCTGGAATCCAGATTGTCGGGAGAAATACCAATAACCTCAGATATGCAGATGACACCACTCTTATGGCAGAAAGTGAAGAGGAACTGAAAAGCCTCTTGATGAAAGTGAAAGAGGAGAGTGAAAAAGTTGGCTTAAAGCTCAACATTCAGAAAATGAAGATCATGGCATCCAGTCCCATCACTCCATGGGAAATAGATGGGGAAACAGTGGAAACAGTGTCAGACTTTATTTTGGGGGGGGCTCCAAAATCACTGCAGATGGTGACTGCAGCCATGAAATTAAAAGACGCTTATTCCTCAGAAGGAAAGTTATGACTAACCTAGATAGCATATTCAAAAGCAGAGACATTACTTTGCCAACAAAGGTTCATCTAGTCAAGGCTATGGTTTTTCCTGTGGTCATGTATGGATGTGAGAGTTGGACTGTGAAGAAGGCTGAGCGCTGAAGAACTGATGCTTTTGAACTGTGGTGTTGGAGAAGATTCTTGAGAGTCCCTTGGACTGCAAGGAGATCCAACCAGTCCATCCTAAAGGAGATCAGCCCTGGGATTTCTTTGGAAGGAATGATGCTAAAGCTGAAACTCCAATACTTTGGCCACCTCATGTGAAGAGTTGACTCACTGGAAAAGACCCTGATGCTGGGAGGTATTGGGAGCAGGAGGAGACAGGGACGACAGAGCATGAGATGGTTGGATGGCATCACTGACTTGATGAACATGAGTTTGGGCGGACTCCAGGAGTTGGTGATGGACAGGGAGGCCTGGCGTGCTGTGATTCATGGGGTCGTGAAGAGTCAGACATGACTGAGCGACTGAACTGGACTGATACTGCATATAATCATATACTATGTATCTATATACATTCATAATTTATAATAATATAGAATTAAATTCATCTTAGAATTAAGAATTAGAATTTTTGCATATGATAAAAAACATAGATTTTAAATGTTGCAAAGTATATTCACAATATTGTATCAAATGTCAAATTTTTTCAAAACATTAATGTAAGAGAAATTCAATCATTATCTAATACACAATGAAAGAAATTAAATTAAATTCAGTAATTAATGGTATGTCAGAAGCTTTAAATACCTGTTCAATGTTGTATCTGTTACACACATTACACACCATCTTTATCCTTTCTCTACAAGAGACTGCCAATCTCTTGATTTTCTGATTGTCTTTTACCACTATATTAGCCAACATTTAGACATTTGCCATAAGTATTATGTGTTAATAAGACAAAAATTGATTTTTATGGGATTTATAGTTACTTTTCAGTCACTCGGTTATAATGCAAACACTTCCAAGTAGATTACAGACTCAAAAATTTGTTCATGGCCAACTGATTGCCTTTTAAATAAAGAAGTCAGCAAAAGAACAAAACTGCTTTTTTCTATGAAGCAAAACTCAGTGTAGGCGTGGGTCTCCCTTTGGCCACCTGCCCTTTGATTTAGATTTTTTTCTTTTCCAGAGAGCTTTCCTAGTATCTTGACACATTTTTAACTTTCTGAGTCAGCAATTTACTTTTCTTTAGAGCCATTTTTCTAACTAGTTTATATTTATAGGTTCTTTCATTCATTTTGCAATTCAGCTTCAATTCATTCAGATTTTCTGACATGACCAATGAACTTTAACCTTTGGTTCTTTCAGATCCCAAATTACTTGTTGAATTTCTTGAAAGCAAAATAATAAATTTTTTCTTGTTGCTGATTTTATTTAAATAATGCTTTTGATCATGACAAAAACAAGGCAGCCATTTCTTGAAGATGTTCAGCAGATGAAGAAATACAGAGCAGAATTTGCCAAAACTTCAAAAATTCACATTTTTATGGCAATTGATCATTGAAAAAAGGTACCAAGAACACTCAATGAGAAAAGGAGTTTCTTTGATAAGTGGTACTATAAAAATCACATTCATAAAGAGCCTCTTGATGAAAGTGAAAAAAGACAGTGAAAAAGTTGGCTTAAAACTCAACATTCAGAAAACTAAGATCATGGCATCTGGTCCCATCACTTCATGGGAAATAGATGGGGAAACAATGGAAACAGTGACAGACTTTATTTTCTTGGGCTCCAAAATCACTCCAGATGCTGACTGCAGCCATGAAATGAAAAGATGTTTACTCCTTGGAAGAAAAGTTATGACCAGCCTAGACAGTATATTAAAAAGCAGAGACATTACTTTGCCAACAAAAGTCCATCTAGTCAAGGCTATGATTTTTCCAGTAGTTATGTATGGATGTGAGAGTTGGACTGTGAAGAAAGCTGAGCAACAAAGTCATGTCATGTATGGATGTAAGAGTTGGACAATAAAGAAAGCTGAGCAACGAAGAATTGATGCTTTTGAACTCTGGTGTTGGAGAAGACCCTTGAGAGTCCCTTGGACAGCAAGGGGATCCAACCAGTCCATCCTAAAGGAAATCAGTCCTGAATATTCATTGGAAGGACTGATGCTGAAGCTGAAACTCCAATACTTTGGCCACCTGATGTGAAGAACCGACTCATTGGAAACCATCCTGATGCTGGGAAAGACTGAAGGCAGGAGGAGAAGGGGACGACAGAGGATAAGATGGTTGGCTGGCATCACTGACTCGATGGACAAGAGTCTGAGTAAGCTCCAGCTGTTGGTGATGGACAGGGAAGCCTAGCATGCTGCAGTCCATGGGATCACAGAGTCGGACATGACTGAGTGACTGAACTGGACTGAACTGTAAAAACTGGTTTTCTACTAGCAGAAGAATGAAACAGGACCGTGATTCACTCCATCTGTAAAAATCAACTGGAAACGGGTTGAAGACTTAAATGTACGACTGAAACCATTATGGTATTGGGAAAAGACAGAGGAAAAGTGTTTCGACACTGGTCCAGGCGATGCTTCTTGGGGGATATGGCCCTAAAAATGCAAGCAACAAAACAAAAATACACAGATGGTATTTCATTAAACTAAAAGACTTCTGCACAGCAAAGGAAAAACAGAGCAAAGAGAGAACCTACAGAATGGTAGAAAATATCTGCAAACCATACATTTGATGAGTTAATATACAAGGAACTCAACTAAATAGCAAGAAAATAAGTAACCCAACAAAGAAATGGGCAAAAGACCATTTCGACAGAATAGACAGAAAAGACCTGAATAGACATTTTTCCAAACGAGACTTACATATAGCCAATGGGTATATGAAAAAGTGCTCAACACCATCAGGGAAATGCAGATCAAAATCATAGTGACATATTCCCTTCCCTGTTAAAGGAAAGCTGCTCTCAAAAAGATAAGCGATGTGGGAACGTGGGAGGGAACCTTAGTGGACTCTGGTGGAATGAACACACACGGAATGGCACAGCCATTACGGACATTAGTATGGAGATGCCTCAAAAGGTTAAAAATGAGGCAGTTTGGGGGAGAATGGATACATGTGTACTTAAGGCTGAGTCACTTGGCTATTCACCCGAAACTATCACAACACAGACTGTTAACCTGCTATACCCCAAGACGAATAAAAGCTTAAAATTTTTTTAAAGAATATATAAAATATAAATCTATTAAAATTAAGCTATGAAAATTAAAATTATTAAAACTATTAAAATTTTAAAAATAAGAACTACTATATGATCCAGCAATCTCAATTCCAGGTGTATATCCAAAGGAAATGAAATCAGTATCTCAAAGCGACATCTGCACCCCTGTTCACTGCAGCATAATTGACAATAACCGAGATACGGAAATCACCTCAGTGTCCACCAACAGATAGACGTATAAAGATGTGATGTCTGTATCTATCTACCCATATTCACCCACTGAGGAAGAAGGAAATACTATGATTTGCAACAACGTGGATGAACCTGGAGTGTATTGTACTCAGTGAAACAAGTCGGTCTGAGAAAGACAAATACTGTCTGATCTGACTTACACGTAGAAGTTTGTTTTAAAAACGTCAAACTCATAGACGCAGAGAGCAGTAGAGTTGTTACCAGGGGCTGGGGTGGGGGAGACAGAGGAGAGGCAGGTGCAGCGCAGTCACGCAGGGTGAGCAAGGCTGCAGTGCAGGCAGGGTGACCACGCCCAGGAGCTCTGTACCCAACACTGGAGACTGGAGACGTAAGGGAATAGACTTCAGGCGCACTCACCACACGCACAAAAGGGTGACTATGTCAGGAGAGATTATGAATATGCCCATTAGCTTGACTGTAGCAATCATTTCACTATTTATATGTGTATCAAATCACTATGTTCTATATCTTAAGTGTATGCAATTACATAATTTTTGTTTGAAATAGGCATTATAAAAAATGTTGAGTAGATGATGAAGAAATCCTAAGCTGTATTTGCCAAAACTTCAACCTGGCAGATTTTTTAAATTACATAAAATTAATTCACTTTTTATTTATGTAAAGAAAGAAATGTGACATATTAAAGATACACAGAATGCCTTTTGAAAAAACTCTATGTAATTGTTCAATTTTTTGACATCCTGAAAACTTCAGCAATAAACTTTATAATGGGTGAAGGAAGTTAAAAAGTTCAAATTTCTAGCTATAAAATAAATAAGTCAAGGGGATGTAATGTATAGAACTATGACTATAGCTAATATTATTTTAATATGTATTTAGAAGTTACTATGGAGAAGGCAATGTCACCCCACTCCAATACTCTTGCCTGGAAAATCCCATGGACGGAGGAGCCTGGTGAGCTGCAGTCCATGGGGTCGCTAAGAGTCGGACACGACTGAGTGACTTCACTTTCACTTTTCACTTTCATTCACTGGAGAAGGAAATGGCAACCCACTCCAGTGTTCTTGCCTGGAGAATCCCA
>NW_011495078.1:4096605-4127790 GCF_000754665.1 Bison bison bison | reverse complement strand
GTGACTTCACTTTCACTTTTCACTTTCATTCACTGGAGAAGGAAATGGCAACCCACTCCAGTGTTCTTGCCTGGAGAATCCCAGGGACGGGGGAGCCTAGTGGGCTGCAGTCCATGGGTCGCTAAGAGTCGGACACGACTGAGTGACTTCACTTTCACTTTTCACTTTCATTCACTGGAGAAGGAAATGGCAACCCACTCCAGTGTTCTTGCCGGAGCCTGTTGGGCTGCCGTCTATGCGGTCACACAGAGTCGGACATGACTGAAGTGACTTAGCAGTAGCAGCAGCAGAAGTTACTAAGAGAATAGGCCTTAAAATATTTCATCACACAAAAAATTCTGTAACTATGTATGGTGCTGCATGTTAACTGGACTTATTGTGCTAATTATTTGAAATATATACAAACATTTGTACATACAACATAATGAAATTAATGTAATCTATGGGAAGCTCAGCTGATAAAGAATCCACCTGCAATGCAGGAGACCCCAGTTTGATTCATGAGTCGTGAAGTTCCCCTGGAGAAGCAATAGGTTACCCACTCCAGTATTCTTAGGCTTCCCTGGTGGCTCAGACAGTAAAGAGTCCACCTGCAATGTGGAAGACCTGGGGTCAATCCAGGGTTGGGAAAATCCCCTGGAGGAGGGCATGGCAACCCATTCCAGTATTCTAGCCTGGAGAATCCCCATGGACAGAGGAGCCTGGTGGGCTACAGTCCAGGGTGCCACAAAGAATTGGACACAACCGAGTGACTAAGCACAACACAACACATATACCAAATATATCTAAATAAAAAAAGATTTTTTTAATCACAATTATTTTGAAAGTTCTCAACAGAATGCATTACTAGAACAAAATCAGTACAAAAGATACAGTTGAAAATAATAAATATAAAGAATTGCCTTTAGGGTCAAAAAATTAACTGCAGAGATGAAGATGTGGAGTGACAGGGCTGACAGCGTCTTCTGAGTGCTATGTGAGCAAACAGAATGCTCACCCAATGCTGTATTTGGCCACCTTTTCCCAGGGAGTGAGTCCAAACGGAAGACTGTACTTAAGAATACCGTGTTCAACTCCGATAGGACATTTTAGAAAGAGATACAGACTAAACAGAAGTCGCAGAGAAGGCTGCTTTCAATATTGTGATCTGCTAACCATGAAGAGATTTTCTCTAATACATGGGAAAGGGTGGGGGAAAATGACAATACTGTGCAGAGTTTTCCTATATATAATAAAATTAAGCTGTTATCAGATAGGGGCTGTTTTATTTTGAGGTTATTTTCCTATTTTTGAAGTGAAATTTATATTTTACTTCTGGAATAGTAGTGAAATTAGATACATGAGTGTGACTTTCTAATGCAATTATTTGAAAAGTCACTGATCTCATTTACTTTCCTGAGAACTCATCCAAACAAGGGCTATCAGAGTATGTAGAAATTGTATACACACACACACACACACACACAAATACATCATACCATGTACGGAACATTTGAAGAATCTGAGCTTAAAGAAATACCAAAGCTCTAAGCAAAAGGGAAAAATGAGTTCCCAATTTCCTAGTTTGGGATCAGGGTCTGGGTTCAATCCCCAGGGTAGGAAGATCCCCTGGAGCAGGGAATGGCAACCCACTCCAGTATTCTTACCTGGAGAAACCCATGGACAGAGGAGCCTGATGTGTTACAGTTTGTGGGGTCACAAAGAGTCAGACACGACTGAGTAACTAACACACACACAGACAAACACGTAGAACTTGTTTAGAGATGGTTCTTTTCTAATTTCCAATCAACTCAAGATAAAGAGCTTTCCAGATACTGTCTTAAAAATAGTGAAAAAAGTTGTCAATAAAGACTTTAAACAAAACCTGGATGGAAATGAAACCGGAAAGGAAACAGAGGATTGCTGTCCTTCATATGAAAGTTGAAGAAGATGGTTCTTCACAATGTTTTCTTTCTAAGACTACATGATTTTCTAGTTAACTATTTTAACAAGTTCCTTTTCATATGTGTCTCTAAAATCCACTCGAGTATTTTCAGTCTCCCAGTGTTTTCAAGAATAATATCTTTATATACTTAAGCTATGAAAAAAGTAAGAAGACATAAATATTATGGAATGATGGTAAGTAAAGTTCTCTTGCTTTAATTTTTGCTATTTTCCTTTTAGTTTTCATTTTTTCTGGGAGTTTTTCATGAAAAGATTTAAATCTTCTGGCCAAGTTATATGTAGTAACAATCCCGTGTGTTTCCTTTGGTCTTTGTTGAATATAATCTCAAATCTCAGCTCTAAAATCGTTGGTAAATTTAAATAAATTATAAGGGCAAAGAGTTAAATGTGTTACACATTTCAGCTTTACACCAAAAACAAGGTATCTAGTTACTTGTGAGGACCCCTGAGACTATAGAAATTCTCCAGGAGCTGTTATCACATGAGAGCTAATGCTCAAGAGATACATATTTTTAAATGATTTCCTGAGTAAATCAACTCCCCAAATCAAAAAGGAACAAAAAAAATCTTTAAAAATAACGAAGGCATTTTGTGTGTGTCACCAGATTCCTCTGTGTGGCTCTGTTTAGATCATATGCCCCTCCACAAGCAGTCTTGAGCGTGGCCCCTTTCACTTTCTGAATAGAACACAGAGTGTTTAGCTCCGTCTCTGACCCTTGCAGAAGCTAGCTTCCAATGTCTTCTCTCCACTATTGTCCTCAGTGGAACTATTTCCTTTCCAGGCCACACCATATTTGGTTTCTTATCTTTGTTCACATTTTGCTTCCAATTAAAATGTGCTTGCTTTTTTCTATCTGTTGGATTGCCACATTATCTTTTAAGGTTCAATATCAATTTATCAAAAAAAAAATGTCCTTTTCATTACCCCATCCAAAGTAATCCAGGGCTATTTTGTTACATGTCATATGGGTACAACTTCTGCTCAATTTATGTTGCACACTAGATTACAGATGCCTGGAAGGCCAGAATTGTTCTTGATTAACCTCTCCTAACTGCCACAGTTCCTACAATGAACTTCGGTTGACAGACAAAACCGTTAGAGCCGCTCAAAACTAGCGCTAAGTCTGCGTGAGTGCACAAGTGCTGGCACACATATGTGCAGACACGGGGAGAAGATACAGTCTGCTGCAGACCGAGAACCGACCGGGTTCAGCAGGCAGAATTCGCCTCAGAACTCAAATCTTCAGCAGCGCCACCAGGAGCCCTTAAGGAGCAATGGAAATCAAAATCCAGCAAATCCACTTGCCAAAATTTTTATTCATACACAACTCTATGACAGTCCTGTAAATTTCTACATAAAATGTAGATATGACCACTAACAAAGGGGTCACTAATGAGAAAGGACCTACTTTCAGGGATAAGAGCCCTGCCAAACATAGAGTATCTAATAAAATCTTGTCTTTTAAGTTATTAAAGACACATGTTTAATATGTCTTTGCAATATTTCATCTGTGTGACTCGAGAGTAAAATCTCCAGGTAAAATCTGAAGACTTCGTTATGAAAAATACTAAATTATTTTTCTAGGGACTCAAACTTCCCCAAAACAATGGCAGCGTTTCATACTGAAAATTGCTCACTGTGTCCAACTCTTTGCAACCCTATGGAATAGTCCATGAAATTCTTCAGCCCAGAATACTGGAGGGGGTGTTCTCCAGTTCCCTTCTCCAGGGGATCTTCCCAACCCAGGGATAGAACCCAGGTCTCCCGCATTGCAGGTGGATTCTTTACCAGCTGAGCTACCAGGGAAACCCAAGAATACTGGAGTGGGTAGCCTATCCCTTCTCCAGCGGATCTTCCCGACCCAAGAATTTGAACCAGCGTCTCCAGCATTGCAGATGAATTCTTTACCAGCTGAGCAACAGGGAATCCCAGTGTTTCAAAACCAAATACTAATTCATATCAACAAAGAATACATTTCATAGAGATGGAGAACAGCCCTCAAACTTCAATATGCATAGAAAACATTAGGGTGGGGGTCCTCCTTAAAACTAAGTTTGACTAAGTCGTTCAGGGCAGCAGCTGAATTTCACATCGTTAACAAGTTCCCCTGGGTGCTGCTGATGTTGCTGATCCATGGATTGTGTACTTTGAGGAGCAAAGATGTACGGTAAGCAAAGATGCAGATTATTAGAATCAACCATAATTAATATTAAATTAGTTTAATGTCAATGCATATAAAACATTGATACAGATGAATAAACTAGATATATTTACATAAAATCATGATAGAGGCTCCACATTTAACAAAAAATAAAATAAATGTTAGCCTGGACAGGCTTGACATGGTTTCTATATCCTCACACTTGTCATTTTAAAATGTTTGGCCCTTATTCAACATGCATACTTAACTATATTGAACACCTCCAGGGATTAGTCACCATTTAAATCATTCCCTGCAGCCCATAAACCATGAATATCAATTTTCACAAGACATCATGGGTCAGAGGCAATTCTGAAGGGGTGCAAAGAAAGAGGGCGTGTCAGCAGGGAAAGCAACAATTAACCTCAAAAGGAGATCTGCACTTTCTCTTTCACTCAGTAAACAAGGACAGAAGGTTCAGTGCCTGTGAAATTAATTGTTTAGTCACATATGAAGGTTTCAGGATCTGATTGTGTTGTAATGACATGAGACGCACTTGTCACACAAATCCACACAATTAGGCTCATGAATTCTTTGATGCGTTGTTGTCAGAAGTTTCATTTCATAGGTTGGTATTCAAAGCTACAAATCGATGTGTGCCTTAACTTCTAATTGTCCTTCATTATGAATATCCATTCAATGGAACTTCGGGAAAGAAAAAAAAAATTATATGCGGATGTGATTCCAAACTAAAGACTCATGTGAACACGAAAGCCCTGCCCTATTCAAGGTCTGAGGAGGCTGGAGACACGGTCCGCACCTTGCCACAAGCAGCAAGGTCAGGAGGCTGTGC
Source organism: Bison bison bison (assembly GCF_000754665.1). Lineage (NCBI taxonomy): Eukaryota > Metazoa > Chordata > Mammalia > Artiodactyla > Bovidae > Bison > Bison bison. The sequence goes on along the minus strand of NW_011495078.1, from coordinate 4,122,852 downwards.
ATGCCAGTGTGAGGTGAGGATACGGAGCGGAGAGACAGGAGCTCGGGAAGGTACGGGGCCTGCCTGACCCAGATGATGAGGGGAGATCACCGCTGTGGTTGCAGGAAGGAAGGAAGGCCTTTCGTGAATGTCCCCACACGCGGAAGAAGACTGGGGACTGATGGAGAGGAAGACACGACCCAACGGAGGCTCCAACCGGCGTGGGATGACGAGGAGCGTAAACACGCATTCACCTAAGTGTTTCAAATCTGGAGTGTTTTTATAGCTAGGGGCTGCATGTTTACAGAGCTTTCGCTCCCTGCTCTTCAGATAGACTTCCAATAGTATCTTTGAAGGAACACACGCCAAGGCCAAGGCTGTTAACGGGAGCGTGCGGCTGTGTGTCCGGTGGCTCCTCCTCTCCCCAGACGGAGCCCGGGTTCGGTCGTGTCTTCCTCCCGCCGCGGGGGTGCTCCCGCGCGGCCTGCCTGCCTTCCTGCCACCGCAGCGGTGAGCTCACCTTAGCGTCTGGATCGGGCAGGCTTGTAGAACGGAACTGTGATATTCTAAGCCTTTCTCTCAAGGTCGGCTGTGAAGTAAAAATGATATGAAAAATGTGCAGACGCTTGCAGAGTTATAAGCATTATCTAAATGCTGGACATTTTTTTACCACAATCCCAGGAAAGTTCGAGCACTCAGCTACAGGATGTCGTTTTCTTCTTAAATGTGCGCTATTTCTCCACAGCTTCTACCAATTATACTTCATTTTCTTGGTGGTCATAGCAATATGCTCCTGACCTAATTCTATTGTACGAGTAGTTGCCTCCGACTTGCTCTAATTAAGGGAGCAGAGCGAGAAGACAGGAGCTAACATTTATTGAAAGCCTCCGTCATTAGAAGCATTGAACAGCACACTTGACATATATTATGACAGTAGTCACTGTCATTTACTGAATTTTCACTACACATCAGGCATCATACTAAGCAACTGTCACAGATTAGAGCATTTAATGCTCATCGCTCATATTTGAAATGGTTACAATAATTACTATTATGTAAGGAAGTGGTGCCCCAAATATTTCAGGCAGCAATATTTCTGAACGTGACTTCAGACTCAAAATGTCTGATTCTAGGAACACTTCTGCTCTTTTGAACTGTGTGACCTTGAACAAATCACTTAAACATCCCTGTTGCCTTTCCTCCTCTGACAATGAGCACAATCACAGTTTCTAACTGCACAGAGTTACCATGCAGATTAAACAAGGTAATACAAGTAAGGGCGAAAAAACGCCTAGTATTTAAAATTGCTTGGAAAACATCAGGGATAGCATCTTGCCCTACTATCATTATTGCTGCAAATGTTATTACCATCATCATAATTATGGATTCACTCAGTCCACAAGTATTTATTTAGTGTGTCCCATGGTGCCAGGAAAAAAAAAATAATGGGAAAGAATGGATGGTCTTATTTGTATAGCTCCTGTTTAGTTTGCAAGGCTCACATACTGTTAGAGAACATGTTAAAGCTATTATTGTGATAACTGGAAATATGAGTTGCATATAAGAACACACAGGTGGACATCTCTCACTCTAAGAGAGCCACATGCGTCTAATGTAAAAGTTGAGTCAGAGGTTAACAGTACAAGAGATGGAGGAAGAGTCTCCTGACCAATGGAAAGAACATGGACCAAAGTCCTGAAGTGAGAGTTTGAATGGGGGACAGGAAGACTGTGTGTACCTCAAGAGCAGGTTTTGAGACGGGTAGGACAAAAGTCAAACAGTGTAGGCAGAAGCCAGATCAAGACCGTCTTACAGAACAGTGACAGTCGGAAGCTGGATGGAAGGGAGAGAGGACTTGTTGTCTAGTGGGTACAGAGTTTCAGTTTTGCAAGAGACATTTGAGAATGTTCTGGAGAACTACTGCCCAACAGATTGAATACACTTGATGCTACAGAACTGTAGACGTACAAATGGCTGAGAAAATAAGTTTTATTTTTTTAACACAATTTTTTAAACTACTAAAAAAAATGAAAAGCAATAAATTTTCTTAAGGAGTTTTGATTGTGTCTGCGGGGCAATGAGAGACCATCATGTGGTTTCAGAGGGGAACTGAGACAAGATAAAATAATTACAGATTGCCCAGCCTCTGGATACAGCCTTTGAGAACACTGAAAAGAATAACAATGAGCACAGCTGTTTTGATACTTTCTTCTTCTTCTAATAGGCTTCAAATCTCAGCTTTAAAAAGAAAAGGGGGATGAAATCATCACTTATTCTGGCATCCAACAAATCGTGTGATACCATCTCATATATGTTGTAAAATAAATAATACAACAGAAACAAAAAAATGAGAAAATCAAAATCCACACAAGTAAGAAATATCCATTTAAAGTGCTCTTAAACGTCCTTCCCATGCCCCAGGAATTAGTCACCAACAGGATTTAATGGATAAAAATAGTGACTCTGGTAAATTAAGTATCACTAGATGCTATCCTCTATATAATGTCCACTTACTGTCTTAAAATAGTTATTCAGTTGCCCTGTTATTATTTTCTTCAGACTAAATCACTGGTTCTCAGATTATGTACTTTTAGAACATCTGGGATCTATACTGAAGTTTTCCATACTGAAATTAAAAAAAAAAAAAAAATGGCAGGCCTTTCCAGTTCACTGGGGAGGAAAATAATAGATGGGGTTGTTTCCATTTAAAGTTTCCTTCAGAATTGTTTCTTAAAGCTCTCAGGCCTGCTTCTACTTGTCGTAAACAAACATCATGAATGAAAAAGCAGAAAATTGATATTATTAGAAACTTTAGAAACAGCTAATGATTCCTGTCACTGACTTGAGCATTTGTGGTTACAGGGATATATGCAGAAATATAATATAAACATGCTAATAGTAAAATATTTACCATTTTGTGTCATTGAACTAATACCTCAATATCATATACAAGGTTATGCAGAGACAGGACTACCAAATATCCAGACACTTGGGTGAGGTTTCCCATCACAGGCCAAAAGGTCTGCCTTACTTGCTCCAAAGCTGCCCCAGCCCAAAGACACCCTGTCCTAAGCGTGTTACCTAGTGTTTCCTTCCTCCTGCTTTGCACTGTATACTTAAATAAACATAATAGTCCCAGTAATTCAATCTTCTTAGTTTGGTCTTCAAATATTTCTGTTCCATGAGCTCTGGAAAAGTCTGCCAGGCAACATACTTTGAGCTACCATGACATCAAGGGAACTTCCCCATGGTGATGACCACTTTGCTTCACTTCTTCTTTCAGCTGAGGAGCTGAGGTAAAGAATTATGACACCTGGGCATGACAGAAAAGGAAACAGATGGCAAGATACTACAGCACCGAGGCAAAGCTTTATTTTATATGTGTATATATATATATATATGCCTGGAGAATCCCATGGACAAAGGAGCCTAGTGGGCTACAGTCCATGGCGTCACAAAGAGTCGGACACGACTGAGTGACACACACACACGTATATATAAAATCTATAAATATGTCTGTATCTGTATATCTCTGTACCTATGTCCATATCTGTATCCATGTATCTCTGTCTATCATAGAGAGAAAAAGAAAGACTGAGGACCCTGACATCAATATCTGACCAAATATCCTAATGAAGGGACACTGTCTCATCCAGGTGACAATAAGGTTTAAAAAAAAAATCAAGAAATGGAAAACCAAGTACATCTGACATCTTAAAAACAGCACCTAAAGATTACTGTGTTTATGTCAAAAGGGCTGTTTGTGTTGTCAAACATGTAGCGTGAAATAGCTGGAAGTGTCTTCTATCAAAGAAATATTCATCAGATGACCAACATCTGTAAAATTAGTGGAAAAAGTACAAATACCCAGGGATGTATCCGGGACATACTTAAATGGAGTTTACAATTTCTCCCACAAAATATTGTCTGTGCTGAGGTCAACTATGTGATCTCAAGTCAAGCCCTTTGGAGAACGACATTTGATTAGTCATTTTCAGCCACTGGACTGAAAGAACCAAGACAGAGTATACACAGTGGTTTATCTTTCAACTTGGGAGCAGCTTATGCACAGAGCGCAGAGGACAGCCCTGCTTTCCAAGTCAGTGCAAATTACTGCATCCTTCAGTTCAGTCCAGTTCAGTTCAGTCGCTCAGTCGTGTCCGACTCTTTGCAACCCCGTGAATCACAGCACGCCAGGCCTCCCTGTCCATCACCAACTCCCGGAGTTTGCCCAGACTCACATCCATCGAGTCAGTGATGCCATCCAGCCATCTCATCCTCTGTCGTCCCCTTCTCCTCCTGCCCCCAATCCCTCCCAGCATCAGAGTCTTTTCCAATGAGTCAACTCTTCGCATGAGGTGGCCAAAGCACTGGAGTTTCAGCTTTAGCATCATTCCTTCCAAAGAAACTCTGAGGCTGATCTCCTTCAGAATGGACTGGTTGGATCTCCTTGCAGTCCAAGGGACCCTCAAGAGTCTTCTCCAACACCACAGTTCAAAAGCATCAATTCTTCAGCGCTCAGCCTTCTTCACAGTCCAACTCTCACATCCACACATGACCACAGGAAAAACCATAGCCTTGACTAGACGAACCTTTGTTGGCAAAGTAATGTCTCTGCTTTTGAATATGCTATCTAGGTTGGTCATAACTTTCCTTCCAAGAGGAACTGCATCCTTAGTAACTTCTTAAATAAGAGCTGCTCTTCACCTGTGGAAAGAGGTATCTAGTAGATATATCTCTTCTAGAGACATTCGCCACTTCTCTGAACGAGACTTAACACTGAGTAGAAAGAAAATATGTTGCTACAAGACCACAGAAATCTCCAACACCAAATGCACAAGCACCTCGGCAGAAGAGATATTGAAGTCTCACAACTGTCTTCATTCTTCAGCTTTGTTGTGTTAACCGCAATTTACATATTTTTATTGCACCACAAACGTTCAACAAACCATAAATACCCATTTCCAAAGAGTTGGGTATCATCAGAATCTGTTCTGAATGAATGCAGTCCAGCAGGGTTTCTAAATTTCTCCCTGAAATAGTCATCTAAAAACAAAATTCTAAGGCTCAATGTCAGGTTAATGTGGGTGGGATAGTTTGGACTGGTTATATAAGGAATCGCAAACTGTCATCTTCTCTTGATTAGCTATTACAGCTTAGCACATAAACCTGCAAACCCACTTACATAATAGTTACCTATCTAGTTCTAACTATGAGTATGTATATAAATGTATACAGTATAACACACAGTTACACTACTGAAGGATAGATTTTTAAATAAGGATAGGTTTAAAAAATGAGGCAGATTTAGAAAAGAAATTAAACAGTCTCGTATAAGCCATTTAGTAAATAGGATTCCTGTCTGTTCATGCTTTATATTCACAATAAATGAAAAGAGATACCTTGCTTGCATCATTTCTAAAACCTGTTCTCACTGAATGGTCCTAAAACATATTCTTAGTTTATTTAAGCCTACGAAATTAATAAATATTACCTAGATTTGGGTGGCTTTAAAAGGAATGAAATATTCAGAGAGCAGCTATTATTAACCTTTATAAATATTTGAGGAACATATTATATCTATGACAAATCACATTCCTTTAGGGTCTAATCAACTAGCTGTTTTAAATTCCTCTTTATGTAGGTCACATTACTCTCTTTTATAAAAATAGCTATATTTTAGTTGAGTTTTCTCCTTTGCTCATTGTAAAAATTAAAAAACAGCATAAAGAAGAGGAGGGTCGTCCATAATAACCCCATCAGAGTCTACCACTGTTTACATTCGGTTGATTATTCTTCACGTTGACTCAGGAGGTGGGTGTAACTGCAGACACAAGGGCAGCTGTGCCACGCGCCTCACAGTTCCATGCCCCCTCCAGCACAAGGGCACTGTGGCTTGGGGCTACCTGAGAACCTGAGCAAATCTCACTGAGGGTAGTTTTAGTAAGATGAGTCTGTGTCATCCCACACGATCAAGTAAATAAGATAGGCATTTTTCATATTAGACAGCCAGCTAAGGCAAGCAGTGCTCTGTAGATGTGTTAGAAATTCTGCCTTGCAAAGCAGTAAGATGTGGGTAACAGTGTGCTCTCCAAAACATTTCCTTTTCAAATCAAGTGCAAATCAGAGAAAGAAAATGTATGATGAGGTCACTAAAAATTAATTTTCTTTCTTTCAAGTGAAATTATACTACAGAGCAGATTGAAATGTGGTCAATTAGCATTAATAATGACAGGAGACAGCAAATCTGCTATTTCAAATACTGCCTGGGTTAATGACACATATACTTAATGCAGATTTAAGCTGATAGGTAAAGTGTCAAACTGGATATTTTAGAACTTTTGTCAACCTATGAGAGAATTTTTATCTATATATGTAAAATATAAGAAAAATTTCCTCTCATGTTATGAACATATTGATATCTTTGTGTTAAAGCAACATTCAAAGAACTGATTCCATTTAAAAATATGACAAATTGTACCAAAATAAATTGAATGTAACAAAACTTCTAAATTGCAAATTATCATATATTTATTTCATATATTTGGAGAAGGAAATGGCAACCCACTCCAGTATTCTTGCCTAGGAAAAGTCTGACCCTGGTGGGCTACAGTCCCTGGGGTCACAGAGAGTCGGACACAACTTAGCAACTGAGCATTGGACTCAAAATGATTCATTGAAAGGCGGAGAATGTGTGTTCAGGTCCCATCCTTGGCTTTAATGATGTGTGATCCATAAAAAGAATCATCTGAAAGCTACAGAAGTAAAAACAAATTCATTTTGATTTTCATATTATAGAAAGAGCCCAAAAGCAACTTAGAGAATTTGATTTTTTTTAAGAATTTCATATTATGTTATCAATTAAAGAAGCAGGTTACTGACAACAGAATTAGAACTGGTGGGGGCTGGGAGACAGGGAATATGCAGCAGACGAGGAGGAACCAGAGATGAAGAAAGAGATTCACACGCGGACAGTGACAGCGGGATACTCCACAGAATGCTTCTCTCACGTGCAAAGACGATAAATGTCACGTGTAAGCAGAAACAGAAAAACGAAGAAGCTGCAAATCCACACGGTGTGCCCTTCTGCGATAGCTTTTCTAAAGTCACACTGGGCTTTGTGGTTGGATGCAGAAATGGCTTGTCACTTCCTGTTACTCACCCCAGGGCCAGACAAGATGAAGTCAGGGCCGGGGACTCCCCCCGCCTGCTTCACTGCTGCTGCTGCTGCTAAGTCACTTCAGTCGTGTCCGACTCTGTGCGACCCCATAGACGGCAGCCCACCAGGCTCCCCCATCTCTGGGATTCTCCAGGCAAGAACACTGGAGTGGGTTGCCATCTCCTTCTCCAATGCACGAAGGTGAAAAGTGAAAGTGAAGTCGCTCAGTCGTGTCCGACTCTTAGCGACCCCATGGACTGCAGCCCACCAGGCTCCTCCATCCAAGAGATTTTCCAGGCAAGAGTACTCGAGTGGGGTGCCATTGCCTTCTCCATATCCACATGTAAACGGGCAGCACCTTCTAGCCCTGAACAAGGGATCTGCAGCAACCACTGGGTACGACATGCTATTTTGTGGTCCTAAAAGGCTCTGTAAAGGCACGCAACATGCAGTTTCATGGTCCATATCAGAATGTTCTAGGATGTCATATACCTATATGTCAATTAGGGGACTGCTGCGTTCCTTCTGAAAAGTACCCAAAAGTGCATTAGCACAATAAAGTGAGACAGAATGATAACAATATATAATGTTCTAGGATGTCATATACCTATATGTCAATTAGGGGACTGCTGCGTTCCTTCTGAAAAGTACCCAAAAGTGCATTAGCACAATAAAGTGAGACAGAATGATAACAATATATAATGTTCTAGGATGTCATATACCTATATGTCAATTAGGGGACTGCTGCGTTCCTTCTGAAAAGTACCCAAAAGTGCATTAGCACAATAAAGTGAGACAGAATGATAACAATATATAATGTTCTAGGATGTCATATACCTATATGTCAATTAGGGGACTGCTGCGTTCCTTCTGAAAAGTACCCAAAAGTGCATTAGCACAATAAAGTGAGACAGAATGATAACAATATATAATGTGCTTTCACGTAATCGTCAGTTTTATATCGGTGCTGCTGAAGGCCATGTCATATAAATCACAGATACATATTTTTCCTTTACATATTCTCCAGATTTACATTGATAAAAATTAGGAAATTCTTGCAAACTTTTGGTTTATAAACTGCTTCCTCCTGGGTCAGACTTTGTAATATATTTATATATATTTAATGTGTGTGTGGTTATATAATCCTACAATGCCATTTAAGATAGAAGTTTCCTGCTTACATATGATTTCATACCCTACTTTAATATATACTTTGAAGCAGTGCTAGATCTCTACACAGTGTTTTTCTTGTTGTTATGTTTTTATGTAAAACAAGTTTGAAGAGTAGGGAGATATGTACAAAGGAGAGAGATGCTGAGAAAGCAAAACTCCCCAGGACCATCCTTGGACCATCATTCCTGCAGACCCTCCCAGGGACTAGAGCAGGTGGGGTCAAATCAACCTGCATGCGTAACTCTGAAATGGCAACCCACTCCAGTATTCCTGCCTGGAGAATCCCAGGAACACAGGGGCCCGGCAGGCTAGAGTCCACGGGATCACAAAGAGTCGGACACAGCTGAGCAGCTGAGCAGCAGCAGCAGCCCCAACACTGGAAAGTCATGTGTGCTTGAACCCATTATTTCACTTAGCTGAACCTCAGCTTTCATAACTGAAAATGGGGTCAATGACACATACCGTATAACATTCTTTTCAGAAGAAAATTAGATATTACATCTACAGCATTTTGAACAGTTTATGGCTGGCAGTAAGCACTCAATAAATGGATAATGGTTTACTCTGACAGGTTAAGCACTGCACACTTACGGCAAGTTAGTTAACTATTGTGATTCCTGGCTGTTCTACAAAATAAAAATAAACATACCTGCGTATAACTGGGCCTCCTTTTCAGGACTAGAGATAATCTATGGAAATATCATAACACAAGAGGGCACAATAAATGAATACTACATGATAGTTTCAAAAACATTTAGGATGTGAACCAAATTATTGAGAACTCTTTTCCTAGTTGAGATTTCCAGAAACATTTATTATGATCAAGGATGGACAGTTTGAACTATTCTCTGAATAAACCTCCCTCCATCTGGTAAGAGTATAAATTTTAAAAATCCATACTACTCATGAAATTGATAAACAAAGTAACTGGCAGATACAGAAACTTCTTCACAATTTGGAAATAAATACAGCGCTGACCTTAAGAACTTTTTGTTAACCTTAATTAAACCAGCCAGCCCCCCATTGGATCAATGGCTGTGGATGAGCACAGCAGAAGTCCTGTCCCTGAGCCTAACTGCAAGGGGCTATGGTCACTTCTCGAAAAATTCTATTAGCATCAGTCAGTTCATTCGCTCAGTCGTGTCCGACTCTTTGCGACCTCATGAATCGCAGCATGCCAGGCCACCCTGTCCATCACCAACTCTCGGAGTTTACCCAAACCCATGAACATCGGGTAGGTGATGCCATCCAGCCATCTCGTCCTCTGTCGTCCCCTTCTCTTCCTGCCCCCAATGCCTCCCAGCATCGGGGTCTTTTCCAGTGAGTCAACTCTTTACATGAGGTGGCCAAAGTACTGGAGTTTCAGCTTTAGCATCATTCCTTCCAAAGAAATCCCAGGGCTGATCTCCTTCAGAATGGACTGGCTGGATCTCCTTGCAGTCCAAGGGACTCTCAAGAGTCTTCTCCAACACCACAGTTCAAAAGCATCAATTCTTCCTTGCTCAGCTTTCTTCACAGTCCAACTCACATCCATACATGACCACTGGAAAAACCACAGCCTTGACTAAACGGACCTTTATTGGCAAAGTAATGTCTCTGCTTTTGAATATGCTATCTAGGTTGGTCATAACTTTCCTTCCAAGGAGTAAGGATCTTTTAACTTCGTGGCTGCAATCACCATCTGCAGTGTTTTTGGAGCCCAAAAAAATAAAGTCTGACACTGTTTCCACTGTTTCCCCATCTATTTCCCATGAAGTGATGGGTCCATCAGCATAAACTCCTCTAATATCTCAGACTTCAAAATCTACTTTATTTTTTCTATTATTTTGATAATCCAGTAGTCGCTAGAGTTATGCGGCTCATTCTCCTGATTATTTCTGTTTCGGGGAGCTGCCTACAACTCAGGGGCAATTGGGTACACCTCATAATCCACTTAGTCATGCATTGTAAGGACTGATGAAGAGTCAAGGTTAACTTTATAAGTGAAATAGGTTTTTCATGCCTAAAGTTCTCAATGTGAAAGTGTTAGTCAATATTATTTATGTATAGCAAATTTCCATGAATGTATAGAATAGTAACTCTAGCTTGTTTTTCAAGGAAAGCTCTACTTGAGGAAAGGTATTTTCCATAAGTATCTACAACTGGGTTTTAACTTCTGAAATACACTTCAAGGTCTATAAGTAAAAAAACAGACTGTCTTATCCAATGATCCTTCTCATTGCTTCCAAGCCATTATCCAATTATGTTCCTAAAAGTACAGGGTTTACCAACAGCCTGTCTGAGAGTTGTCTTGCGTCATTAGGAAGATAGGCTAATGGCCAGGGTGACTCTCCACGGGGCCATACTAAGAGTTCATTTGATGGCTTTGTTCCCTCCGACTTTGACTAGTCGATTAAATCTTTAATGACCTAAACTTTCATTTTTCTCTTCCCTTTTTAAAGAACTTGCTGACTTCCCTTTACCCTGTGCCTTCTTTGCTTCTGGCAATTCCTTTGCTGCACTCTTGATTCTGGCCTAAATTTCCCTTGACCTTTAGTAGTCCTTGCAGTTCTCTGCCTTCTGAGGAATTAGAAATTTGGGTTTAGCACCTTAAATAAAACCACTTGCCATGTTGGTTTTCTCAAAGGAGCATGAAACAATTTCACTTGAAAATGTACTTAGATTTATGTACTTATATTTTATCTTGCAGTTTAGATTTGCAAGTTAGTAATTAAAGTTAAAAAAAATCTAACAAAAACATAAAATTAACATAACTCTTAGTTTTACTTTCTGGATGTTTCCAAACCTCAAATTGCTAGGTAGGTTTGAGATTCTATTTTTATATTAACTTATTATTAGTACAAGTACTTGGATTTTCAAAAAGATTTTGCAAATGAACATGCAGAAATTAGAAAATTAATTATGAACATAATATATAAATTTAATGATTATCAAGTAATTGAATTCAATTGTATGTAAAATTAAAATATATAAATATATACACATACATATATATAATAGCTATTTTCTTTAAAGAGATATTCTCTTTCTCTCTCTCTCTCTCTCTCTCTCTATATATATATATAGCCAGTGAATGTAAAAATACTGAGGTAGGTGGACCATTTGGCTGATACGGTTATGCATTCTGGAGCATTTACAAACTATATGGGGAAAAAAATCCTCTCCTGGCACAAATAACAGTCAGTATGTCTCCATTTTCTGAGATAAATTCAATCTGAAACATAAGTTCAATGAGGCCTTTAAGGAGTTGTATGAAATGCTGTGTGAAAAGAATCCCTTATTTTAAAAATGGAGAAAATATAGCAGCAAAAAAAAAAAAATCTGAAATTTGCAGTATCACTTACAGCAGCTTTTCCTAAAATATATTCAATAAAAAGAAAAAATTCTGTGGTAAAATGATCATGAGAAACACAGTAATGTATCTCTCTTGCATCATGACCTTGCATATTAGCTTATTTTAATTAAGTCTCTGAGAGCTTGGGTTCCCATTTGATAAACACACTCGTTTAACTCTGAAAGCTACACTGTATGAAATGAACCTTTTAAAATTCGATATTTTTTAATTATATAGAAAATCTCTTCCAATTGATTTGGGATTGTTTCCAGTTAAAAATTAATGTTTAAGTTTTACACAGTAGAACATTTCATGATAGATCTCTATTACTATTACACTTAAAAAAAAAAAAGGTTTATTTAATGAGCATTAAATGGGTATCTAAAATGCACTTTGCTAAGCACAAGTAATCTAGGATGAATAATTCACATTTCTTACTTTTAAAGAGCTTATTTTCATCAAAGGATAGAAGGAAAGCACTGGTTCTTAATTAAGGCAAACAGTCTACTGGCCCTGTGTCTGCAGAAGCTATGTGACTTGTGATCTATATTTTATTCACATTTTGACACATTCCAGCTTGGTCATATTCTACCTTGATGAATTATTTTCAATTTTCTTATCAGAGACATGAGCTGAAACAAAGACAGCACTAGAAAATGTGAAACCATCTTGATATGTACGATAAATCACAGTTCATGGTTATAAATCATACTCATAGAATAAGCCAGGTTAAAAATAATACTGAATATGGATTAATATCTTTGTTTAAAGCTCCTGTAGGGCTATACCTTGAAGCTCTCAGCAGACTGATCTTGTGATTACTTTGCCCTGAGGTGAACGAACTACGAAGTTTATAAAATAATCCTAGAGGATTAATGTTTCTCTTCTTATTCCAATTTTTATACCTCTCCATTTCTCAATACATTTCTAAAACCAAACCAAACAAAAATTATCCTATATGAGATTTATCTTACATTTAAAATGTTTTTCTGTTTTGATTTCCTTATCACTTAAAAATAACAATATCATTACTTTGTATAAGTTTAAAATCAACTAGGATGTAATAGTTATTTTATGTTTCCATTCCTACTAAAGACACTTTTCCCCCCAAAAGACCAATTTGAGTATTTTAAAGAGCTCAGTATTAAATTAATTACCTAATTAATTATGTCAGCCTGTTACACTTCTAGTCATCAACTGTTAATTGAGGGTCTACTATGCTACAGATACTGAGCTAGAATATTCACCTCTTAATGAAAGCTAGAAGAGCAGTCACTTTACTCATTTCTCTTGATATTTCCCACATGTTTAAGATGGCTCATTCTGGTAGCAGTAATTCTGAGTCAATTTTAATGTGTGTATTTATGTGTATGTGCATATGAGTGTCACAGAGCTCCCATTTTGGATGTGGCGCCAAGCATTTTTCTGAATGGTTTGCAGATCTTAGTTGCAGCTCTTTATTAGGGAACTGTCAACAAATCTACCTTTTAAATCAACTGGGAACATGAAGTCCTTGTCAGTCACCACTGGGTTCCAAAAGCAATTTGAACAGTTGATTGTATTCTGCCATTCTGTTACAAATTAGGAAGACAAAATTCCTAAGAAAATACAATCACAGATTTCACAGTAAGAAATTCTATGATCCTTTCTCTTTTCCTGACTAGATTTTCGACAAATTACAACCTCTCTGGGTCTAAATTTTCCATCAGTGAAATGGAGTTGAAAGTACATCTGACCTAACAGTATATTACTGTGGTTATTACATTCTGTTGTTTATTAATTCGTCCAACAGATATTTGTTAAAACTACGTGTGAGGTTTGCTGCTAGACGGCAAGGCTGGAGTGCTGGAAAAACAATCCTTCTCTTTGACTTCTTGAGCCTACAGGAATACATCGCTATGAAATTAATCATGCTCCAAGGAGGCTGAAAATTTTCTTCAAGGGCCAGTGAGAAATCTTATTTTTTATGGACCTTCCTCCCTCCTTCCAGAATCAGGAGGGACCTTTCCTCCCTAATATCTCTGTATTCTATATATGCCTAGTAAATGTGTCTCCCAGACTAGCACACTACAGTTACAGGTGTAAATTCCTAGGTCTCCCATCGGACTATCAACCTCATTTGGATGGGAAACACGAAGTTCTACTTGAAGTAGACAACATGGTGGGTACTCTCACATGTTATTTTACTTGCTTGTTACAACAGCACAGAAAGGCATCACGTTCACCTTCACGAAGATAAGGGAACTGCATTTGGGCGTGGCTGAACAGTCTCCCTGAGCGTAGCTGGGAAGGGACCCCGCGAGGCTGTCCTGGCGGGCTGGCTGCTCCGCGCCTGGCCTGGAACAGCTCAGGGGCGCTATCTCAGGAGCACGCACGGCCCGAAAGGAACAGTCGAGTCTGTTTTCTCCCATGTCAACTGTAAGACTTGTTGGTCTCGGCAGCCAGAGGGGAGAAGAAAGTGCCACGGCCCATCAGCTGCCTCTTCTGAACGCAGTCAGGAAAGCCCAGAACAAATGCACAAGGTGACCTAAATCGGGGGCAAGGTTTCTTGTTTTAAATCATTCTTATCCTTAGAAGGGTTGAAGTTGAGCAGTCCAGCAGATGGGAGGCAATGGAGGGCAGTACCAGGGGTCTTGGCTCTGAAGCCAGACAGGCTGGGCCCTAATCCGTTCTCCATCACACACAAGTTATATAGATTTTATGTAATGTATACTTTTAAAAATTTTGATAAACATTTTTACAACATACTCCTAGGAAGGTGCTTCCTATGACTCTGTGACATGATGTTGTGCTTCCTCTTCATCTCGTTCACACTGTCTACTGATTTATTTGCTGATAAATTAAAAACAAAATTTAATAAGATAGATTTAAATGGTTGTGTGCGTTAAGTTTAAAAAAGAATCAATTCCAAACCCCAAGGAGACCGGGATAAATTTTGAAAAACTTGTTAAAAACACCCAGGTCTTTCAGGGAGGCTGCATATGTAACAGGAGTGAAGAGAGAGATTTGGCTGACAAAACTTCCCTGCAAACTTGAGCTGTGTGGACAGAACACAGGATTCAGAACAAAGGAAACATGTGTCTCCCTCTATCCCTTGATGCGTGGAACCTATTTGGAGCATCGTGTTTAAATGTGGGCACATGTTAAGAAGGAACTTAATTAGAGTGTGCCCAGAGGAGGAAAATCAGGAGAGTGGAAAGTTAAAGCAATACCACGTGAGGACTGGTCAAAGGAACCGGGACTGTCGGCACTGCTGGACTGAATGACTGCTGAATTCACCTTAGAGGCTGAATGTAGGGGAGGAACCGGAGCTGAAGGCAGACCAGGATCAATGGCTGGACCTTTGAGGAAGGCAGATTTCAGGCCAGGGCTGAGACAGGAATGCTGTATTTCAGTGGAGGAGTCGACTCCCTCTCTCTCAAAGGTCAAAGCACACATTTCCCCTGCAGACAGAACGAACTCTACAATCCCTCCCACGTCTCCTGCTGACTCCTCTTCCTTCTCTCACCTCTCATTCTCCAAGGTGAGCAAGGGCCCCGGCCAGCATCCAGTTTCTCAGGGACTTTTTCTAAACAGCCAGTGGATCTCAACAGCCTCGGCTCTCACTAGTCAACTATCACCTCCTAAAGCTACATTTTTAGCCACAGATTCTCACATGTTTCCCTTACCAACTATTTTCACTGAAAAAAGTATTACTATTTAGTTGTTCCTAATCTTACATTTGTACATGAATCTGAACAATCTCCAGGAAATAGTGGAAGACAGAGTAGTCTGGAGGGCTTACTGTCCCTGAGGTCACAACTCAGCAACCGAAAAACAACAACAATCTTAAAATCAATATGCCATCAAGTTAGGTCAATGTATTTATACAAATCTCATTTCATATTCAGAATATTTGGGCCGAATTATTCCAGGGAGACACAATATTTTAATTGTTCTCTGCTTTTTTTATACATAAAGCTCGCTGGCCTTCCTGCATTTTTCTGGTGTGTATTCCGTCATCTTATCATCTTATCCTGATGGCAGAATGTACAGCAGAAAAAATGAAGGGAGGCTTTTGGATTGACTTGATCTAATTGAGGATGAATCTAAATGAGCAGGAACACCCGCATCATCATAGGATCAACTCCGTGTCTGAGTTCATGGCGTCCCCTTAGGCGACTTCATCCTTCCAGTGTTTACTCAGAACCAGAAAGTCCACCTTTAAAACCACCTTCTTCACTACATGCTGCATGCTATCATATCTTTAAGGAAATTTTTCTTTCCATAATTCACTAAGGAAATACACAATTACAATCAGATACTTCATAAGTTCTGATTCACACATACGATAATACTGTTTCCAAAAATCAGATCTAGTGGCTTTCATACTGTTGTCTTCCACGCGCCCTTCTGCTGATAACAAGCAGGTGAAAGAGCCTTCCTTGAAATGCTCGTCCCTCGTCACGTGCCCTGGGAGCCAAATCACTCAGAGCTGGAGAAAAAACGCTGATTGCCAGCACACTCAAGGCTAGTTCTTTACTCTTCTGCCTTTTAGACCAAGTTTTACACTGACATTTTCATATATTACCTGAGATCTCTCCACACTGGGATGATTTAATCAATCTTCTCAAACTGCCTTTTGAAATTCCTTCTTTCTTTCTATTTTCTCCCAGGACCTCAGGTAACTTCCTTTTACTTATGAAGTAGATACTAATATTTCAATTCTTCTTTTCCTTTTCATGCTGAGACCTTCACGTTGGATACCCTCTGCTATAAAATTTAAAGCACAACTAGAGATCTTTGGAGAATAAGTTGTATTCATGAAAGTTAAAAGAGAATTTTTATTTTTACATAAAAAATGTGCTATTATTACTTTGTGCTCTGTGTACAAAAGACACATCTTCCCCTGAATTTACAATTGTTGTTGTGCTGTTGTTGAAACAAGAGGAAAAAAAAAAAAAAAGGAAGACATACAGATGATCAACATGTACAGGAAAAAGTATTCAACATGATCAGAGAAATGCAAATAAAACTACAATCAGATATTACCTCATGTCTGTTAGAACAGCTATTATTAAAAAGACAAGAAATAGCAAGTGTTAGTGAGAATTTGGAGAAATGTGAACCCTGGTACACTGTTGGTGGGAATATAAATCAGTACAGCCTCTATGGAAAACAGGATGCAGGCTCCTAAAAAAGTTAAAAACAGAAGCACCAAGGAAGTCAGCAAACCCATCGCTGAGCATTCATCCAAATGAAATAAAATCACTATCTTACAGAGATACTGCACCCCAATGTTACTGCAGCATTATTCACAATAGAAATAGCAATAACAGAAATAATAATTCATGACATGGAAAGAATTGTCCATCAACAGATGAATGAGTAAAGAAATTGTGATGTGTGTGTATATACACAATGCAGTAATATTCAGATATTAAAAAGGAAATCATGCCATTTGAGAGAACACAGATGAAGCTTGAGAGCATCATACTACTGGATACGTCAGACAAAGCAAAGCAGATACCCTGTGACCCCACTTACACGTGAAAACTAAGAAGAAACAAAACAAAGATGAGCTTATAGACACAGAGACCAGACTGGTGGCGGCAGGTCCTGAGAGCCAGGGAAACAAGGAAATGTTGCTCAAAGAGTAAAAACTCCCAGATAGAAGACGAATAAATTCTAGAGAGCTGGTGTGCATCCTGGTGATTATAATAGTTAATGGCACTGTGCTGCTGCTGCTGCTGCTGCTAAGTCAATTCAGTCGTGTCCGACTCTGTGTGACCCCATAGACGGCAGCCCACCAGGCTCCCCCGTCCCTGGGATTCTCCAGGCAAGAACACTGGGGTGGGTTGCCATTTCCTTCTCCGATGCATGAAAGTGAAAAGTGAAAGTGAAGTCGCTCAGTCGTGTCCGACTCTTAGCGACCCCATGGGCTGCAGCCCACCAGGCTCCTCCGTCCGTTTCCAGACAAGAGTACTGGGGGGGGGGGGCCATTGCCTTCTGGGTAACAGCACTGTGCTATACACTTGGAAGTGACTCTGAGAGGAGTCCTTAAATGCTCTCACTGTACCACCACCACCAATTCCAGCCAAGTGATAGTGATGTGAGGCAAAGAATGTTAGCTAGCCTTATTGTGGTAATCTTTTCACAACACACATATGTATCAGATCACCACACTGTACACATTAAACTTACACAGTGGTATATGTCAGTATTATCTCAATAAATCTGAGGGGGGGAAACCTCTACTGCAACGTCTTCAGTAATAGGATGTGAGCTCAGAGAGATGGAAACCAGGTGTTTATTCATCGTTATATTCCTAGCTTTAGTACATTGCCTGTCACATATTAGAGGCTCAAATATTGAATTATTTAATCAATAGTGTTAGTCGTTCAGGAGTAACTGACTCTTTTCGACCCCAGGGACTGTAGCCCATCAGGCTCCTCTGTCCATGGGATTCTCCAGGCAAGAATAGTCAAGTGTGTTGCCACGCCCTTCTCCAGGGGTTTAATCAATACCTGCTAAGTATTTTATTAGTTGCATAAACTAGAACATAGACGAAATGTCAAATATTTACCAAATTTATGGTGGATTTGCAGCTTGCTTTTTTACTTGTGATAATATTGCAAATTTCTTCTTATGCAAGAGAAAAATAACCAATATTGCCCATGCTAATATTATTATGCAAAAGATCTAATTTCATTTGTATATTTTTGGAACCAGAGATGTGTCTTCAAAAAAGCAAGTTTATTTTAATTCAACGAGTCTTTTCTACATTAATCCTTCTAAGGCAAAACAAGGCTGTATGGGAGAGTATATCTCCCCAGATAAGAGGCTATATTCCATAAGCCTTAAGAGATTTAAAAATCGACATCCAGGTGAAGAAACAGCCTGAGTAACTTAGTGATGCCTTTTTAAAATTTGATCTACATTTTGGATCTGTACAAAACTTTTATTCAGCTCAACCCCCAACCACTGCATGTAAATTCTTTACTAATTCCAGGTGTTACTTGAGTCGAACCACATCTCTTCCACCATCATTAGTAATATTACATGTTTGAATGATATTTTAGGAGGAATCTGTCAGTAACTCCCACACAGTGATGCAGGCACAGTTGACTAGACCCTGTCAGAAGTATCTCCCATTTTTCAGCTCTTCTCTGCAGCCCTTCATCTGGGTTGCGTGTCTCTGCTATGGGCCTCTAAGAGTTATGCTCTTTAATTTTAATAATTTTTTAAACTGAATGTTGTATGTACTCACTGTAATCATTTATGTGGAGAATAAGTGCATATGTTTTATTTAATCATAATAACATTCTTACTTCCCAGCTCAGTAAAATCTGTTGAATGAATAAATGAACCAAAAAGCTGACTAATCTATGGTCATATTTGTGATGATTTTTCTGTACAAAACTGACTTACTATGTACCAAACACTGTTTTTTTTGTTTGTTTGTCTGGTGTTTGTCTCCCTAGCAGATGATAAAAATTGTAAAGAAGGCCAAGTTACATTTCTATGGATGACTTTCATTAAAAAGTGAAAATATCTTAACATTCTACTAGAAGTAAACTCACCCCTGTTCTAGGAAGCACCCCCTCACAGATCTGAGCTCCTGAGAGGCGGCAGGTCTGGTCTGGGTCACTGAGAGGCACAGCCACACCACGGCTTCCGCAATTAGGGGAGAGACTGAGACAACCAACTCTCCTTCCCTAGAGTCACAAACAGCTGACGGCTGCAGGCGGTTTTAAGAGACGACGGGCTACATGGGCCATCAGGAAAACCTGTCGCCACCAGGGTCTGCACATATCTGTTTGTTTAGAAAAGAAGAGCCACACAGAGACGTGGCCTAAATAACCCTTCCCCTGCTTACTCTAAGCGGCATGTCTCAAGCAGAAATTGCGATTTTAAGCAACCACAACAGGAGGTGAAGATATGGAAATTTCATGTTGCTAGTGAGCATTGCAACAGCAACTGTCCTGAGTGGTTACACAGAAGCACACAAACGTATCAGAACAGTTGTTCCCATCTGTCAGTTCAGGAAGATTTTTCCCAGTACATCACTGACTTTTTTTCTCCCTTTGTAAGAAAAGAAAACTTCTCAGACTGCCTAAAAGTATATACGTGAATTAGTTTATGGTCTGCTCTGATCAGTATTTAAAATGAAATTAGTAAAAGATGTCACTCCATTGAGACGCAAGGAATTGTCTACAATAACTGTTCTCCTGAACAGACTTATTCATGGTTTCACTTCGATGGCAGTGGTTCTCAAAACCTATGGAAACGATGAATAATTTTCCTGGGTAGAATTCTAGAGACTACTGTCTAAATCAAGATCTGACAGGATATAGAAGGCACTCAAATTGGGATAAGGCTTTATTCATAAAGGAACAATTGTGGGCAAGATATAAGGATACCAGGAAGGGCAGTGTGAAAGCAAGGGGCTACCTTTTCCCACAACAAACATCCAAAAAGGGAAGGAAAGGATGAGAAGGGAAATTCCAGAGAGGGTCTCCTTGGAAGATCAAACGCCTGTTGAGAACACAGCTGTGAGCCCCAGGCAGCATCAGAGGAAGGGAACCAAGGAACGACTACTCTAACCATCGGCTCCTCCTTCCTCTCACCGTCTCCTGGGAAAACCACGCACCTCACTCAGACGGCTAAGGGACGGAGTGAGACGCTGCTTAGAGCAAATGCTAAGGGCCCGCCTCCCTCAGCACGGTGGACAAAAGTGCCGAGTGAATCTGGTGGGACAGACATGCGTTTGCCATCTTCATCTTAGAGATAAGGATGCCAGACTCTAGACAGGCTAACAAATGCCCCTAGTAGAGACACACCCTGGAACCTTAAAATAACTGTTTCACACAGTTATTCTGTCTCCTGGTCTATGCTTATTACTGACCAACATTGAAAACCTACCAAGCTTTAGACTATTATGCACATCTAGTGTTATTTCTCCATTATTCTATTAAATTGTCATAAATATTCATTACGGAGGATTTTAAAAATTCTTTTTTACCAATCCTCTTGTATATACACAACAGAAAATACTCTTCCACTGATGAGAAATCTGTACATAGGCCTGGACACCAAAATTATTGTGACCAATCTGAAACTCCAGCCTTAAATGTTTCCAGTAAAGGTGCACATGGCAGAAAAGATTACCGTCACAATCATGAGTGTGGACGCTTATGCAGGCGGACTTCTCAAAAATGTAAACTTCACTACAGGCTCACGCTGCTTCTGCTGCTGCTAAGTCGCTTCAGTCGTGTCCAACTCTGTGCGACCCCATAGACAGCAGCCCAACAGGCTCTCTCGTCCCTGGGATTTTCCAGGCAAGAACCCTGGAGTGGGTTGCCATTTCCTTCTCCAGTGCATGAAAGTGAAAAGTGAAAATGAAGTTGCTCAGTTGTGTCCGACTCCTAGCGACCCCATGGACTGCAGCCTACCAGGCTCCTCGGTCCATGGGATTTTCCAGGCAAGAGTACTGGCGTGGGGTGTCATCGCCTTCTCCAAGAGGCTCATAAGTGCTGCAAATTCACAGGAGCTGAGCTTTGACTATGCCCTTTGTTCTCTTTATGATTCACAGTGTATACATCTTTAATTGTCCAACAACCCATGTTACCAGATCCATGATATGTGGCTCAAGCAGGGCGATTAAAACCGACTGCTCGCATGTCTTCTGAGGAGTTTTAGAGAATGGAATTCAGAGCTACCTGACTCTGGCTACTGTAACTAGTACATCATTCTGTTCCAGTAAGTTGGTAACTAAAATAAAGTATATATAAAGTTATTTCTTTAGAAGAAAATTCTACCAGTCTGAACTCTCTCACTACCTAATGTATACAGTTCACAGGTTAAGCAATAAAGCCACTGTTTTCAGAAAACTACATTGTTCGTGCTTAAGTTACTAATAAGTGTGTCTCAAATCCTCCTAGGTCATAGAAATCCTTTTTTTTTTTTTTTTTTAAGGTTGGTGGCTTCATCCATTACTGTGATTTATCAAAGCCTAACTCGTGTTTATATCCTTATCTTCTGGTTAGGTAGTTGGGCATCTGTAAAACATTATCCTGAATGTTTTACTTAATCTATTTTTATAATTTTTCCAAGCTATGTTTTTTGACACCAACCAGACAGCAAGTAATACTTGATTCTGCTTCTAGTAAGAAGTAGATTTGTGTCAAAATTTTAGCATTTGTAATCTCAGCTTCAAAGTTTCTGCCGTTAACTAGTCGTAAGTTTGAATCACGCTTAGTTATTCTGAATCAATTTCTACTGCGATTTTAGGTTATAAAGTCTGTCCCACCTACATAGCCCATTATAAATCCTGGTATCCAGACACAAATAAACCCACTTCAGCTTAACTACTTTCTTTAGTCTCTAAATTGACAGTGAATCATTACAGAGTTTTAAAAAATTTCAGTCTTTAAAAGTTGGCTTGAAATTATCTGAAAAACATGAGCTTGAGTATGAATTTTTTAACTCGTTCTGTTCACTCCTGTTTTTAAGCATGGTAACTAATACTTGAATGACTCCAAACGGGTGAAAGAATCTTCACTGTTAAAATAATATCTGGAGAAAAGTTACACATCTTCTATGGGTTCTATACATTATTCTCATAGCCATTTTATATTTCACCTACAGCCGATCTGCATTTAACTGGAATCCACCGCACAGTAGCACACTCCTTACTTCTTGTTCCTTGGAAATGAAGAACAGCGGGCTGCTGCCCGTCCATTCAACCTGCAAGCTCTTGGTTATGTTGCTCTTGGTTTCCCTCGCGCCACCCCCATCTAAGCCAAGGCGGTCCTCCCTTGGGCTTTTGGCCCCTCCCCTCTTAAATACCTGCCCCGTCCTTCTCTTTCCTCAGGTTAGCTGCTGGATTCCTGAACTGGACAGAGATGCACAGGATCTGAAAATGCTGATTATAATGGAAAATGTCTTTTGTTCTCTATTCGGACTAGCATGTGGGGTTTTTTGTTTGTTTGCACCTTTCTGTGCTTGGGACTGCCAATGTTAAATGCTTGTCACAAAATATGTTAAGATATTGAGACTGTTTTTTACAAAACTTCCTTCATCCACCAAAAAAAAAAAAATTCTATGAAAACCTGGCTTGTGTTGCCAGTTTCTACAAGTATTCTTGGAATCTACACAAGTAGGTTAAAAAATTCTCACTTGCACTATTTTCTATCTGCAGAATATTAGAAATACTGGAGGCTCCATTATAGGATCATTTAAGGATTTAAGATACTGTAAGGCAAACCTCTGTCACAAAGGAAGCACCGAACAATTACTTTCACTTATGCTTTTTGAGTTATATTTTGAGTGTTGTATAATATATCATGCCTAAAGCTACATTTAAATTGAATCGAATAATGGATTTAAGTTCTTAAATATTAGGGGAAAAAACATCTGTCCAAACACAGTTTTTTAACAGTGAAGAAACAGGAAAATCTTTGGATTCATTTATTCCCAGTCTACTTATTGATTGAGAGTGTAACAATAAAAACAAAAAGAAAAAATAAAACAAAAGAGGTGAAGTGAACATGCACATTAATCTCACAGTGTTAATTTGCATATAAAAATATTTGTAAAAAAGAGTGCACATCGAGCAAGGCAGGCAAAATTAGCTAAGGTAATGTTAGAGTCCTGAATTTGCAATTTTTATTCAGAATACAAGGGCAATTATAAAACATGCCAGTGTTTCTGGATAAAATAAACTACAGTCAAGTAATATTTAGGTCAATCTAAATTTTTCATTCTCAGGCAAAAAAGAAAAAAAATCAGTACAGAGCTTGTGAAAGAGGAAGAAAAAGCCACTGATCTAGGGAAGAATAGAAAACTTGAATAAGGCTCACTATTCACAGGCAATGCACCCAGGGAGGCATTCTTTTGCAGAAGCCACTGGTCAGCAAAGGGTTGAAAGTCTCACTAAACAGAGCAGTCCATCCTTCTGAGTCTGACGTTCTCAAGGACATTCACCTTGAGCTGTTTACCAAGCTGAGGTTTAAATGTTGGAAGAAAAGGTCTTTCCATTTTCCGGGAGGAAGCCTTTCTCTTCAAATGAATTCCATGTTTAGAAGGTAGAAGGTTCTGTTCTTTTACGACTTCAATATTCTCCCTTTACCTAGCACAATGCTGTACACATAATAATTATTTGACATTTCTAATAATGCTCTGGGCATCCTTGTGGCTCAGATAGTAAAGAATCTGCCTGCAATTCAGGAGACCCGGGTTCGATCCCTGGGTCAGGAAGATTTCCTGGAGAAGATAACGGCAACACACTCCAGTATTCCTGCCTGGAGAATCCCATGGACAGAGGAGCCTGGCGGGCTACAGTCTATGGGGATGCAAAGAGTCAGACACAACTGAGCAACAGACACTTTCACTTTTCAATAGTGCTATAGCTCCTAAAGCACTTGCATTTTTCACTTTGTAAGCCCAAATTATCATGTTAGTAAAAAATGAGGACTTATAACATACACTTCCAGCACTCCATTAACTGTCACATCCTCGACTATAAAAGACACTGCTCTCATGCACCTTTCGCCTCACTAGTCCTGCGCTACGTCAGTGAGAGCAAGGAAAAATTCTTGAAACAGGAATCTCCTGCGCTGTAGAACTTTTTTTTTCTTTCTTCTCCCTATCCTTCCTTGCCCTTTCCTCTCCTCTCTTCCTTCCTCTTCTGCAGTCTTAAAAACTGTTTTGCTTTTTACTTGTTAAACTTCATACCAGACTGATGACTACCAGACTCAAAAGTACATCAATGTCAACACTGATGAGTGTCTTACAGTATTCCTATGCTATTTTTTAAAAAAATATCAGCTATTGATAGTTAAATAATTGTATTATATCAAAACATGTTTTAAGACTAATCTAAGGTAATCTTTGTATGTGATAATTATGTAGACTAATAATTCTTACATATATTTCCCTCAAAACTTAGAGTCATGATTATTGGATTTCCTTTTATTTATCTTATGTACCTTGTTTCTTTCAACCTTTTGAACGGTATAATAAATACAGTGTAGTTTTTAGTCACATCAAATAGCATCCAAATGGTCAATAATTCCTCTTTCTCTGGTCTGGGATTTCATGGTTCCATTTCTTAAACTGAATTTTTTCTAGCCTAATGGGAGATTCGCTAGTGTTTGCCTGTATTTAAGATTTCCCTTTGACATTGTTATTTTCCAAATTTTCTCTTATTTTGATATGAACAAATGCTTGAGACGTGTTTAATTTTCACTCATGTTGCCATTTCAACTCCACTTAAATTTTCTGTGAAACCTGTTAATTCTCCTAGTAATTATTAAGAATCTCCCCAAGTTTTAAGCCCATGTCTTTTCACTGATCCCTGTTGTTGTCTGACCTTCCGGAAGTGCTTGCGTTGCTTCCCTACCTCTTAGTGCACACCCTCGCCAAACAACGCACCTCCCTGACTTCCTGATGTCTCCAATCCCGCTTTAGTTGCTAAGGTGTGATCACAGTTATCATTCTAAAATGCCACTCTGATTTATCATTTAGACTAACTTCACCATAATATCACCTTTCCAATTACAGAATGAGGAAACATTCCTCAACAGGAAATGCAAACTTCGACACCTGTATAGTCTTCCAGCAAGGCCGTTCACCGTACTTCTATGTTCTCTTCCTATTCTGCACATAAAAGTATTTTCAATGGACCAAATGAAACACATGTTAATAGAAATGGCCCGAGATAGCTATTCTTTTCTACATTTAAAAAGTTTGGAAGTAATTTGCCACTATTTAAACTGCTTCTCCATTTTTTCCTCAGCTTGTATTACAGCAGATTCTGTAGAAATCTTTCAAAAGCAAGGCAGACAACTATGCTCTGAAGGACAATATTCCTGGCCTCAGAGACACGCGGATGTGTGAGAAAGGGTACAGTTTTCCCCATGATTTAGGCTTCCTGCTTTCACCCATGAATGCCAACATCCACTGGGTCATGGAAAAAGCAAGAGAGTTCCAGAAAAACATCTGTTTCTGCTTTATTGACTATGCCAAAGCCTTTGACTGTGTGGATCACAATAAACTGTGGAAAATTCTGAAAGAGATGGGAATACCAGACCACCTGACCTTCCTCTTGAGAAACCTGTATGCAGGTCAGGAAGCAACAGTTAGAACTGGACATGGAACAACAGACTGGTTCCAAATAGGAAAAGGAGTACGTCAAGGCTGTATATTGTCACCCTGCTTGTTTAACTTATATGCAGAGTACATCATGAGAAACGCTGGGCTGGAGAAGTACAAACTGGAATCAAGATTGCTGGGAGAAATATCAATAACCTCAGACATGCAGATGACACCACCCTTGTGGCAGAAAATGAAGAACTAAAGAGCCTCTCGATGAAAGTGAAAGAGGAGAGTGAAAAAGTTGGCTTAAAACTCAACATTCAGAAAACGAAGATCATGGCATCCGGTCCCATCACTTCATGGGAAATAGATGGGGAAACAGTGGAAACAGTGTCAGACTTTATTTTTCTGGGCTCCAAAATCACTGCAGATGGTGACTGCAGCCATGAAATTAAAAGACGCTTACTCCTTGGAAGGAAAGTTATGACCAACCTAGACAGCATATTCGAAAGCAGAGACATTA
>NW_011495078.1:4078727-4096505 GCF_000754665.1 Bison bison bison | reverse complement strand
TTAAGGCTATGGTTTTTCCAGTAGTCATGTATGGATGTGAGAGTTGGACTGTGAAGAAAGCTGAGTGCCAAAGAATTGATGCTTTTGAACTGTGGTGTTGGAGAAGACTCTTGAGAGTCCCTTGGACTGCAAGGAGATCCAACCAGTCCATTCTGAAGGAGATCAGTCCTGGGTGTTCATTGGAAGGCCTGATATTGAAGCTGAAACTCCAATACTTTGACCACCTGATGCGGAGAGCTGACTCACTGGAAAAGACTCTGATGCTGGGAGGGATTAGGGGCAGGAGGAGAAGGGGACGACAGAGGATCAGATGGCTGGATGGCATTACCGACTCGATAGACACGAGTTTGAGTGAACTCCAGGAGTTGGTGATGGACAGGGAGGCCTGGCGTGCTGCAGTTCATGGGATTGCAAAGAGTCGGACACGAATGAGTGAATGAACTGACTGACTGACTGATGGGACACTTTGGACAGTCACTAACAATTAATAAAGATCATCAATTGCTGACAACAATTCACTTTAGCTCTGTGTATGTTCTCATGCTTTCCTTGCAAAGTTATTTTTCAAAGAGCAAAATTTATAAAATAAAATGCATATTAAATGCATGCTGCTAGTTAAGTATGCTGACTTCTTATCTCTAGAGATTAAGACAGTTTTCATTCAGGACTGTGATACTGTGATTAGTCCCTGGAGCCCTAAGAACAGGACTTTCTTTTGTGCCCTTTTTCCTTTTGAATTTTGATATCTGCTCACTCTCAAGCAGATGAGCCAAGTGATGGAGCAATTTAATTTATTAGAAACAGTGTATTAGAAACCGAGTGGAAATTCTTTTTCTTTGGAAGGGTTTTACGGTTTCATTTTCAGAATTTCTAAATAAAGTTTGCTAGTGTGGGATAAAGCAATATTTCTTTTTTTGAACTGTGTCTTTCTGGCTTGTCCAACTTTGAATGCAGCCCATTGTCCTGGCAATAAAGGTGAACAATCTGCCCCAAAATACTGCAGAGCAGAATGCAACATTTGCCAAAGTAATCATAGTAAATACATAAATTAAGGGCTTTTGAACATTCATAAATGCCAGGAACTTTATGTTTTCTCTTTTAAGTTCACAACTCTCTTATAATTAGCCTACATTTATAGAAAACATCAGCCTCAGAGAGCCTAGTATATTTAAAGTCCCACAACCAAAAAAGCCAGACTTTACCCCCCTGGTCTTGTTTATCCCTGAAGACTTCTCCTAACCGTGGTATCCACGTCCACTTAGTGCAGAATCTTTGCACGCCCAGCTGGGGAAGGCCTGCAAAGATGATGTGGCCCTAGACATGCACTGCAGTGACCGAAGCGCCTTCTGCTGGGATGTGAAAGCAGGCAGTGCAACATCACGAGCAGGTGACTGTGGGGCCGCCACCAGCCTCCTCTCATTATGCCCTGTTTGCAGCCTCTTGCCTGGGGCTGGCTTCACAGAGGATCCTCGTGCCGAGGGGAGTGGGGCCTGCTTCCAAACGAGGTAAATGTGCGAGGGCCAAGGGCCTAGGGTACACTCCATAAACGCTAGTTTTCCTGAACCTCCTTTTAACCTTCCTTCTCTTGCATATGCAAATATGAGAATGATGAAAGCAATGGGAGGAGTTTTATGCACATCAGCTTTTCTACAAACCCAAGGACCTTTATGGTTAAAGGCTAGAACTGTGGACTCGTTATTTACAAGTAACTCTTACAATGGACAGGGCTTGTTTGCTTATAATAATAGATCTTAGGGTAGAAGGTTCTATGGACTGATTCTTAGCTACTTTTGAGAGTAGAATTAACACACGTTAAGTATATAAAAAAGCATCAAAATAATGCTGAAAAATTGAAAACTGTGTTATGACTAGTAAATGAAAGCAAAATAGCAAGGCTGAGGATGCAAATGTTCAGATTCCTTGTACTTTTTAGAGAAAGGAAAAACAACAACAACAGATTAAGAATTTACCTGTTAAGGTTAAGATTGTTATCAGGTTAAGATGTAACTCTGGAATTTGAGTTACATCTTTTTAAACTAACTACTGGAGACAGGAGAGAGCAATGAAAAATGAAGAATAACAAAATAAAATACAGTGAGAGAGGAGAAAAGAAGGAAGGAAAAAGAAAGAGATGTAAAAGAAAATAAAGGAAGAAGGGAAGGAAGGAAGAAAGGGACTTAATAATTGTTTTTAAGATCCAAACTATACCTAACACTCCTTTTCCAATCCCCACACTTCAAAGTAATTTGCAAATTACAAATGAATAAACATTCAACTCTTCCTTTCAGCATCATTTAGATTGATAATAAACTCTAGGTATTTGGAAAAAAGCCTTGATGGCTGCTCTAGAATCATATTTTATCCAACAGAAGAAAATCACCGACATTAACCAACTATCTTACATGCTAAAACCAGTTCTTGAATCACATTTCAAGGACAATGGTTTGGATAATCATCTTGCTACAGGTTCTATATAATTTGTCAGTTGAACAATTTAAATGCCTTGAGTAATACTTGTTCCCATTTGCTTTGACTAGTCCTGTGTCCCTTGTACACATTAAAACAAAAATAAGAAGGCATACGACCAGCATAATATTAAGATATTTGTTAGAAAAGCATTTAGAACTATAACAGTGTGACTGCTGCCACAGAAATCTAGGGATTCTAGATAACTGCACATAATTCTTTCATTAAAATACTCTTCAGTGCCTCCATAGGTAACTTCTTCTCCTAGCTACCCAGTGTATGTGCAAAGCGTAGCACTAAGACACCTCCCGGATATCTCAGAAGAGTAAACTAAGTGGTACACCAGGATGACGTCAATCTGTGTTAAAATATTTGCAGGAAAGGTTACGAGTAAATGAGCAATTATTGGGAGGGGGCAGGGTGCGATTACAACAGGGTCATAAGGTAATGCTGGGGTATTGTTCTTCTCTTTATGTACAAGAATTCCAAGGGAATCCAGTAAAAGGTAATAAGACGAAGACAGATGGATCTGGCAGAACCTTGGCAGCTGTCAATAGAAAATAGAGATCAGAACCTTCCGTTCCTTACAAGGTTTTTCTAGAAACTGACAGCAGAAAATTAAAATCCTGTCAGGGGCCAACTAAAGATGTGCCCTGTATTGCTGACATAATATTCAGTTGGATGTGAACAGATTTTTAATTTCATATCCTAATTAACGCTGATAGAGAGCAATTTCAAAAATGTCTCACAAGGATGAGCCGGGTCTACTCAGTCAGCTCTCAAAAACCGGCCAGGAAGCCCTGCGCAGACTTCGCCCTCCCGGTGGCCTGCCTGCTTCCCTTCCTCATCACACCCTGCCCTGTGCTGGCTGGCTGACTGTGGTTCCTCTGCCTTCTGAACACATCACTGGCTCAGGTCTGTAACTATTTGTGTCAGCGATTTGAGGAGCCATCTCGTGTGCCCACGTTGCTAGTTGGGAATATATTTTAGAGATTTTTAAAAGTTGAAATTTGCATGAAATCTATCTTATGCAAATAGCCCAATATGAAAAATTTCTCACTAGAAATATCTTTAGCTCCATTATCAATAAGTTGGTTGCTAAATGTCTCTTCTCACAGGTAAAGAAAAGATAAGTGTATCTAAGCTCCACAGAGGTCACCAATCTTATGCTATCATCTTTTTTGTTTCAGTTTGTAACACTCTTCCTTTTTTCCATTTGGGCGAAGAACAGACTCATTGGAAAAGACCCTGCTGCTGGGAAAGACTGAAGGCGGAGGAGAAGGTTGGATGAGGATGAGATGGTTGGATGGCATCACCGACTCAATGGACTATGTTTGAGTAGGCTCTGGGAGTTGGTGATGGACAGGGAAGCCTGGCGTGCTGCAGTCCATGGGGTCACAAAGAGTCAGACATGTCTGAGTGACTGAACAGAACTGAACTGAAATTTATTATTCACTTAGCATAGTATAAATGAGTATGCTGTGTAGATATACCTAGAAAAATGTTTTATTATCCCAAATAGAAATGACAAAATTAGTCTTCCCAAAATAGGTCTTTGGTATATTTTCACTTTTTCTTTTACAGCCTACAGCTAATTTATTGGTAAATATATCTGTATATACTACAGATCATTAAAATAAAAACAACTTTTACAAACAACATCAAAATCATACTCTTTGTAAAATATATCCTTAGAAATATTTCTTGCATATAGATTTTCTAATCACAATCTGTGAAGATTCTATAAATCTTAAAACCAGTAAAATATACAATATTCTGTATTTTTTCTGTAACCCTTTTCTTATTTTCTTTTTTCTACAGTCATCTAAACTTTACTCAAGTGCATAACATATATAGACATACAATTCCTAGAATAAAATATATGTACAAAATATGGGTTCCTTGAGGAAAGAAACTAATTTTTGTACATCAATCACAGTACCTAACACAATCTTTAGCAGAGAGCATCATTTCATAAATTGTTAGAGTGTAGACGGATGAATGAATAAAAGGAAGGTTGCTGACTGTGCCAAACAGAGTAAAAAGGGAAAAGCCATTTTTATACCATCCCTATTGCTAGAAATTTTATTAGTTCAAATGCTTGGTTTGAAAATTGAGTATAACCATTTGCCTGACAGAACAAAAAGAAAAAACCCAAAGTTGGGTTCAAGCGAATTCAATGACCAATAAACTCAGCTGCACTAGATATTGAAAACTTCATCACGCCTTTCATGCAGAAATGGAAAGATCTCTTCATGGAGTCAGAGGAAAAACTGCCTGAAAAATCTTGTTTGGTGTCACTGTATCAGCACACAGCTATTCAGAACTACTCACTCAGCCCCTTCTGAGCGTCAGCATCATGCTCTTTATAGGATGTCACCCACAAATCAGAGCAGCGGGCCTCGCCCTCTCAAAGACTACGAAAAGATACAGGAGCTGTCCCTGCTATATGAAATAAGCAAGTGAACAGCTCAGAAAACCAGAGGAGACTGGATTCAATTTGTAAATAATGTTAGTCGGAATTCAAAAGGAAATGACAATTTAATTCTAAATAGAACATTTCTAAAATGAACACAAGTTGGTCAACATTTCTCTCAGAATCAAAGTTGGTTTCCAGGACATAATAATGAGAACTAACAGACAGCCTGCTCAAAAGCAGGTAACAAAAGTCAAATTAGTATTTTACGGTCTAAGACCTTTAAAAATTGCTTTGCATTATTCAGGATAAAAACCATCGAGAAATATTTGATATGGCATTTGCATTATCTGAATATTCATTTTCAAAACACTGCATATGCACTTTTCTGTCCTTTCTCTGCACATATTTTTATAATGATGTCCCCAAGGCAGGTGATACATTCCCCCAGACAAGTGCTAAACTCTCTGAACTACAAGTTTCCTTAGAAAAATTATCTTAGAAATATGGGGGCTAAATTTTGTGTATGCTTTTAATTTGCTAAACTAACTAGAAATAAAATTATCTCCAAATAACAAATTTAGCAAGCCTGTAATGAAAGTCCCTTAAACAGCAGGGATATCCAACCACAAACTCCAGGAGACAGTGAGGGACAAGGAGGTCTGGCCGGCTACAGTCCATGGGGTCGCAGAGAGTCAGACACGACTTAGTGACTCAACAACAAACCACGAGGGCCATTATATACCAGGCACTTTCATCTGCAATACTTAAACCCCTACAATAAATACGGCAGACTCCAGGGGGCAGCTCCTTGCCCAAGTCCACGCTGGTGAAAATGGCAGAACCCGATCCAAATACTAGCCCCGATGTCAGGGCTCTTTTCATGTATCACGGACTGATTCTGTAATTCAGCTCAGCCAGTGGGTTCTGGGACATAAAACCAAACTGCCTAAATCTCCAGCACAGCGTTCCCTGCATCAGCGCACTCTGACTACACCACCATGGTCAGTGTCATCATAGAGACCTTTCTGGAAGCTTACAATTTGGATCCTAACAGCTGAGGTTTTCTAATGGCTGGTTGAGGGAAGGTGGTTTGATGTTCCTTGTATATTTTCTAAAGCAACGGTAATGTTGGGAATAATTTACACGTGGAATTGATCGTTTTCAATTTCTGAGAAAGAGAATTTGATGGGAATGGCCAGAGAAGAGTGCAAGTGCTTGATGTTTCAAGCCTTGTTGCCTTGCAAATCAGTGGCAAAGGATGGTACTCTGTTTCAACTGACTATAAGAATTCACCAGAGCAAACTATTTCAAATACATCACAGTTGTGCCTCAAACTGAAAAGAGCTCTCAGAGCACTGCATCTTTGGTCCTAGCAGAGAGGGAGACAGAGTCAGGGGTACCAGACAGAAACACCTGGAATGCGATGGTCTGTGTAAGCATGACTAATGTTTGCTTCATTTTTCTCCTCACCAAATCTAAATGTCTCTTTGAAAGTGCAAGTCGCTCAGTTGTGTCTGACTCTTTGCAACCCCATAGACTATACAGTCCGTGGAATTCTCCAGGACAGAATACTGCAATGGGTAGCCTTTCCCTTCACCAGGAGATCTTCCCAACCCAGGGATAGAACCCAGGTCTCCCACATTGCAGGCAGATTCTTTACCAGGTGAGCCACAAGGGAAGCCCAAGAAAACTGGAGTGAGTAGCCTATCCCTTCTCCAGCAGATCTTCCTGACCCAGGAATTGAACCGGGGTCTCCTGCATTGCAGGTGGATTCTTCACCAACTGAGCTGTCAGTGAACTACCTCTGCCGTTCACTTTGTGAGTCCTGCAGGGAAACATCCTTGCTTGTCTCATGTACACCTTCACTACACAGCTCATGACTGCATTACCGTAAGGATCAACTAGACTGATCTAGTAACTTTGCTTCTGTTTTCTGAGTGACAGCAGAGACACATGAACAATACCTAGGTGGAAGCATTTGGGCAGGAAATCAATTGCTTTCCTTTGAGGAAGGGTTCACCCACCCATTTATCTTTTGGACACCATGTAACAGAGCTTACTAATATTGAGCAATGGTCTTTCTTGGCTTTGCAAGTTCACTTTAGAGATGGTTAAACTTTTTGAAACCCAGAATGGCATTAAGCTTTCCTAAATTGATTGGGTTTTGTTACCCAGGCCATAATCCTTTGATCTCCTTTAGCTTTACATATTGGAGAAGGCAATGGCACCCCACTCCAGTACTCTTGCCTGGAAAATCAGGGTCAGACACGACTGAACGACTTCACTTTCCCTTTTCACTTACATGCACTGGAGAAGGAAATGACAACCCACTCCAGTGTTCTTGCCTGGAGAATCCCAGGGATGGGGGAGCCTGGTGGGCTGCAGTCTATGGGGTCGCACAGAGTTGGACACGACTGAAGTGACTTAGCAGCAGGAGCAGCAGCAGCTTTACATATAGAGAAGTTACTCAAGGTGCACGTCTAGGGTTATAGATGCCAATGAAAACCTCAAAGTAAGACTTCAAGAGCCACTGACCTGAGCAAAGTGAGACAGACAAGTTGCCTATACTAAGTAATGGGATCTGCTTTAGATTTTCCAGACTTGCTTTTCTGCAAAATAAATCTAGCACACACACTACAGTGAACACCTTACTCCTGAGTCACTGACTCAGATATCGGGTAACATGCAGTGTTTCCCTCTCCTTCCACTGTTGTCGAGTCCGCTGGTTCATTTTCCTTGGTTCCAGTCTCAGTGAATGGCCAAAGCGAAACAAGTGGTAGTCACACTGACTTTTCCTTCATCACAATGACACACCAAGTCCTGTCCATTCCCCCAGCCCAATATGTCACAGCTGTGTCCTTTCCTCTCTTTCCCTCTTCTGTCTGGAAAGCTCCTTAGTCAACCATTTTAAAATGCATTCAGCACCAGTTAAGCCCAAGACACCTCTCCAGTGCCGGGAGGCAGGAGAAACAAAGACTTACGCGGTGTATTCTCATTGCCTTTCACTCCCCTGTCCTTCACATGAAGCTTAAAAGCTATTTTCTTTCTCTGGGAAGCCTTCTCCAGTTCCGGTGCCAGCATAAACCCATTTAATGCCCTCACTGTGCACAGCCTTCAGCATCCATGGTGGACTGACCCCACGAGCGGGCGGGCTGCCAGGAGAAAGGGGCCTCTGCCTTAGTCTGTCACAAAGCCCGCCACGCAGGGGGCGCTCAGCACACAGGAGGTCCAGCTGAACAGACTCTCCTCCCACCAGGCAGAACACCGAGGCGCGGCTGTGCTGTCTCAGCGCGAGGCCACTTTGAATGTCTACACATGTTGGTTACTTTAAAGATGATAATATATGTTTATTAAAATTTCAAGCATTAAATTTATAAAGGAAAATTAAGGCATAACAAACTGTATCACTGTGTTCAATTAGTGGTTGAAAAAGTGCATGTAGGGTTTACTGCCTTGAACAAGAAATAAATAGAAACTAAGATATTTACTTGTCAATATAAAAAAATATGATATTGTGCCTTATATAGTCTATCTTTTGCTTCAAATTATGTTTTAAGAGACCTAAGGAATTAAGTACAGTACCATGGAAGAGTAAAACTTATGTCATAATTTATGTACCATAAAAAATAAATATAAATGTACTTACACTTAAATAACTTAAATCATTGAACATATCACTGACTTGTTGGGTGACCCTGGACAACTGACATTAAACAATTATCCTGGAGCCAGGCAGCTGAAAACAGCAACTGAAATATATTTAGACAAGTGTAATTATCCTTGGTTTATGTTTTTATGGGTTCAACTGTGTAACATTTGAGATAGCATTAACTACATCAGACTGTAAGTAAATTCTACAGGTCATTGCCCCATTTTTTTTAATGACTTCTAAGAGCTTACTTACATAAGATATGCCGTCTTCTTAAATGCGCATCTATCACCACCAATTATTCCCTCAAGTGCGCTGAAACCTACCAGAGTCATTAGCACCAGCAGTTTCAACCATGCTTCCCTTCGCAGTGCTTCTTTCACCTGTACGCTCTGTGCCGTATTTTAGGATGTCCAAGGTACGTTTATTTCTTTACAAGGATAGCAAAACACATTTATTCTCCACCGTCACAGGGGTTTTTTATCCTTACGGAGGGAAGAGACAGGTTGGGAAAAGTTTTAATAGACTACAGAGTCTGTCCACTTTCTTCTGACCCTTTATTTCCATGCAGGAGAAAAAAACGCATGGCTTCTAAAATTTCTTAATGACAATCCATGAGTAAATACACATTTAGTTGAGAATGGAACACTATACA
Source organism: Bison bison bison (assembly GCF_000754665.1). Taxonomy (NCBI): domain Eukaryota; kingdom Metazoa; phylum Chordata; class Mammalia; order Artiodactyla; family Bovidae; genus Bison; species Bison bison. Next base: position 4,087,316 of record NW_011495078.1, on the reverse strand, counting down.
ATCCTCTGTGCAGCTAACACTCCAGATGAGTGATCACAGGAGTAAACTGATATACAAATAAAGCATTTATTATCGTCTTAGAAGTCTTGGATAAACATTTTGGAAATATCTTCTTAATGAATTGGTTAACAACTCTTAACTCCAGTGTGTTAGCATGGACTTTCAGTTTAACTTCAGCCTGTGGCCTCTTCAGGCCCAGGTCCCTGACAAGGAGAGGACATCTGATCATGCACCAAAAGGGCCAGTTCAAACACTTGCAGGTTTAAAATAAAATGCTGATATTACCATATGTGAAATAGATTACTAGTCCAAGTTCAATGCATGAAACAGGGCACTCAAAGCCGGGGCTCTGGAACAACCCTGAGGGATGAGACGGGGAGGGAGATGGGGGGGGTTCAGGGTGGGGGACACATGTACACCCATGGCTGATTCATGTCAGTGTATGGCAAAAACCACTACAATACTGTAATGTAGTTAGTCTCCAATTGAAGTAAATAATTAAAAAAATAATAATAATCATATGGTGAAAAGGGATTGATAGTCTTAAAATATATTTTTACTGTTATTCAATGTTATAAATAGATTTTGTAGAATTATGTAGAAGGAAACACAGAGAAATCTTCAGAAAGCTCACCCATTTTGTAACAATTGCAGACTGCAAGTATTCTAAACTAAGCATACAAACCGGAAAGTGACCTACAGAGAAAAGGAAGGGACATGCATTTGTGCAGAGATGACCTAGTTTCTGAGACTAAATATTCTGCTCTGCTCCAGGTTCTCTTACTGACACCTTTAAAATTCTCTATGCCTTTGTTTTACTTTATTTTACTTTACTTTATTTCCTTAATGCAATCACTGATGATGTGGTTTTATACTGACCTTTTTTATTTAGGGGACATAAAGTAGAATATATTGTGTGACTATATGTTAAAACACTCTAGATAAAATTAAAGAAATTATCTCTGAAGAGAACCATAAAAAAGGAATGAATCTTGATGCACACCACTTAAAAAAAAAAGTCAATCATGTATTGGTTGTGTTCATCTCTTAATATCATCTCATAAAATTTCTACATAAAATATAAAATGGTATGAGTTTTATACAGCAACGAATTATTCATTTATCATTAAATATGGTATCAGATCAGAAAAGCAAAAATGTCTTTATGAGGGGTTGATTCAGTATATCAAGTGATGAAAAAATCAAAATTCACTTTGAGAACATTTCTCATAAAAGTCATTTCTTAATCTCTGACCAGCAGTTCTGATAGTTTCCAATGACACTGAAAGGTCTGCATTTTCTTTTCTGTATATGTCTCCAACTAGCTACAAGTAATTGAAAACAAAGACTTTTTAACCCTAAGAGTTTAAATGTAAGAAATCAATAATTTGTGCTTAAAAGCACCTGACTCATGTGTTTCTTTGCTTTCAAAATCATTCTTACAAATTGCATTACTTTGCTAATAGACATTCTATAATTCTTTCTCAAAATTAAAATAATTTTGGGCAAGTGATCCTTTTTTCCATTTTGCTGAATTCTAACATGTTAAAAACTCTAAATATCAAGGCAAGTCAGAAGACACTTGCTAAAATACCTAATATTGATATGTACTTGAAAAAGAACAGAATAGTGTATTTAGTTTATTTTAGTATTAATCCCTTCAAGACTTCTTTGTAAATTCAGTTACAAAATATTCAATATGCAAGCATGATTTCATTGGTATGAGAATCTGCTTATTCAGCTTCAGAAAACAATGTGAATTATGGCAAAATATTATTTTCAATATGTAATGTACACTATGTGCATCCAGACTGCAAACTGTCACCATGCATAAAAATACAGTATGATAAATTATTGAAGAGTATAACTGCACTTGGCTGATTCTACACAGGCAGACAGGATCAAGTAAGTAGAAACAAAGGGTTTAACACATCAAATAAGCAACAGATATCTAAAATGTTTGACAAAAATATAAAACTTTTCAAATCTTATCGAATGTTGATTTTCACCAAAAAAAAAAAAAAATCATTAAACACCGATAGTTCCCACGAAAGAAGTAATTGTAGATTTTACATTATTCTTTTCACACTACATTACCTGCATATTGTGATAAAACAGTAAATGTATAAATGATAAATGAACTCACAAGATTTCAGTGTGGTTCCTTCTACAAACAATAAATTAAACAAGAAGCAAATCTAGCGAGCTGTAGGCTTCTTTCATTAACAAGCTGTCAGATTTAAGAAAATTACTTTTTTTCACTTTATTTATCAAAGGGTATGGTGGGACCCAACCCACTCCAGCATTCTTGCCTGGAGATTCCATGGACAGAGAAGCCTGGCAGAGTCAGACATGACTGAAGAGACTTAGCGTGCACACAAGTACCGTGGGACCCGAAAGCCTCTGCAGCCTAGATGTATAACCCACAGGAAATATTTTATGAGGACAACCATACAAATGATGGCACCAAACAATGTTCACAATGAAATGTTTATAATATTTACTTAGATTTTTACACATTAAAGAAATGTCCTCCCATCTTTCTCTCTTTTTTTTAATCCTGAAAAATACAAATTTCACTTAGACTTTTTTAGAAATTTATTCCAAGGCTGTTCCTACTTTTGGCTTGCTTAAGCCTGTCTTTCTCTTTCTCCTGACTTCTTGTCCAACAGCATTGTTTCAGCTTCAACAAATGCCAATACTATTGACATCTACCACAGACAGAGGCTCCTAGAGAAACACAGGTCGAGACTCAGGCGGAAGGAAAAGCTTCGCTGATACAAGAAGTGGTTTTTCCTATTTCCATTTCCACTTGTGGTTGTGACAGAATCCCCATCATACAAATAAAAACTACTCCTTGGAGAGATTAGAGAACAATGTGGAAAATTATGTAGTAAAAGAAAAGGCACTGGAAGATAACATTCTGAAACCTCTCAACATTTATCTCATCACTTCCCAGAGCTAGAAATAAGTCTGTGGCAGTATAAGCCTGTTGTTGTTGTTGTTGTTGTTTTCAATTAATATCAAATACAAGGCAAAGAAACCTTGCTTTCCAAGATCACAGAACATGCAAAATTTGCAGTGACAATCATACCGGTGAAAAAGAAACAGTCTACCCTGGTAGTCTGCTCCCTGACAATGGGAAGCAGCCTTGAGGCCAAAACAAGATGCAGAGACTCAGACTGGGAGCTTTTGGGCTCAACATTCCACGTTTCTCCTAACGATGCAATTTACAAAGAAACAAAGCCACAGGCCAAGTCTGCTTCTCAACACACTGGTGGTGTTTTTAGTCTCTAAGTCGTGTCTGACTCTTTTGTGACCCCATGGACTGTAGCCTGCCTGCCTCCTCTCTTCATGGGATTTCCCAGGAAAGAATACTGGAGTGGGTTGTCATGCCCTCCTCCAGGGCATCTTCCTGACCCCGGTATCAACACCATGTCTCCCGCTTGGCAGGCAGATTCTTTACCGCTGAGCCACCACAAAGCCCCAAATTCTGCTTAGTGATTTATAACTTTCACCCATGGATCCATCCAGCGCTTTAAACAATTTACCTAATATTTGGCATTTAAAACTTCTCATGATTAAAACTAGTTAACACTTATTGTTATTCTTCCTTAAACAAAGTTCATGCTTCCAAGAAGTATAATTTTATGAAAATTTTTAAATAATGTTACATTATTTCTGGCCGTAATATTATAAAGTTTTAGAAAGCTTAGACTGCCTTGGCCTTACTCGGATAAGATTAGCAACTGTCTTAATAAGTAATCATTGTGGCACACGTTTGGTCAAATTTTGATAAATTGTGAACTGTGAGCATTGAATAAATATGCTTTTTTGTATATGTCATTTTCCCACAGCAAATTATCACAATGACCAAAGAAACCAAAGCTATAATTAAGTTGATAAAAAATGAATATTACATTTTACAATTGTATCATAGGTCTTAAAAATAGCTATTTAGAAACATAAGTTTACTATACAAACAACACACAAAACACACAAACCTACCTGGAGAAACTGAGGTATTTAACTCCTCTTATAAGAATCAGGAAAATCTACTGGTTTTTCCAGCCGTCATGTATGGATGTGAGAGTTGGACCATAAAGAAAGCTAAGTGTCGAACAATTGATGCTTTTGCACTGTGGTGTTGGAGAAGACTCTTGAGAGTCCCCTGGACTGCAAGGAGATCAAATCAGTCCATCCAAAAGGAGATCAGTCCTGAATATTCATCTGAAGGACTGATGCTGAAGCTGAAACTCCAATACTTTGGCCACCTGATGCGAAGATCTGCCTCATTGGAAAAGACCCTGATGCTGGGAAAGATTGAAGGAGGAGAAGGGGATGACAGAGGATGAGATGGTTGTGTGGCATCACTGACTCAATGGACATGAGTTTGAGCAGGCTCTGGGATGATAATAATCTCATTTTGGAAGGCTTCTAAGATAAATTTTGGGAAACTCAAGCATGTTTTCACATTTGCTCATGTGATTTTATATTACCTTATGTTATGACAAACCTAGACAGCATATTAAAAAAACAGACATCAGTTTACCAACAAAAGTCCGTATGGTCCAAGGTACTGTTTTTCCAGTGGTCATGTATGGATGTAAGAGTTGGACCATAAAGAAGGCTGAACACCAAAGAATTGATGCTTTTGAACTGTGGTGTCAGAAAAGACTTTTGAGAGTTCCTTGGACTGAAAGGTGATCGAGTCAATCAATCCTAAAGGAAATCAACCCTGAATATTCACTGGAAGGACTGATACTGAAGCTGAAATTCACTATCTGATGCGAAGAGCTGACTCACTGGCAAAGAGTCTGATGCTGTGAAAGACTGAAGGCAAAAGGAGAAGAGGGTGGCAGAGGATGAGATGATTAGACAGCATCACAACACAATGGGCATGAATCTCAGCAAACTCCAAGAGATAGTGAAGGACAGGGAAGCCTAGCGTGCTGCAGTCCATGGGGTCGCAGAGTCAGACATGACTTACCAACTGAACAACAACAAACAAGGTTGACTAAATACTCGACGCTGCTTACTACATATTATTACTACAGATAATGCACACTGTATTTTTAAAACGTGTTTATTTACGTATTGTTGTATAAACATCGCTAATGGCCATCCACTGGTGAATGGATAGAAAACGTGCAGCATATCCCTACCATGGATGTTACTCGGCAATAAAAATACAGTACTGACACAAACTAAGATAAGACGAACCTTGAAAACATATGCTAAGTGAAAGAATCCAGTTGCAAAAGGCCACACGTTGCCTGATTTCATTTACACAGAAGACTCACAATGGGCAAGACTACAGAAGCAGGGCAGGCGGGCAGCTGCCTAGGGCTGGGGGTGTTGAGGGAGGCAGGAAGCGCCGGCTGCCCCTAACAGATCCAGAGCTACTTTCGGGAGTGAGGACTGTGTTCTAAAACTAACTGTGGAGATGGTGGCACAACCTTGTTGATATAGTATGAAGGGTAAATTTGACAATACGTGAATTATATAGCAACAAACTTGTTACAAGAAAAATTTTATTGATAATAAAGCACATGTGATTGTCTCTATGACAAGGCTTGTTGATGTATTTGGTGTTAAATAAAACAAAAATCAATTTAGAATCAAATTGCAATAGAATCATGTTGAATTTTATTTTTATGTAGGATGTGTCCATCTAATTCATACAATTAATTTTCTACCAACTACGCAGAAGTAGCCAGGGCCATTTAAAAGCAAAGAGTGGGGGTCAGCTAATCAAGCAAATACAATCATGAGTGACATTTCCAAGCTCATTTTATGATTTCATTTTTTCCATATTCTGTTATACATATGGACTTCTCTTCAGGGAATTTAATGCAAACGTTTTTGTCATTTTTTTGAAATTTCTGTAGGACTTTGTTCTTGGGTTAGAGAGAGAAAGAAATAACATAATATGAAATATGAGTACCAATATCAATAAATGAAGAGGTAAAAATGTGATTAAATATAAGTAAATAGGCTAATAAAAATAAATATTAAGATCTTCACATAACAATCACATAAAATATATCTCACAAGTAAAAATGGAAATGTAATCATTTAATAGATTATCTTGGAATGCAATGCATTTGAAATGGTGAACTGTGCAAAATGACACATTATAGGTATGAAAACAGCAATGCATAACAGCTATGTTATCTTTGTATTATTTAGAATGATGTTTCTAAAACTGTATGTAAATTTTTAAACCAAGACCTGTGATACCAGAAGTACAAAATGGTTAATGACTCACACCAGAGCTATACAAAGATACATACTATGATATCTTAAGGAATGCTATCTTTCAAACATTCACCATGGGGAGTACAGAAATAGTTATTCTATAATTTCTCCTATGTCCTCTCCAAATTTTCTTATAAAGAAATTTTTCTTCCTTTTATAGGTAATCCGTCCATCTGCCACTAATCCTCATTAAAGATTTGTTCTCAACATCTCACCATAGAAGATATCCCATCAGTCTGCAGTCATTGTCAAGTCTCCTAAACTGTAAATACAGACTCCAATAAGGTCCCAGTGCTTCTGTCGAGCACGGTCCCTCTCCATACCACTGATAAAACTGAAGGGGCACTGCCCTAAGGAGCCACATTTCCTCAACACAGCATCCGTGTAATCTAGCTTTCACTTGCTTTGCTGTACTGTAGCAGCACAAATAAAAGCTTTTGCTTTCTACAAACACCCACCCATCCACTCACCCATCCACATAGCCATCCATCCATCCATCCACACAACCATCCAACCACCCATCCCTCCATCCAACCACCCATCCACACACCCATCTATCCATGCATCCAACCATCCATCCAGCCACCATTTGACAAACACTTGTTGACTGTCAGGTGGTCTGTGGGTGTGGATATAAAGGCATATAAAGCAAGCACCTTGCTCTGAAGTTGCTGTTTGGCGGTAGAGACAAGCATGCAGTAAAAGATCAATTCCTATCCTTCTTGAACTGTCCCAGTAAGTCAGAGGGTTGATCAATGCTGTCTTTCTTATAAAGATCTCTTCAGTGTTATATGATGGCCTCTGAGGACCATCAACAAGTATCCCCTGGCCAGAGAAAGGGGTGCAGTCATTTCCTGGGGGCATTCTGGGAAGCATTAAGCTTCTCTTGTTCAGCTGGACACACTGAGGGGCAGCGATCAGAAGGGCTCGGTTCACCTGCTGCTCTCTCTCTTTTGGGGGGGTATGGAAGTGGAGGGAGCGCACAAAGCACTATGAGCCTGAGTGTCAACCAGCCTTGGCTCAAGGCCCCTTGTTCACGGGGGTTGTTGGGGATAGCGAGGGCCAAGTGCATCTTGGCTGGGTGGCCCTGGTAAGGGCTGAGGGCCCCAGGGACCCTGGATCGTGGGGTCCATTCACAACTCCTCCTGATGAAGCGGGAACACTGAGGATGAGTGCCAGTCCTAGAGAGCCCCTCCTCAGGCGACAGGTCACAGGTGTGGAGTTGTAGACAGGACAGTTAGAGTGCCTGTGTCTGTCACTTGATGTCAGAATCTGTCCTAAAAATCCAACTGAGCAGGCTTGAGAACTCAAACGTTAAGGGTGAACACATGCAGCTATGTCCTTGAGGGAAGAGGATGCTGAGAAATTAGGGAGAGCGACAGCTTGCTCCTGAGAGTTCATCCTCAGTTATTTTCCTTCTGCATCCCTTGGACTAGGTACACACATTGGCACATACTCACTTTAGTAACACTGGCCATGACCACAGGGTTTATTGCTCAATCTCCTGAGCTTGGCGTCTTGCAGATAGGTAGGTTTCCAGTAAACACCCACTGAGGAAATGAATGATTTGTAATCAGTTAATTGAACAAGCTCCTCTTCCCACTTGAGTATGAGTAATATGAGGTCAGAGATCGTATTTATCTTGTTCACTCTGAATTTTCAGTGTTAACACAGTGACTCGCACACGAAGAACAGGCAGTCAGTACATATCTTTAAACACGACTGACTCTGCTGCGCACAGTCGTCTGTCAGAGTCGACCAAAGCAGTGTTTCTTGCATGTGCTCCTTTTTTCAAGCTCAGGACGTCACCTTTTGCATGTACTGAGAAGTACACCCACTGCTCTACCCACCTACAATCTACTTTATAAGCTGCTAAATCGTCCTGAAGTACAAGTCTCCTTATGCCTTTAGTGAAGTGAAAGCAAAAAATCACTCAGCTGTGTCTAACTCTTTGCGACTCCATGGTCTGTACAGACTGTACTATTCTCTGGCCAGAATACTGGAGTGGGCAGCCTTTCCCTTCTCCAGAGGATCTTCCCAACCCAGGGATCAAACCCAGGTCTCCCACATTGCAGGTGGATTCTTTACCAGCTGAGCCACAAGGGAAGCCCCATGTCTTCAGTACTTATAAATATTAATCACTCCCCACTGACCACTGACTAAGGTGTGGACTCAAATTGCTTCAGGAAGATGTTACTCATTCTCTGACAATACACTCCCAAGAGACAAATCCACAGTCTCCATCTCGAAGTTCTCTCTCTCTCTTCCCCTTCTTCCCGCCTCTCTTCCTTCTCTCACACATGTTCCACCATTTAGACCTTCCTGTGG
>NW_011495078.1:4066876-4078627 GCF_000754665.1 Bison bison bison | reverse complement strand
GTGGCCCTTGCCGCTGTGTATTCTGTAGGGTTTCTGATTTGCAGTTACTTGTTTGTGCAGTGCTCTAAACTGGCTCCAGCTTATTATCAGTTTCCTCTCCAACAATAGATGCATTCAGAGAGAATCCAGAAGCAAAATCCTTGAAATGTGGATCGCAGGCCCTCCTGCATCACCTGGCGTGCTTCACTCCGGGTTCTGCCCAAGGTGGAGAGCTCAATAAACACATGTTTCATGAATGCTGCACCGAGTGGTGTTTTGTGAAAGCGAGAATTTCCTGTTCTTCCAAAGGTATTTCATGGTCAACTGGACTCATTGCAATCGTATATTTTCATGAGTACAACTGACTCCGGTGGCCTGAATCATATTCATATTTTTAAAATTGAATGTGCATAGACATCTGACATTTGCTTTGAATGGATCATTCCAGACTCTTCATGGTGTATCACACAAGCTGGAGAAAACTGCCCTCAGCCTCGTTACCTGCAGCTCCCTATCTACCTTGTCAAGGAGCTGACACACAAACTTATTTTTTTCAAAACCTGCCAGGCAGAAGCTCAACGTATTTAGGGAGTCTAAAAGCCTAAATGACAATTTCCAAATGAATATTGGGAGAGTTAATCTGTTTCCCCTTATCTACCGTATAAATCTTTCTCTTCGTGCCCAAGGGCTTCAGATTTTAATAGAAAACATCTGTTTCCCTCTTCTCACTGCATTGGTGTTTCTATCACTGTGACTGCTGCTGACAGAGATTTTCCAGTTCTAGTCTGTGGCTTAATAACCACAGGAGACACTGATTTGGCAAAATATGATATTATTTCATGATGTTAGTTCATTATCAATGTTTGAAACCTGGCAGCTCAACGCGCCTGTCAGATATTTACCCCAGGTATTAGTAAACATGATCTTGTGTTCCTTGAACTCCCATGGACGTGGATAAAATGCATAGCTATTCACTTTGCACACTCCCTCCCCTGGGCGTTTCATTAAAAATGCAAGCATAAAGCACAGCCACTAAATGCACATATGCATCAAGGCCTGTGTTCCTCCATGTCAAGTACGTCTCCAGTGCTGAAAATAATTGTTTCTTTAGGGACAAAAAAGATATTTATGTGCTTAAATATGACTTTGTAACTTATTTGAAGTGTTTGTAATGAATTTTATGAAATTTAAGTTTATTACAGCAACACTTATAAGAATATTTGGTGAAGATTTACACTGATATCCTTCAGCCATTGAAATGCCAGGTTGCTCAACTGCTTCCCACCGTGCAGCTATCACAGCACTTAGATTCAGTAGCTATACCTGCCGCTGCATAGACACAGGCACGGCTCTGCGATGCCCCGTTGATGTCAGGACGCCTCTGTTACATGACGAGGGCATTTCTTCTCTGTGGTACTCACCCCAAAACCCATAACCCCAGTCTTATCTTGAGACAACTAAAGACATATCTAGCTTGGTGATATTCTACCGGGTAAGGTAGTTCAAACTCTCCCGGTCAGAAAAAGTGAAGAAGTGAGAAACCGTCACGGACCAGAGGAGACTGGAGAGATGAGACAACTGAGTCAGTTGGCGGCTTGGATTGGACTTGGGACTGGAGCAGAAAGAGGACATTAATGGGGCTAATTGGTGAAATCCAGATAAATTTGCATCATTAACCTTGTTAACAAAAAAAGAACAGAAGTTAAACTAGACGTTTATTTGTGAAAATACTGTCATTCTCCTTCACCTTTCCTAAGCTTTTGAGAAACGTATCTTTATCATTTCATGATTCATGTTCACGGTGGAGCATGTTTTTCAAAGGGCTATAATGACCCAATTGGCCATGACACAATATACCCTTTAAAATAGCTCTAGCATCACGATAGACGTATACAATGGAGCCGCTGGCTTACTATTTACACTCTCTCCTATACACACAAAAATGAACTGCCAACATGTCTCTCTTTGAGAAAGAGCCCATCTGCTTCTCTCTGAGACATGTGAACACCCTAGAAGGCAGGCGTTTTACTATATAAAGACTTGCCAAGAAGGTGCCAGGGCACCCAGGAGACAGGCCCCTGGCTCACCCTCCTCAGCAACAACACAAAGCCCGAACGCCTTCCATTCAGTTTCAAGGAAATGTATTTGCGTGGTGAGTTCTGCTCTGCCTCTGACCCAGTCAACTGCCAAGTGTCACGCAGGAGTGTGCTGGGACCACTCTTCCTTCCCACCAGCAGTTCTCAAGCACGGCCTCTGTACCAGCAGCATCAGCGTCACCTGGGAACCCCTTCACGTGCAGGGTTAAGAATTACTGAATCGCAGACTCTGTAGAGTAAGCCCAGCCATCTGTGCTCTGACGAAGCCCACAGGGGCTCCCACAGCACGCCCAAAGGTGGATCCAGCCTTCACCATTCATGACAGCCACTCGGTGCGACAATGGTTTTACGCCACCAACATAGACAGCCATGCAGTCTTATCGCTGCAGCTGACAAAGCATGACTACTGTTCGAGTCCTGAGCTCCTTTTGTTTACAGCCTTTCTTATTTTTTTCCTTTTATTTTACCACTAAGTGAAAGCGAAAGTCGCTCAGTCGTCTCTGACTTTTTGCGACCCCATGGACTATACAGTCCATGGAATTCTCCAGGCCAGAAGACTGGAGTGGGTAGCCATTCCCTTCTCCAGGGGGTCTTCCCAACCCAGGGATCGAACCCAGGTCTCCCTCATTGCAGGCAGACTCTTTACTAGCTGAGCCACCAGGGAAGCCCATTTTTACCATTAAAATGACTGAAAATGTTCCAGGTTTGGGCACTACAGTTAAAGGGATAGATGGCCATAACATTCTGGAAAGAGCTTAAAACCTGGGGACACTGTTAAACAGAGAAAGAACAAAGACAAATTCCAGCTTAAAAAATTTAACCCTTCAGTCAGTTTATATGGCTATAGTTAAGCCAAAAATTTACCCTGTGTGAATATTAGTTCATCATTCTGAGGAGGGCTCCTCTCTCTTCAAACTGGGGTTTAACAAAGCATTTGCCACTGGCTGAAGCAATCAAGCCAGCACCATGCCGTTTGCTGAGGAGGAGAACCTGTGTAAAGGCGCTGGACGAAGCTGGCCAAGGGATATGCTGCTGTTAGAAGCACTTGTTTGGTTCACTGTGACAGTCCAATTACCCAAATTTCTTCTCTCAACATCTGTCTCTCCCCTCTCTCTCCCCTATTCAGAATGGCCAGTCACCTGCCCTATTTGGCAAAGTCCTCCCTATCAGGCCCAGTACAACAGCTTCTTCTCTGTAGGGTCTTCCTCTAACAGGGACTTGGATGCAATTAAAAGTTCCTCTAGAGGTAGCAAACTGTGGACTTCACCGTCATCACGCTTGTCTGCACGGCTGTCGTCTCCCAGCCAGCTAAGACAGACACCCTCCCAACTGCCCTGAGGCTCTGCACTGCTCCGCTTATTCTCAAACCATCAGGCAAGCCCACTGGTTTCCCACCGCTGAAGGATGAAAGCAAACCTCGCCACCAAGGTCAAGAAGCCCATGCCTCCTGCCTCAACTCCCTCTGGGTTCCGGTCCCACTGGCTTCTGTTGCCACATCCAAGAGCCTGTCCACCCTCTCCAGAGGCCTCTGTGTATCTGCCCGGAACGCCTTCTCCCTCACCACCCACTTATGCCCACGTGTCCTCCAGAGAAAACTCCCATGGCCTTCCAAAGACCTTCTGCACTCTTCCATTCATGCAACTTTATGTAAGTCTATGTGATAAGTTTACAGATTCTGGAGCTGGAAGACCTGGGTTTGGATCTTAGTTATGCTGCCTACTGAGATGTATGTGTGATACTGGGCAAGTTACTTACCCTCCTCACTCTCGATTCTCTCATCTATAAGACAGGAATAATAGCAATGCTGATTGCACAAGGCTGTTGTGAGGAATCAGTGAGTTAATACATGAAAAGTGTTTCTTGCATCTAGGGATTCTCAGGTGGTGCAGTGGGAAAGAATCTGCCTGCCAGTGCAGGAGACGAAAGAGACACTGGTCTGATCGCTGGATCAGGAAGATCCCCCAGAGGAGAATATAGCAACCCACTCCAGTATTCTTGCCTGGGGAATCCAATGGACAGAGGAGCCCTATAGGCTACAGTCTATGGCACTGCAAAGACTTAGACACCACTGAGCATGCATGCATTTGCATCCAGAAAATGCTCAATATTATTACTGATTATTGCTCTTATCGTTACCCCACATCAGAATATATACTCCTTAAAGACAAGGGCAGTGTCCATCTCCTCACCTTGTGGAACACATTAATTGTACATGACTGACTTTCAAAAATGTCTGTTGAATAAACAAATGGCTATAGTTATTATTATATTTAGCACATATTAAAATAATTATTTAACTTATATGCAGAGTACATCATGAGAAAGGCTGGGCTGGAAGAAGTACAAACTGGAATCAAGATTGCCGGGAGAAATATCAATAACCTCAGATATATAGATGACACCACCCTTATGGCAGAAAGTGAAGAGGAACTCAAAAGCCTCTTGATGAAAGTGAAAGAGGAGAGTGAAAAAGTTGGCCTAAAGCTCAACATTCAGAAAACGAAGATCATGGCATCTGGTCCCATCACTTCATGGGAAATAGATGGGGAAACAGTGGAAACAGTGTCAGACTTTATTTTTGGGGGCTCCAAAATCACTGCAGATGGTGATTGCAGCCACGAAATTAAAAGATGCTTACTCCTTGGAAGGAAAGTTATGACCAACCTAGATAGCATATTGAAAAGCAGAGACATTACTTTGCCAACAAAGGTCCGTCTAGTCAAGGCTATGGTTTTTCCAGTGGTCATGTATGGATGTGAGAGTTGGACTGTGAAGAAAGCTGAGCACCAAAGAATTGATGCTTTTGAACTGTGGTGTTGGAGAAGACTCTTGAGAGTCCCTTGGACTGCAAGGAGATCCAACCAGTCCATCCTAAGGGAGATCAGTCCTGGGTGTTCTTTGGAAGCACTGATGCTAAAGCTGAAACTCCAGTATTTTGGCCACCTCATGCGAAGAGTTGACTCATTGGAAAAGACTCTGATGCTGGGAGGGATTGGGGGCAGGAGGAGAAGGGGACTACAGAGGATGAGATGGTTGGGTGGTATCACCGACTGGATGGACATGAGTTTGGGTGAACTCCGGGAGTTGGCGATGGACAGGGAGGCCTGGCGTGCTTTAATTCATGGGGTCACAAACAGTCAGACACGACTGAGCAACTGAACTGAACTGAAAATAATTATTATAAGTACATAATTCTGTTTTTTCATTGTATTGTCTGACTGTTAACAGTAGGGATGATCTCAAAGTTATCTGCTTTGACTGCAAGTCTAACAGTGAAAGACATACAGTAAATATTTAATGACTGAGTGAACAAATTAGGAAATAAATAAAAATAAAGTGTGAATAGATTAAATGTCTTAAAGCCTTTTTCGCCCATAATTTTCTTTACTACTTGCCTCTTGGGTGATGCTTCACTGCACTGAAAATGCTCCAATGCATTCATTTTCCATTCACATGAAGCCTGGGGAAACATTCCTGAGATCTGAGCCCACAAGGAAGATAAAGGGCAGAATGGAAGCCATAGGTCTGCTACTCTAAACAGGAAATTTTGGACTAAACTAATCCAGATTAAAGGATTAAAATAACCGATTCAAACTAAAAATTGCTTGTCTCCTACATGCGTGGACTCCTCCATTTTCGTACATAAAACAGGCCATCACAGAGTTCTGGGAGGAGAGGCCAGGGGCCTGGCTGCAGCTCATTTCTGATGAGACCCCGAGAAGCACGTACGGACACGCCTCCCAGCGTGCGCGTCGGCCTCCCCACGGCTCGCGGTCATGAATCACGCTCGCTCTGCACCACTGCCCTGACGGCTTCCGGTTTGCCACTTCAGTGGCCAGTGTCAGGAATATGAAAGGGGAGATAAAGCAACAAATTACCTTCCACCTCTCCTGAACACTGGGACATGATCCAAAACCAAATTTAGTGGTTACGCCGCTGGTATTCATCTTCTTGTTTGTTTGGATTCTAACAGTGCTTTAGACGCTTAGAATGGAAAGGCAGTGCTGAGAAAAGTCCACTCAGGATTCTCAAAAGCAAAATGCAACGCTCAGGTCCTAGGGTAAAAGAGACATATTCCTGCCTAGGGGAGAGTTAGGTGAATTTCTGTCCTTGTTTGTGACAAGTAACCTAAACTCTACCTTCTAGACACCACCTCAACTGCAAAATGAGAATATTAGTCAAGGTTTTATAACTGTAATTTCCTATTTCTCTCACTATATATATATAGTATATAGGTATATATAATATGTATATAATTTATTTCCTGTTTCTAACCTAATCTAAAAGAATCATGTTATGTAATTGGTGAAATGCCATTTTTCAATATCAAATGTATTATAACATCAAAAAATGTTGATACCCCTTAATTTTTAACAAATTATCTATTACTATAATCTTTCATTAGAATTTTCTTTCCTTTATCTGAATTCTTGCCTCAGTCCATAATTAGGCCTCAATCCCTATTATCCTTGTTAAAAGTACAATTCACAGTATTAACTCCTAAAAATATTATTTAATATTCAAAGCTACAGAGGTAATTAAAAATAAGTAAATTCACATACTTGTAGAAAATAAATGACTTCCCTGATCTACTCATATAAACAGTTCCTCAACCATGCAAAACTATAAAAAGAAGAGAAATTTCATAAACTTTTTAAATGAAAGGTTACTGGTACCATTCCAACAAAGTCCACTAATCTACCTGTATTTTGACCACAACTATTATAAGCCACTGAAGAGAAAAAGCGTGTCACTGGCAGTCTTTTAAATGTAACTACTTTGCTGGAGAATGGAGTAGAGTATTTTAGATTAAGAAAATAAGCAAGGAGAGGAAGAGAGAGAGACTCATTTGAGGTGATTGAAAAGTGGTCTTTCTAAACGATTCCATTTCTGTGTAAGACCCATCCTGCATGGATGCACGCGTGCATGTGTGTGTGTGTAGCCCCGACTATAGTGCAAAGCCACTCAACCAACAACACAAGCTGAGAGAGTGTGCCTCGGGGAATGCCAGCAGTTGAAAAGCTGTCAAACACAGTGTGAGGACCAGGCACAATAGAGAAAGCAGGAATGATATCTGCATGCTTAAAACAGAAGAGCCTGCCCCAGAAAGAGCAGAAAGAAGCACTATCTAAAATGGTCCAATGCGAACAGAAAGATGCCAAGAGGCTCCAGACTGAAAGAGTGAAACAGAAAAAAAAAAATGCATAAAGAAAAAGGCAACCCATAAACAATTTTCAGCAAGGATGGGAAAGTCTTTCCATCATTGTAACTGTTCATGTCCGAGCAATTTCCTGGATAAAACATAAAGGACACGAGTGGAGAAGACCATGGTCAACTCATAGACAAGAGGACGTTTCCCCCTGGACAGGGGGTGGTCTTTGGGTGCAGAAACATTTCCATCAAAACACTGCTTCAGCTTTTTATTTTTGTGACCTTGGGAAAACATACACATCTCCCAGCCTCAGTTTTCTCACTGGTATATCCGGCATCAGCGATCTCAAGTGTATAAGTCACTTAGGTGTGTCCGACTTTTTGCAACCCAATGGACTTGCAGCCGGCTAGAATCCTCGGTCCACGGAATTCTCCAGGCAAGAATACTGGAGTGGGTTGCCATTCCCTGTTCCAGGGGGCCTTCCTGACCCAGGAATCAAACCTGGGTCTCCTGTATTGCAGGCGGACTCTTAATCATCCACCAGCGAAGCCCTTAGAGATCTTAGAGTTGTTGAAAAAAATGTGGTGGGCTTTGTGCCTTGCCTGACACATAAGTAGGTGTTCAATCTTTACAAATTAATGAGAAAAACAAGACCTTACACAAATGGAAATAAAATTATAAGAGAAAGCAACTTAAAACATCAAATTATATCAGAATGCCTCAGGCAGTAATACTAATCCACGGAAATCTATTTATTTATAAGATTCAGCATCCACCATGTTCTGGAATAAACCTCAGCCAGGCATAATTTCTGACATTGCATTAGGATTTATGATATGCTCCTAAAACTACAAATATTGCAATATACTTGTTTTAACAAGTCTAATATTATCTGACTCATCTGATAGATATAGAAATAAATATTTGTGGAGTACTTATTCAAGAATTAAAATATTAATATTCTCCTAATAAAGGGCCACTTGGAGTCTTCTTAACTGCATTAGACTTTGCATTTTTTTCTTCTGTTCTCCTATGTGCTTTTCAGCTAGCTGGGAGTCTGCCTGAGCTCAAGGAACATAAGGATTCCTTGTTAAACGAGTTATTTCTTTCCATTAGAAGGATTCACCCCGAGCACCCAAGAATACCCTTTGTCCGAGGATCTGCTGTAGAAACATGGAGAACAGATCTATTCCTAGGAACTAAACCAGGTGTCTTCCCACAGGGATCCCTGGTCATAAGGAAATACTAGAACTCAATGGCCAAAACCCACGTCCCCAGGCCAGTAAGCTATGCACCTCTAGACTAATTCATTCCACTTCTCCCTCTCTCTCTCTTTAGTCACTAAGTCATGTCCAACTCTTGGGACCCCATGGACTGTAGCCCGCCAGGCTCCTCTGTTCATGGGATTCTCCAGGCAAGAATACTGGAGTGGGTTGCTATTTCCTTCTCCAGGGGATCTTCCCAACCTAGGAATCGAACCCTGGTCTCCCGCACTGTGGGCAGATTCTTTACTGACTGAGCTATGAGGGAAGCCCAATCAACTATACTCCAATAAAGATAAAAACTACACGCCACTTACTTTTTTATTTATTTTTTAACTGAGGATAATTGCTTTATAGAATTGTGCTGTTTTCTGTCAAACCTCAGCATGAATCAGCCACAGGTGTACATGTATCCCCTCCCTTTGAACCTCCCTCCCATCTCCCGCCCCATCCCACCCCTCTAGGTTGATAGAGCCCCTGTTTGAGTTTCCTGAGCCATAGAGCAAATTCCCGTTGGCTATACTTTCTTAATTCAATACTATCCACATTTTTTATTTTATATTTATGGGTCTATATAAGTTTTGCCCTGTAACCTCGGCAAATTCCCGTTGGCTATACTTTCTTAATTAAATACTACCCACATTTTTTATGTTATATTTATGGGTCTATACAAGTGTTGCCCTGTATCGTCGTTCATTAAGTCTGCTGGAACACACTACCGTAGACTGGATGGCTTACAAACAACAAGAATATATTTCCCACTGTTCTGGAGCCTGGAAGACCAAGGTCAAGGCGCTGGCAGAGCTGGAGCCTGGCAGAGCCTGCTTCCTGGTGCTCACTGCAGCGCTGCCTGTGTCCCCCCAGGGGAAGAAGGGGTGAGAGATCTCCCTGAAGCCTCTTTTTTGAGGACACCATCACACTCGAGGGCTCTGCCCACATGACCAGATCACCTGCGAAAGGCCCCGCCTCCAAACACCACCACTTTGGCAGTTAGGCCTCTCAACATATGAATTTTAAAGAAACAGGAGCATTCAGCCTATGAAAGGCTATTGACTCTGCAAGTCAATAGTCTTTTTTTTTTTTCAACAAGTTTACTTTTAAAAAATCTATAAATACTCATTTTTATTTTCCACAGACACTTAAAAATGAGATAAATTACATGTTTCTTTCTTTATCAGTATAGTAGTCATTTGAAGAAAAAAAAACACTATAATAAATCTTAGTTGTGGTTTTAAGAAAACTGAACTTGGGTAAACTTGGGAAAGGGCAGTTAAAAGATGTCTTTCAGCCCAGAAAAGATAAACTCTTCTGGGACTATCAAGGTTCACATATCTACTTGAACAGAAGTGTAACAGATGAGGGTGTGTTTTGTCCCTGGGTCAGAATCTCCTTGCTGGCATTGGGGCCACCACACCAATGCGTACTCCTGTCACTGATACTGATCTTACAATTGTTCCCGCAAACCAAAGGGATCTGTGAATTGGATTTCCCATCATTTCTCATTTGGGCAATTTTCAGCTTACTCTTAAAAAGCTGAGAGCACTTCTAAAGTACACAATCGTATCCTTCTTTTTGAAAGGGTTTGTATCAGTGATTAGAATCAAGGCCCCTGTTAGTGTCGTCTGCACTCCAAATTTTGTTTTTATTTCAAGGCCCAGACTCATGTCCTTGTGTGTGGTTCGCATCGGCCGTGACGGCAGGAACACAGGCAGCGCGCGGCCTCCGATGAGGCTCCACTGCTGTCTATGGGGTCGCACAGAGTCGGACACGACTGAAGCGACTTAGCCGCAGCAGCAGCGACCACACCCGCGCACCTCAGTGTGCCCTCCGTCTTTGTCTACAGCCCCTCTTATCCACTCTGATAAAATCAAACCCCTCAGAACACAAAAGGTGGTTTTCAAGAGTTGAACATAGAGAACTTCTGATTCCCCAAAGAGAAGAACACTGTGAGGAAACCCAGAATACGTAGTGATTCACATTAAATTTAATGACAACACACATAAACACACAGAGACACACAGATGCACACACAAACCTCCCCTAAGAGCAAGCATGATTTCCATGTCTGGTGCATCCCAACCCAGTATCTCTTTCCAGAGGTTTCTTTCTGCTTGGAGAAGCAGATACAAGAAGGATGGCCTAACAATTGGTCACCTGTCCAAAACCGTGTAAAAGAAATCTGAACTCATCCTTTCATTTGATAAGTAACAACTCATCTGCATGAATAGGGATGTGGGTTTAGATCTGCCTCCCGATGGCTCCATGGACACAGGACCCTGACAGGCTACAGTCCATGGGGTCCCAGGAGTCGGACATGACTTAGCAACTAAACCACCACCACCACCGATGGCTCAGACTTCGCTGGTGGCTCAAACAGTAAAGAATCTGCCCGCAATGCAGGAGACCCGGGCTCAATCCCTGGATCAGGAAGATCCCCTGGAGAAGGGAATGACAACCCACTCCAGTATTCTTGCCTGGAGAATTCCACAGACAGAGGAGCTTGGTGGGCTACAGTCCATGGGATGGCAAAGAGTCGGACACAACTGAGAGGTTAACATTTCAGAGCTGCTTGGAGGGGTGGTACCTGTTTCTCCAGTTCGGTTATAGGTGTAACAAGACTTAGACAATGACATTTCTTCAAGCAGTCAGGTTATGTGCCCTGGCCCAGGGTTCAGAATCCACAGTCTCAACTTACGATGGAATATTGCTCAGCCTTAAAAGAAGAAGGAAATCCCACCATTTGCAACAATATGGATGAACCTGAAGGACACTGCTGCTGCTAAGTTGCTTCAGTCGTGTCCGATTCTGTGCAACCCCATAGACAGCAGCCCACCAGGCTCCCCTGTCCCTGGGATTCTCCAGGCAAGAACACTGGAGTGGGTTGCCATTTCCTTCTCCAATGCATGAAAGTAAAAAGTAGAAAGTGAAGTCGCTCAGTCGTGTCCGACTCTTCTCGACCCCACTGGACTGCCAGCCCACCCAGCCTCCTCCGTCCATGGGACTTTCCAGGCAAGAGTACTGGAGTGCGGTGCCATTGCCTTCTCCATAGAGAGATTTTTAAAGAGTTTAAGCATGTGAAGCTTCCACGCTAAGCATTTAGAGAGCTTGGGTTGGTCTTTAAGAGCTTCATGAAGGAGGTGGACCTTGGGAACATTTTGAAGATTGAATTCCAGACAGGCTATATCTCTTCTACTGTCCCATAATAAGTGATCTAGATGTTAAATTGAAGACGGGTATAGGTTAAGGGCTCAACAGTTGACAT
>NW_011495078.1:4061280-4066776 GCF_000754665.1 Bison bison bison | reverse complement strand
GTCGTGTCCGATTCTGTGCAACCCCATAGACAGCAGCCCACCAGGCTCCCCTGTCCCTGGGATTCTCCAGGCAAGAACACTGGAGTGTGTTGCCATTTCCTTCTCCAATGCATGAAAGTAAAAAGTGAAAGTGAAGTCGCTCAGTCGTGTCCGACTCTTACTGACCCCATGGACTACAGCCCACCAGGCATCTCCATCCATGGGATTTTCCAGGCAAGAATACTGGAGTGGGGTGCCATTGTCTTCTCCGTGAAGGACACTATGCTAAGGGAAATAAGTCAGACATAGAAGGACAGGTACTTCCACTTAATAAGGTATGTAATAGTCAAGCTGATACAGAGTAGAACAGTGGTTACCAGGGGCTGGGGGTAGAAATGGAGAGCTGCTAGTCAAGGGATATAAAGTCTCAGTTACACAGATGAGTGAGTTCTGGAGATGGTCGCTACAGCATACTGCTTATATTTAACTGCACTGTATTATACATGTAAAACTTCAAGAGGGTAAATCTCTTACTAAATGTTCTTAACATTGGTGATGGACAGGGAGGCCTGGCGTGCTGCAATTCATGGGGTCGCAGAGTCGGACACGACTGAGCGACTGAACTGAACTGAACACAATAAAATAAGAAAAATGAAAACCAAGATTTCTGGCCCCCTTGTTATCTGCCATCATAATGCTTCCCATGAAAAGGCATTATTCCATGACACCATTTTACTCTCATCTCATAATAATATTTAAAATTTCAGTTTTTGCAGACTTAAGATAGCTGTATTTTATTTTTAACAATACCATTCACTAACATATGTGTTAACTCTGGCAACTGTGAGAAATATCAAACCTAATGCTAAATTAGACCACTTCTGTTTCATATTTCAGTCAGAGAACATGAGACTAAATTTGATACCTGTTTTTTTTTTTTTTTTTTTAACAGTAAAGCTCTTACCATTATGCCACGAGAGCAGAGGGAAAAGCAATGAATCACTCCCCCCTTATCAGCCAAGCTGTGCAATGGTAGTCATCAGGGTACTGGCCAACAAGGGTGGCAATTGATGGTGTACTAACTGGGTGAACAATTAACCAGTGTAATTAAAAAGATTCTGAATCTCATGTCTAAATGTTACCCCAGACAGCTGGATCACTTGCCTGGAGAAAAGCTCTGCTCTCCAATTTTTGATAAGAAAAATGGAATTATTTCTCATTCTCTTATCCCCCATGTGGATAATAATAAACATAACTCTCCAAGGAACATATACATTAAGTTATTTCAACTCTACTTAAGGTATAGTATGCAATTTAATTTTGAAAATTCTGTCAAAACATTATTCATCTGTAAGGTTACTTTCCTAACTGTAGGATGATAATTTCCTGTGTAACAAATCATTCAGAAGGGTTCCTAAGGAGACGAGACAAGAACACCAAACTAATTCCAGGTTTAATATGACAGCAAATGGCACCGAGAGAGAAAGGGAAGACACCTGCAGGAGACGTGCTGTAAACGATACTCTGAAGCCCGACTGTGGAACACACGGCAGTCACACACATGCTAGAATCTTCCTTCCATTCTGTTCTTTCTTCGTGGAAATCATATGTCATCCCTGATGGCTGATACGGGGTTAATTACTATCTAATTACTTGTTTTTCCCTTTGATATAGCGCAGTACTTATTTACAAGACAGCCGTCGAGATACAGTGTCTGGTTAGACGTGGAGGACACAGAGGCACTCAAGAGCACAAGTTCACCAGCAGAACGGCTCCCAAAAACGTCTTTCTACTTTCAGATACCCAGAAGGGGAAAACCCTTACAAATTTCTTTACATGTCATCAATATCTTCTCCTGAATGATGGAGACATAGATTAACCTCTCTTTTCCCCTCCTAACTTTCAGCACTGTGAAAGCTCTTACAATTGAGCATGATTGACATTAATTTTAAAAAAGGACCACTGTATCCACCCACTCGTCCTCCCCAAAACCGGAGGAACAGATCTGACTTTGGAATCGTATCTTCCCTCAGCCAATTCTGCCCCAAGAGGGAGGGTCCAGGGACGTGTGTCTTTCATGACACTGGCTCTGAGGCAGGGGAAGCATACACTCCAGAGCAGATCCATTTGAGTAAAGTTAAGAGCCCGTGTGAGATCCACAGGCAGATCAGTGGTTGAGGACTAAGCTCGTTATTAACATTTTTAAAGTATATAAATGCTGGGTGACATAAAATCTGTGCAATGACAACAGTAATTAAGAACTGGCCTTCAGGGATGCCTGCTGTCCCCTAGGCTGTGCACTGTACAGTCTCAGTTTAATTGTCCCAACAACTGGAACCCCAGAGCCGGCACAGGGAGCCAGCCCCACATTAAGCACAACACAGAAACAATTTTATATAAATCTCAGAAAACATTTTGCTTGAAAAACTACCAAATTATTTGTGTTCTATACCAAAAAAAAAAAAAACTAGAAAAGTATAATATATCTTGAAATCAAGGTAGTTAACATTTAATAGTGTTACTTTCTTGTTAAATCTAAAAAGGCATCATCAAGAATGAGAAATGTCTTTCTGAAAACCGAACTACCACACTTGATTCTGCAGTTAAGTTTTTAATTTTTTTTAAATGATAGCTTTAAATAGTGGAAATAGATCACAACGTTGAAACAGAACAAAAATATGATTCCATAATATTATGGGTTAAATACTGCTCTATATTTGAAGGGTAATTAGCTGCATGTTTCTAGCAGTGAAAGTTCTGACCTGGCTTCAGAATTTCCTTTGAAATCCTCACTAGCCAAGTGACCTCGGGCGAGTTGTCCTACATTCGTTGTTGAGACAATTTATATGAAAAGCTCTGTAAATGGAAAAGCGCACTGTGAATGTGCTAACACTAGGGGATGTTATCCACAACCCTTTCTAAGCTCATGGTCCTCAAAGAGCATCCACCATGTAGAAACACTGGGGGAACCAGGGCCAGAGAGGATAAGACAGATCAGCAGACAACACTCTCAAAGCTTCAAGTTCCGATTTACTGAGCGAAGAGATATGTGGCCATGATGATAACACTCTGCAGCAATAAAGGGCCTTTTCCTCCCAACATCAATGCACCTCCACAAGTTTCCTCGGGCATCCACCTTCTAGAGGGATTTGGAATGAGTTCTGTAAGTACAGAGAAGTTGCAGAGAATGGGTCCTGAAAATAGAGGGCAGACGCTCTATTGAGAATGCGGATAGATCAGAGCCTGAGTGACACAAACGACCTGAAGCCGTCTGGGGAGGGCATAGGGACCCTGAATGCCCCACCAGCTACACAGACTCTCCCAGGAGGTGGCATGACATCTGCTTTCACTTTCTAGATATAGCACTTCACAGCACCTCCCGGGGTTCCGGAGCAGAGATTTGAAGAGAATGAAGCACGGAAATGATACTTAACCAGTTCTTTCTGCAAAGAAAGATACCCTGAAAACCTCGAAGATCATTTCACAGAGGCCTCTCTGACAGATAGCACTCATACCTGACTTTTAAGGGAGCATCCATCATTAGATTATGCAGATTTCTTTCAAAGATAGGCCGAAAAACTGATGTGAGACCCATGATGCTTCAGAAATGTGCTCTGGTTTGGCATTTAGATTAGGCGCTCAGTAGAAAGGGTTGTAACTTCTGTTTAGACAACTTTGAAAGTCTGGAAGCCTAGTAATAAACAAGAACCATTCCTGAAGGAGCAGGGTTCTGAAGAGCTTGTCTTTGACCCTTTCTCACATTTACTAACAAATTTTGCCTTTATGCCATAATGCTTGCTAAATGCTTGCTACTCTGAGTGCAACCAAAAAGCCCAACATCCCCTGGGGCTTGATATAAAGGCATTCTCAGAACCTAACCCATTTATGGGATAAGAATCTGCAGGTGATTCAACACACAACGTGTATTGAAGAAGCACCACCATGGACTGTATCTTCCTTATCAGTGTCCAACTCTGCGACCCCATGGACTATAGCCTACCAGGCTCCTCTGTCCCTGGGATTCTCCAGGCGAGAACACTGGAGTGGGTTGCCTGAATGGGGATCTTCCTGACCCAGGGATAGAACAAGGTCTCCTGCATTGCAGGTATATTCTTCACCATCTGAGCTACCTTATTCCTTAAGCAATAAAATAAAATCACCTTGAATGCTTTTATTTTTCCTTTTCAGCTCTAGCATTTTCCCCTATAATGGTTTACACTGTACAGAGCATCCTACACTTGGAAATTATTTTGCTTTTCCTATTCAAAGGGGGCTTGGGGACACATTTCTTAAAGACACTGCACAACACAGCTCATTGGTGGGAAGCATGCATGGTGAATGTGCATCCGGGCTATATCACTGATTAAAGAGGTCTTCGCAGAGACAATGAGACAGCAAGAGTGTAAAAAGTGCTTTGGAGATGTTTTATTCAAGCTATCATTTAAATTCATGCAAACACACCTCCACTCTAGTCTTCTCCCCCTGCGATCTCACTTGGCTTAGAAAGATACAGGCTGTTAGCGGTTCCAGTTATTCCTGAGCAGGTGGGAGGGTGACGCGGCGCTCTTCAATCACTCATCTGCAAGGAGTTTGGGGATGTTTTGAGTATGAAAGTCATTATACGAAAACAAATCCTCTTCTATCACATTCTACTGGTGAGTAATTGTTATGTTCTAGCAAGTGAAGAATTAACAGCACTGCCTTGCAGAAAGACAGCACATGCGCTTCCCCCACACGAACCTGCAGGCGCCTTATCTTTGCAAAGCTCAGAACCCAATTCTGGATTCGATTCTGGGTCTAACACTCTCAGAGATGGAGGATTTGTGATGACCTCCACCACCCCGAAGTAAGTCAATAATTGCCATCCTCTGGGGAGAAAAATTGCCAACATCTGCTGGATCATGAAAAAAGCAAGAGAGTTCCAGAGAAGCATCTATTTCTGCTTTATTGACTATGCCAAAGCCTTGGACTGTGTGGATCACAATCAACTGTGGAAAATTCTGAAAGAGATGGGAATACCAGACCACCTGATCTGCCTCCTGAGAAATTTGTATGCAGGTCAGCAAGCAACAGTTAGAACTGGACATGGAACAACAGACTGGTTCCAAATGGGAAAAGGAGTACGTTGAGGCTGTATATTGTCGAGTATACCATGAGAAATGCTGGACTGGAGGAAGCACAAGCTGGAGTCAAGATTGCCAGGAGAAATATCAATAACCTCAGATATGCAGATGATACCACCCTTATGGCAGAAAGTGAAGAGGAACTCAAAAGCCTCTTGATGAAAGTGAAAGTGGAGAGTGAAAAAGTTGGCTTAAAGCTCAACATTCAGAAAACGAAGATCATGGCATCCGGTCCCACCACTTCATGGGAAATAGATGGGGAAGCAGTGGAAACAGTGTCAGACTTTATTTTTCTGGGCTCCAAAATCACTACAGATGGTGACTGCAGCCATGAAATTAAAAGACGCTTACTCCTTGGAAGGAAAGTTATGACCAACCTAGATAGCATATTCAA
>NW_011495078.1:4054595-4061180 GCF_000754665.1 Bison bison bison | reverse complement strand
ACAAAGGTCCATCTAGTCAAGGCTATGGTTTTCCTGTGGTCATGTATGGATGTGAGAGTTGGGCTGTGAAGAAGGCTGAGCGCCGAAGAATTGATGCTTTTGAACTGTGGTGTTGGAGAAGACTCTTGAGAGTCCCTTGGACTGCAAGGAGATCCAACCAGTCCATTCTGAAGGAGATCAGCCCTGGGATTTCTTTGGAGGGAATGATGCTAAAGCTGAAACTCCAGTACTTTGGCCACCTCATGCAAAGAGTTGACTCATTGGAAAGGACTCTGATGCTGGGAGGAATTGGGGGCAGGAGGAGAAGGGGACAGAGGATGAGATGGCTGGATGGCATCACCGACTTGATGGACGTGAGTCTCAGTGAACTCCAGGAGTTGATGATGGACAGGGAGGCCTGGCGTGCTGCGATTCATGGGGTTGCAAAGAGTTGGACATGACTGAGCAACTGATCTGATCTGATCCGGGAGAAAAATGCCCAATTTGTAAGAAAGATGGTGGGTAAAGGATTCATATTTAGTTGGCCTAGCACAAAGAGTTGGACACGACTGAGCGACTTCACTTTCACTTTTCACTTTCATGCATTGGAGAAGGAAATGGCAACCCACTCCAGTGTTCTTGCCTGGAGAATCCCAGGGACGGGGGAGCCTGGTGATCTGCCGTCTATGGGGTTGCACAGAGTCAGACACGACTGAAGTGACTTACCAGCAGCAGCTAGTGATTAGACTAATTCTCATGCCATGAAGACGAAACCAGTCATATTCCCCTTATTCTCGTCTCCTCGTGTAAGCTCAGCTGTCATTTAATTGATCTGGCATGTCTGATGTATCCTTTTTTAATCCATCTTCCAGACTCCAATTTCTGTAATTTACCTAAAATTGCAGTTTCCTCATTAATATGCTTCTGCTTCCAATTTAAATAGTTTGCTGTTTTACACATGGATAAAGTCTAAACTTTGTAGCTTACTGTGAAAAGGTCTCCACTAGAATAATCACTGATCATTTGATAGTGTTTATTGGTGCCAAATACCATACAAACAGGAGCTTCCCTGATGGCTCAGTGGTAAAAACTCTGCCTGCCAATGCAGGAGACGTGGCTTTGATCCCTGGGTCAGAAAGATTCCCTGGAGAAGGGAATGGTAGCTCACTCCAGGATTCTGGCCTGGAAAACCCCATGGATAGAGAAGCTGGGCAGCTACAGTCCATGGAGTTGTAAAGAGTCGGACGGAGCTCTGTGGCTGAACAACCACCAGCACCACAACCACACAGACACTTTCCAATATCAACTCAGTTCACTGTCTGAGGAAAATTGTCTTGTCACTCATTTTCCTTACTAGAAAACTAAAAGAGAGAAAGTTTAAGAAAGTTGCCCAAGATCACGCAGCTAGCAAGCAGCACAGCTGCATTCTAGCCCCAGGTCCACAGTGTGAGAATGTGTCCAAGTTTAAGACAGAAATACCTCTGAAGTGCCACTCACATTGTAGGTAAGGGACCCTCACTACCTGTTCAAAATTGTAAGAGAAGGTGTAAGTTTTGAAGACAAGGAATAAAGGAAGAAAACAAACATGGTGAAAGGTTAGGGTTAGACATTATTTTAATGTCTTATGTAAGATTTTAAGAATTGGAGAAGGTGATGGCACCCCACTCCAGTACTCTTGCCTGGAAAATCCCATGGATGGAGGAGCCTGGTGGGCTGCAGTCCATGGGGTTGCTAAGAGTTTGACACGACTGAGTGACTTCACTTTCACTTTTCACTTTCATGCATTGGAGAAGGAAATGGCAACCCACTCCAGTGTTCTTGCCTGGAGAATCCCAGGGACGGGGGAGCCTGGTGGGCTGGCGTCTGTGGGGTCGCACAGAGTCGGACACGACTGAAGCGACTGTTCAGTGCTTAATTGAAAGTGCTGACATAGTGTATTGCGTTCAGCTTGCATGTAAACCTGTACTTCCCCTGTACCTTGTATCTCTCCTTAATAGACACAGACACAAAAACAAATACTCTAAAATATATATATACTGTGGACTTCCTATGTTCTTTGTGTAGATAAAATGAGTTCTACAAATTGATCCTATAAGTATCCTAACATGTAAGTATGGATAAATTTTAAAATGAGCACAGTTGATAAAGCGGGGTACTGCCATGTAAATTTGTTCAGATATGCAACAGTAAAATACCAAAGAACAGTGGTTTCAAGCAGGTAGATTTTTTTCTCACTTTAAAAAGGAAAACTTTTGGAACAAGTTGCCTCACTTGGGTGCAGTGACTCAAAATATTCATCAGGTTCCCTGACTAAACTTAGGACTTTCCTTATGAAGGTTCGGGGTGCCTCATGGAGCTGGAGATCAAACGTGCCTTCTAGGTAGCAAAGTGGAGAGATGGAAGGAAAAAAATCGTGTCCTTTCCCTCTAAGACGGAGAAGGCAATGGCACCCCACTCCAGTACTCTTGCTTGGAAAATCACATGGACAGAAGAGCCTGGTAGGCTTCAGTCCATGGGGTCGCTAAGAGTCGGACACGACTGAGCAACTTCACTTTCACTTTTCACTTTCATGCATTGGAGAAGGAAATGGCAGCCCACTCCAGTGTTCTTGCCTGGAGAATCCCAGGGACAGGGGAGCCTGGTGGGCTGCCATCTATGGGGTCGCACAGAGTCAGACACGACTGAAGTGACTTAGCATAGCATTCCCTCTAAGATGACCCCTCTGAACGACCACACTGAACTCCCTCAGACATTCTATTGGCTACTCCTTGGTCACATGACCCCACAGAACTGCAACTGACTTCAGGATATTGGGTTTCTATGAGAAAACTGTAAAGGAAAAAAAAAAAAAAATCACTATTTGTAAGTTAAGATTCTGCTCATCCTTATAGTTTATCAATCAAAACCAGTTCCTAAGTCAAATCCTCCCTAATCCTTCCTTGTTGAACTTGACCTTTCCTAGTGATTACCCGGCTCCTGATCCGGAATACAAAGAGTTTTAAGCATTTCAGTCTCTCCCATTGAATGCTCCTGGGAGACAGGGGTCATTCGGGCACGTACTTATTCATGTATTCAGCAAGCATGAACAGAGGGACTATTATAGGTACCTCCCCCAATGTTTTGCATATGGAAGTTGCTCAATAATATGGGTTAAATTATGCAGTTACACTTAAGCAGATTTCAAATAAAATATTAATAGCACATAAGGTTTCAGAATCCAATGTGGTGGTCAAGGCAGTCTGGGAATGTCTGTGCCCCCACCTGTCACTGCCAAAACCAGTGCCCAGGGAGCTTGCCCTGGACGAAGGCCCAGCTCCAGATGCCCTGGGGACCATCCCAAGGGAGCGAGCTGGGCAGAGGCAACACCCTGTTTAGCGCAGTGAATGCCATGAGGATGTGCCACTTACGAGAATTTTCATTTAATAGGAAAATACTACTACTAGTAAAATGCCTGAGGGGAGAAAATGGTTGACATCGCAGCACTGAAATCATCTATGTAAGTACTGCAGCCCATAGATATTCTACGTTCTTCTCTGAGAATGACTCAGGGCAGGCATATAAAACAGAAACACAGAAGAAAAGCTGGAATATCTGTTTAACTTTTTTAAAAGCCCAAACTACAAAAAAACAAAAATGCTTTCAATTTTTATTTAACTTTGTTTTGCTTTGTTTTTACACAACACATTTCACAAAGGCTGTTTTTACACTGCCATGGGGGAAGCATATTGTTTGAGTAAGTTCTGGGAAAGAAAAGTTGATTATATGCCTTTTTTACTTTTTACAATATTTCTTGCATGCCTGAAGTATCACTGAAACCTCGAATATTCTTGCAAAAGAATACTTTTCACAAACCATATACAGAAATGTGTATCTATATTTAAATTTCTATTATTTTAGAAGTACATAAAATAATGAATGGCTACCTATTAAAAATAAAAATATATTTTTCTGCTTATATTTATGAAATCCTTCTTAAATACAAGTTGGTGAAATATCCTTTGCATATACATGAGACAATTCAATACATTTTTTATCTCATTTTGAAACATTTTAGCCAATTTGGCTTCTAAGTTTAATAAGATAAGTGATAGAAATACCCAATATACATATTAAAGCAAATGTGATCCAAAATTCATATACTCATAGATATCAGCATTGCAAAAAAACATTAAAAAAATCTACCTCATCATTTACCTGTATGATGGTGATTGCAGCCATGAAATTAAAAGATGCTTACTCCTTGGAAGGAAAGTTATGACCAACCTAGACAGCATATTAAAAAGCAGAGACATTACTTTGCCAACAAAGGTCCGTCTAGTCAAGGCTATGATTTTTCCTGTGGTCATGTATGGATGTGAGAGTTGGACTGTGAAGAAAGTTGACCGCTGAAGAATTGATGCTTTTGAACTGTGGTGTTGGAGAAGACTCTTGAGAGTCCCTTGGACTGCAAGGAGATCCAACCAGTCCATTCTGAAGGAAATCAGTCCTGGGTGTTCTTTGGAAGGAATGATGCTAAAGCTGAAACTCCAGTACTTTGGCCACCTCATGCGAAGAGTTGACTCATTGGAAAAGACTCTGATGCTGGGAGCGATTGGGGGCAGGAGGAGAAGGGGATGACAGAGGATGATGGCTGGATGGCATCACTGACTCGATGGACGTGAGTCTGAGTGAACTCCAGGAGTTGGTGATGGACAGGGAGGCCTGGCGTGCTGCGATTCATGGGGTTGCAAAGAGTGGGACACGACTGAGCGACTGAACTGAACTGAAACAAGGTAAGTCTAGTTTCCATATAAGAAAGTCAAAACCAGGAAAGATCCAATTATTTGTGCCAGGTGACAGGGAATAATGTGTCTATTACAGATGTTTGGTACCTTGCCATTTTAAAATTCATTAAGTGCTACCAGTCATTATGATGCAAAAATCAGAATTGCTTTCAAAATCAAATACATGGATTAAAAATATATTATATATAAAGAGTAAAGGTAGGAATCTGTACATTTACCAGGCTTGGAGATTCACAAAGCACACTGACTTACAGAAGACTCTGAGCAGACCGGCCATATAGAAATAAAATTAATTTTTTTTAAGCTACCAATTCTCAAGCACACTTGAACACAAAATTCTTTATCTTTCAATATCTTTTAACCTCCTGTGTAATTAGTGATTCCCCAGCACACTCTTGGGGAAAACTTGACAGTGTTTTAATTCAATCTCAGCAGATCTCTGGGAAGAAGACATCTGCCAGTGTGATATTTACGCCCAGCTTTTTATTTAGATATCTCTAGCACCCTCCCCTCGCCCGACCCGAATCAGCTTCTGTGTGCTCTCTTCAATAAAAGCATCACCCAGATATTCCTGGACATGCCAGGGATGCAGTCAGGCTGCACAGATCACGTGTGTGCCATCCAGGCCAATGAGACTTCCCTGGGTGGTAGAAATACAAGTAACATTTACCTGACCGCATTTAGCAGAACATCCACGGTGACTGAGTGCTGGCTGCATGGTCACGTCAAGCATATTTTCTTTATCTAGCAAATGCGTCTATGGCACTAACAGTGTGCCAGACTCTATTACAAGTGCTTGAGTAACCTGGGCTTACTTAATCTTTGTAACAATCCCAGGCGTTATGTGCTATTGCTAAGTCACTTCAGTTGTATCCAACTCTTTGTGATTCCATGGACTGGAGCCCACCAGGCTCCTCTGTCCGTGGGATTCTCCAGGCAAGAATACTGCAGTGAGCGGTCATTTCCTTCTCCATGTGATCTCCCCAACACATGCAGGAATTGAACCTGAGTCTCTTTTGTCTCCTGCATTGGCAGGCAGGTTCTCTATGGATAGCACCAACTGGGAGGGGCCATTATTATCCCCTGATGAAGCAACTGGGAATTAAAAAAGTTAAGCAAAAGTTAAGTTAAGCCAAACCACTGGTAAACTGCAGAGACAACCTCTGAATGTAGACACTCTGACTAGGGAGCTCAAGCAACACGGGAGAGAATTATCCCCGAGAACCACTGATCTCTCCAGTAAAGGAGTTGCCGTCATATGACAGGAGCCCTGCAAAGCTCACCTTACCTTACCAAGAGTCACATCATCCCATTGAGGGAATACAGCACAGTTATATAATAGCAGACCTTATAATGCTGATCTTATAAATATTGGCACAAACTCATTAGACTTCATCGAAGAACTGACAATCACTGAGAGTTTCTTATTGAAGTTTATATATTCTGACATTCATAAGGACAAAATGACCTTTTGAGTAAGGGCCAGCACAATAAATTTCAATCACCCCTCACCTTATTAATCATTAACTGAGTAGAGAGTACATACAAGTTATTCCTGAAGCTGCCATGGAGATACACACACACACACAAAAACCATTCAGATATTCAGCCACTATATTTAGCCAGAGATAGCCACTATTTTCTAGAATTTAGATGTTCACAGTGGCAGCCACTAGCCACATGTGGACATTTAAATTAAATTTTAAACTAGTTAAGTTTAAATAAAATTAAAGATTCAGTCCCTCAGTTGTACAGTCACAGTTCAGGTACCAACAGCCACCTGAGGCTACTGGCTACTGTCCTGACAGTGAAGATGTCAAAT
>NW_011495078.1:4053900-4054495 GCF_000754665.1 Bison bison bison | reverse complement strand
CATGGAAGGTTTTTTTTTTTTTTTTGAAGCATAACTGACTTTGTGGAAGGTTATTTTAAACAGTGCAGCTCTCGAATAATCTCCGCTAAGATACAGTTAAGCATTTGTAACTTCCTCTGCAAAATAAAGGACACGGTAACCTTGCTGTAAATAACAAGTCTTGGTCTCTATATAACTTTTGAGGGATTACACATTTAAGATACAAATATAATAATATTTTAAGGTCATAAAAGTTTTTGTGAAATTATTTAAATTCCAGAAATTAAAAATGAAAAGCTTTGATATCTTTTTCAACTTCTACTTGGTGTCCTTTTTAATGCCTGAATAATTGCCCATATGTACGTAATTTTCTAATTTTACAACTGCTATTCTATAACTCATTTGAGAATTTCACTCTTTTTCTCCCATAATATTTCAGAATTGTATTCAGTTCAGTTCAGTTCAGTTGCTCAGTCGTGTCCGACTCTTTGTGACCCCATGAATCACAGCACGCCAGGCCTCCCTGTCCATCACCAACTCCTGGAGTTCACCCAAACTCATGTCCATCGAGTCAGTGATGCCATCCAACCACCTCATCCTCTGTAGATAGATATAA
>NW_011495078.1:4026253-4053255 GCF_000754665.1 Bison bison bison | reverse complement strand
CTCTTGAGAGTCCCTTGGACTGCAAGGAGATCCAATCAGTCCATCCTAAAGGAGATCAGTCCTGGGTGTTCATTGGAAGGACTGATGCTAAAGCTGAGACTCCAGTACTGTGGCCACCTCATGCGAAGAGTTGACTCATTGGAAAAGACTCTGATGCTGGGAGGGATTGGGGGCAGGAGGAGAAGGGGATGACAGAGGATGAGATGGCTGGATGGCATCACTGACTCGATGGACGTGAGTCTGAGTGAACTCTGGGAGTTGGTGATGGACAGGGAGGCTTGGCGTGCTGCAATTCATGGGGTCGCAAAGAGTCGGACACATCTGAGCGACTGAACTAAACTGAACTGAACCCTGATCTATATTCCTGAGACCCCAGTCCATTTTGTTTGACATCTGAAGTTAAAGGGGGAGCATCTGTTAGGGAGTTGTTGCTCTTTAGTCACTCAGTCATGTCTGACTCTTAGAGACCCATGGACTGTAGCCCACCAGGTTCCTCTGCCCATGGGATTTCCCAGGCAAGAATGCTGGAGTGGGTTGTCATTTCCTTCAAAGGGGATCTTCCCAAGTCAGGGATCAAACCCACGTCTTCTGCATTGGCAGGCAGAGTCTTTACCATCTGGGTCACAAGGGAAGCCCCTCTGTTAGGGAGTTCAGTTCAGTTTAGTTGCTCAGTTGTGTCCGACTCCTTTCGACCCGGTGAACCGCAGCATGCCAGGCCTCCATGTCCATCACCAACTCCCAGAGTTCACCCAAACTCATGTCCATCGAGTCAGTGATGCCATCCAACCACCTCATCCTCTGTCATCCCCTTCTCTTCCTGCCTTCAATTCTTCCCAGCATCAGGGTCTTTTCCAATGAGTCAGCTCTTCACATAAGGTAGCCAAAGTATTGGAGTTTCAGCTTCAACATCAGTCCTTCCAATGAACACCCAGGACTGATCTCCTTTAGGATGGACTGGTTGGATCTCCTTGCAGTCCAAGGGACTCTCAAGAGTCTTCTCCAACACCACAGTTCAAAAGCATCAATTCTTTGGTGCTCAGCCTTCTTCACAGTCCAACTCTCACATTCATACATGACCACAGGAAAAACCATAGCCTTGACTAGACGGACCTTTGTTGACAAAGTAATGTCTCTGCTTTTCAATATGCTGTCTAGGTTGGTCATAACTTTCCTTCCAAGGAGTAAGCATCTTTTAATTTCATGGCTGCAGTCACCATCTGCAGTGATTTTGGAGCCCCCAAAAATAAAGTCTGACACTGTTTCCACTGTTTCCCCATCTATTTCCCATGAAGTGATGGGACCAGATGCCATGATCTTCGTTTTCTGAACGTTGAGCTTTAAGCCAACTTTTTCACTCTCCTCTTTCACTTTCATCAAGAGGCTTTTTAGTTCCTCTTCACTTTCTGCCATAAGGGTGGTGTCATCTGCATATCTGAGGTTATTGATATTTCTCCTGGCAATCTTGATTCCAGCTTGTGCTTCCTTTAGCCCAGCATTTCTCATGATGTACTCTGCATATAAGTTCAATAAGCAGGGTGCTAATATACAGCCTTGAGGTACTCCTTTTCCTATCTGGAACCAGTCTGTTAGGGAGAGCCACAGGTTAATCTGCATCCCTGGAAATGGATCCTGACATGAAGTATTGCATGTTGCATATGAGTGAGGGTCTTTAAGGAAAACATCTTTCTTAAAGTAGACTGGCATAAGCAATGTTCTTTATGGCTAGCAAAATAATGTAAGGTATTTTAGGCGAAGACTGTTCCTGAATGATGTAGTAGGCAGACTTCAGTAAAGCACTTGAAGCCAGAGAAGACCAACTCCCATAATTATAAACCACATCTCAGAGGGTAGTAAAGCTCCCAGCAAACAATGGACTTTTGTACCTAACATTTTCAGACAGTTTTATTGGTTTATTAGCGATAATGGAAAGAATGTATACTTTGCGATTAACTGACTTAGAAACTCAGGAATAACCTCCTTCACTCCCTGGCCTTCAAGGCACCAGCTCTTTGATGTCTGCTCAGCTGTCTCCTGCAGTGAGATACACTTCCTGTAGTCTGCTGCAAGCTCCTCGTGTCTCTCATCTCTCTCACCGACAGTCAGTGTTTCCTTGACTGAGTTACCTGGGGATCTTGCTAATGCGCACATGTATACCCGGAGACATGATTAAAATGCAGATTCTAACGCAGGGATGCTGCAGCTCCAAAGCAGGACCCAAGACTCCATTTCTAACACGCTCCAGTCAGGGCTATGCTGTTGATGTACAGACACACTCTGGGCGTCAGAGAGTCCCGGACACGTCTCTGCCGTTTACACACGTAGGCCTTGCTGGCTTCAGGTTTCGGTTGCGATACTGGGTCGTCTGAGTAGGCTCTCCAAAGCCACACATGGTACCTGGACATCCCCTGGAGTAGCAGTAGCCATGTTATATTGCAATTATCCATTTGTGTGTCTAAGTCTTATTTGTCTTTGTCACCCAGTACCTAAGAGAATATGCCTACCTACAGTAGGATCAATACACATATGTTTAATTGATAAATGACTCATTATTTTAATCTACAATTCAAAATTGTACCTTACTAATATTATAAATTAAACGTACCAGTAATGGACTTTAAACTCTGAATGTTAAATTATGAATGCCAAGGGTCTGCTAAAACAAAGGCAAGTGGGGTGTGAGCCAGCCTCACTGGTACGACGATTACAAAGGCCACACAACCGCAACGCAAAACACGGTCCATTCCACGTCTCTGAATCCTAGCGATGTCCTGGAAACTTGCTGGAAACACGGAAGTTTTCAGGTCCAGAATACTAGTCAAGACTTGGTATTTTAACAAGATTCCCCAAAGGTAAACGGAACCCACTATAATTCCCTGTTTCGGCTCTGTTTTCCATCAGGTACACACTACAACTTCTAAGGGGCACACGGAAGACCTCCATGCTGTCTTCCCTGGGACAGAGGCCAAACTGACTAAAAGCCCACTAAGAAGAGCCACTAGAAACAGAAGCATCTGTGAACGCAATCAAACAAAAAGCAAATTAGAATAAACTTAAAAGCACTTTAAGACATTGGAGAGAAACCACATATTAACTGATGATCAAAAATCCTGTTTTATAAAACAGACTTTGCATCTAACATCAAATGCTTCCTAAGAGACAGTGTTTAAAAAAAAAAAAAAAAGGTGTATTTTTAAAATTTTCTACTCAGGTACTAAAGCATCAAAACATGCTTGGTCTTCACCTTCTGCATAATTAACTTTGATGTAAATTAGCAAATAAGGAACATTAATATTCATTCCCTTATCAAATTTCTAAAGGAATTCCTTTCAAAGAGTTTTTAAAATAATTAATTAGAATATAAGTGAACATTTCTTCCTCTACTATTTATGACTAGAAATAAATACAGTCTGTTGAGTAGAAAGTTGTAAGTAGTCACTAATAAAATGCATAATTAAAGAAAATCTAGAAAATCAATAACTATACAAGACACTCTTATGAAATGACCAGAAGAAAACTTAAAATGAATTCGAGCATAAATTTAAATTTTAAAAGCCAAGTAATTATGCCAGAGTTTTTTCTCTCTCTCTTTTTTTTTTGCAGGATGTTAATAAGAATTTGAAAATTCATTACTATGTAGGTCATTTTTAAAATATACTTCAATGGGGTTTTTTAAGGAACAAAATATCTTGCCTCTGGATTCAATCTTATTAAAAGAATATTCAACAATAACTATAACTGAATTCAACATCCAGTTCTCATTGCAGACTAGTTCTTCATACTTCATCTTCTTTTCATTCATCACAAACCATTAAAATACCTTCAGTCCTTTAATAAAGCTAATCATAATACAGTAATTACATGAATCATGCTTTGATTTGAAGAAATCCAAACCCACTGATAGTTTGACAATAGAATGAATATACTTTGAAATGAAGACATGAGTTTGCTTAAGTTCTTTTTTCCTAATTCAAACAAGATTTTGACACTGTGATCCAGCTTGATTTCATCTCAGAATCACACAGAAAAGACCACAGCTGAATTCTGCCTGATGGTAAGAGTGTAACACAAAGATAAGTGCTTCTGAGAGTTACAGAAGATTTGCCTTCCCCACTTTCCTATGATTATGGAATTAAAACTAGGTTTTCACCAAATGGATTAAATCCAGTCAACAAATATTTAGTGAACAATTATGTACCAACTGTGCTGCAAGGATAAATAATAAAGACCTGGAGCTAATTTTACATAACACATTATTTCTAAGTCAATAATTATGCATAAGACAGATGAAAAACATACATAGCTTAAGAGTCAGTTCAGAATGCCTAGGAAAATGATTCAATTTATGGAAAAAGAAAAATCCAGAGATAATCTTTTAAATTCTTGAAAGTGAAAGTAATTGTCCCTCAGTTGTGTCCCATTCTTTGCAACCCCGTGGACTGTAGCCCTCCAGGCTCCTCTGTCCATGGGATTTCCCAGGCAAGAATCCTGGAGTGGGTTGCCATTTCCTTCTCCAGGGGATCTTCCCGACCCAGGGATGGAACCCAGGTCCCCTACATTGCAGGTAGATTCTTTATTGTCTGAGCCACCAGGAAAGCCCTTTAAATTCTTAATTTTATACTAATAATTCTCATCACTTTGGCATGACCCAAGTCCAGATGAAGGATAGTTAATTCCATTGTCTTCTTTATATACCAAGATGCTGCTGCTGCTGCTGCTAAGTCGCTTCAGTCGTGTCCAACTCTGTGCGACCCCAGAGACAGCAGCTCACCAGGCTCCCCCATCCCTGGGATTCTCCAGGCAAGAACACTGGAGTGGGTTGCCATTTCCTTCTCCAATGCATGAAAGTGAAAAGTGAAAGTGAAGTCACTCAGTTGTGTCCGACTCCTAGCGACCCCATGGACTGCAGCCTACCAGGCTCCTCCATCCATGGGATTCTCCAGGCAAGAGTACTGGAGTGGGGTGCCACTGCATATGCTTAGACTCATTTTTCAAATAGTGCCCATTTCAACTTTTAACAACCAAAAGGTCTGGTCTGTGCGGTAGAACTGAGATAGCTGATGACAAGAATGGGTGGAAGCTGAGCCATGAAGAACGATAAACCTAACCTGATCCTGTTGCCCAAACACCAGTCTACTCACTCCTCCACACCTGGTCCTCAATTAGTATCAATTCAGGAATTAGAGCATATCTCCAAACTTTGCCTTCCATTTTCAGCACTAAGCAAATCTATTCAGATAATTTAAATTCATAAAACCATAGTAATATAAATGGGGAAACATATTTCAGAACACTCCTCTAAATTTTGGGATGCCTTTAACCTCTGTGCTTTTGGGAGAGGACTCCAAAACATCACTATACACATCAGCCCACTCTTCTCCCACTCCCCAGAAAGTTATAATTTGCTTTCAAATTACTTACATTTTAAAATTACATAAGGAAAAGTCTCATCTATCAGTTATATCATTTTATCTCCATATATCATACCATCCAAAAGAATGCCACTAATAAGGTAATCTTTGGAATACTCTCCTTTTTTTGGACTAGATAATTATTTTTTTAATTAATTTTTTTTACTGAAGGATAACTGCTTTACAGAATTTTGTTGCTTCCCATCAAACCTCAACAAGACTCAGCCACAGGTATACATAAATCCCCTCCCTTTTGAACCTCCCTCCCATCTCCCGCCCCATCCCACCCCTCTAGGTTGATACAGAGCCTTTGTTTGAGTTTCCTGAGCCATACAGCAAATTCCCTTGGCTATCTATTTTACATATGGTAATGTAAGTTTCCATGTTACTCTTATATTTTCCTTAAAAAAAAAAAAGCCTCATTTTACACTTGGAAGGTAATGGCAGAGTTGGATTTAATATATAATTTTTAAAAACATACATTTAAAAGTACCAGCCATCAGCAAAGACTTGAAATATAAAAACAGATCTTCTCTGAGCCCAGATTCTCTGCATCTTATCCTTACTAGCTCTGGTAGACTGTACTGCTGCATGCCATTCTAGCTTCCTCTCTGCTCTACTGAACACAGGAATGGTCGTGTGACGCTTCAGCCAGTGAGATGGAACTGTAAGCAGTCTGTCTCACTTTTGAGCTGGACTTTTATGGTATTCTGCCTCGTTTCTTTCTGCCACAAGACTGACAATGTTCTAAGCAGCGACTGTTCTGGCAGACTGAAGTCTGCACTGAAAATGCATAACAGAAGCACCGCCAATCCACAAGGACACGTACTGTTAGCGAGAAAGAAATCTAGGAGGTGTCATTGCTGTAAGTCACTGACATTTGGGGATGTTTATTAACTCAGCATAACCTGATCTATCCTGATTGATACTGCCTACTTGCCTCCCAAGTCTGATTTTATACTCCCAGTCCTACACCAAGGATATTTTCACTCTCCCGAAAGAAAAAAAAAATACAGTAAGCAAGACATTGGAAAACCATTTTACTCAAGTAAATATGATGCGGGGCTTCCCTGGTAGCTCAGTGGTAAAGAATTTGCCTGCAATGGAGGAGATATGGGTTCAATCCCTGGGTCAGGAAGATCCCCTGGAAGAGGAAATGGTAACCCACTCCAGTATTCTCACCTGGGAAATCCCAAGGACAACGGTGTCTGGTGGGCTACAGTCTATGGGGTCGCAAAGAGTCAGACACGACTTAGCGACTAAACACACACGTGCACACACCACTGCACAGCGGTTAGGCAGGCAGAATTTGAGCCCTAGTGAGCGTCGGGGACTGACGGCACAAGTTGCTCCTAGAAACATGTCTGCCATTCCAGAAAAGGTAAAAAGAACTAAGTATTCTAGTTGGGCCAGAATAGTTGAAGATAGATAGTTTTAAGGCCTCTATTCACAAAGGTGGTTGCTCTAAAGTGCCTTCATGTTTATTTCAAATCCCATTGCTGAAACCTTTAATCTGAATTTAGCATTATGGGAAGCATTCCAGACAAATGAGATTTATATGGATGACTAAATAGGCATATGAGATTACTCTATTGGTCTAAAAAAATCAATCTTATTATGGAATTATAGGTCACCATTTAGAAACTACAGGTTCTAAAATTCATTAATTTACCCTAAAAATGCATTTTAGGAAACAAATTGCATTCTTCTGAAGCATTTATGGGATATCATTCCATGAGTACAGCAAATCTCTTAAATTCTAAAAAATATTACAAGGCAAAGTTTAAAATTTAATTTCACACAGAAACAATTTTGGAAGAAGTAAGACAGACTGACAATGATCACTTTCAATTTATTTAATTAAAAGTTCACTTTGTCCATGCAGAATCAAGCCTAATAAGATTCTCCTTACATATGTGTGTGTACGTATTAGTAGCTCAATTGTGTCCAACTCTTTGCGACCCCATGGATTGCAGCCTCCCAGG
Organism: Bison bison bison; assembly: GCF_000754665.1. Classification (NCBI taxonomy): domain Eukaryota; kingdom Metazoa; phylum Chordata; class Mammalia; order Artiodactyla; family Bovidae; genus Bison; species Bison bison. Next base: position 4,045,862 of record NW_011495078.1, on the reverse strand, counting down.
CCCCTCTGTCCGTGGGATTCTCCAGGCAAGAATCCTGGAGTGGGTTGCCATTCCCTTCTCCAGGGAATCTTCCCGTCCCAGGGATCAAACCCAGGTCTCCTGTATTGCAGGCAGATTCTTTGCCATCTGAGCCACCAGGGAAGTCCCTTCTTTACATATGTCCCTGCAATAAAATGTATCTGTACCTAATAATGCTGATGATCTCCTACATTAATAGTCACACATGTATCAAATACTGACATAGTAACAAAACAAAAATGAAGATGTATCTTGCCTGAGGGAATTTAAAAATAAATGACATTGTCTCTGCTTATCTAGAGACCAATATCTCTGAGGGACCTTAACAGTAATTGATGGTCAAACAGTCTCTAGTGTGCCACCATCCATTGTCCTGCTCTTCACGTCCTGGGGTAGCCCAGCCATCTCCCTTCAGTGTCGGGCTGCTACTGCTAAGTCACTTCAGTTGTGTCCGACTCTGTGTGACCCCATAGATGGCAGCCCACTAGGTTCCTCTGTCCCTGGGATTCTCCAGGCAAGAACACTGGAGTGGGTTGCCATTTCCTTTTCCAGTGCATGAAAGTGAAAAGTGAAAGTGAAGTCGCTCAGTCATGCTTGACTCTTAGTGACCCCATGGACTGGAGCCTACCAGGCTCCTCCTTCCATGGGATTTTCCAGGCAAGAGTACTGGAGTGGGGTGCCATTGCCTTCTCTGTCAGTGTCAGGACTTGCTTCCAAAGAACAGAAGAGGACGAAGATGACAGCTGTCATTTTCATGATGACGTTGCATAAGACTGTAACGTCTGTCTTGCTGAGAAAATGTCCTCTTGCTGTCTTTCAAGAAGCAAGACGCCAGGCTGTGGACGAGCTGAGGGAGGGCCACCTGGAAAGGAACCAAAGGCAGCATCCCGCCGATGAGCACTGAGTACCCCAGGTCCACAGTCTGCAAGGCACGAATCCCACCAACCACAACTTGGGTTTGGAGACTGACCTTTCCCTAGTAAAGCCTCAGTGGAGACCCCAGCTCTGGCTCACACACCCACTGCAGACTTGCTGAGGACATATCCAAACCACGTCAGACTCTGACCTGCAGGCACTGAGAGACAATGCCATGCATTGTTTTTAGTCTAAGTTTGTGGCATTTGTTACAGAGCAATGACTAATACAGTGGAAATTCTCAACTTTGGGGCTTGGTTTTTGTTTGTTTGCAAACCAAAAATAAATAGACTTAAGCTGCTTCACTTTAAACTTCAAAAAGAAGTCAAATACAATATTATTTCAGTTTTGAAACTATCCATGAAAACTGGTAAGCACCCCATTGAATAAAATGCTTGGTAAATGACGCATGTGAGAGTTGGACCATAAAGAAGGCTGAGCACCACAAAATTGATGTTTTTGAATTGCAGTGATGGAGAAGATTCTTGGGAGTCCCTTGGACTGCAAGGAGATCAAAGTAGCCCAACCTAAAGAAAATCAACCCTGAATATTCATTGGAAGGACTGATGCTGAAGCTGAAACTCCAATACTTTGGCCACCTGATACAAAGAGCCAACTCATTGGAAAAGACCCTGATGCTGGCAAAGACTGAGGGCAGGAGGAGTAGGGGGCGACAGAGGTTGAGATGGTTGGATGGCATCAATGCACATGAGTTTGAGCAAACTTAAGGAGATAGTGAAAGACAGGGAAGCCTGGTGTGCTGCAGCCCATGGGGTCACAAAGAGTTGGACATGACTTAGCAACTGAACAACGAAAGCACTGAAACGCTGACTGGTGCTCTCCTTCATGACGACTGTTTGCCTCTTCCTTCTCTACCCAGCATTCAGACCCATGCTCCTGACCAGCCACTTGCTCCTGATTACACCAGGCCTAGTTCTCTCTCTTGATTTCTGGCTTTTAATTCTTCCCCAAATATTCCAGATAAATTGAATGTGAAAACTTGTACAAATGATGTTTAGAAAATTCCAAAGACATGGCTAGTAGGTGCATGATACGAGAAGTGATGATTTTAATATGTGAGTGAAAATGTTACTACTTCCTCCTAAGAAAGAGTAAAAACTTGTGGCTAAGAGAGAATATCATAATAATCAACCACTTGAAAACGATTTAGGTCATAAATGCAGAATAAGTTCTTCAATTTCAAGTGGGCTAGCTCACTATCAGTTCAGTCGCTCAGTCGTGTCCGACTCTTTGTGACCCCATGGACAGTTCACTATAACTTGTTAGTCTTAAAAAAAAATCGAAACATGAGGATTTCAACTGAATATTCCAGATAACGCAAAAATTTCGGCAGACACATTTTGACACTTTAATTATGTGGATGGTTGTACGAGCTTCCACTTGACTCTCCACAGATGGACGCACAGTGAGACACACGGGTGACCTAGTGAAGGCAGGAGCAGCTCTTGGAGACGACTGTGCCCGTCCCTCCGTGGCACTGTCCCTGTGCAGCCTCCAAGTGCGTTTTTCAGCTGTGCTGCACGCAACCTGCTCACAGACAGCGTATCTTAACACCACATACATCAAAATTCCTCAGATGATGGCCTGGCCACAAGAGTCAGTGCATGAATACTGGTTACTAAATGAATCAAATGAACTGCCAGGAGAATATGTCACAAGAACAACTTCAACTTACCAGCACTGCTAACCAGAGAGGGGGAAAAAAATTCAATAATGCATATGGGACCACATAGGTTTCTTTTATTTCAGTGTTCATTAGTTTTACTCAGTGAAACCTCTCACTTAATGGAGAATCAGTCATTCAACAAACTATTATCGAACACAGCCCCACGATTTGTTGTTGAGTAACAAACCACCAGAATGTAGTATAAAACGGCAACTACCTCAGTACAGCTAGGATTCTCTGCCTCAGGAAATCAGACATCACACACAGGGCAGCTTTTCCGTCATCTGAAGTGTCTGGTGCTTTAGAGGATTTGAAGGGCTCGTGGTGACTTAAATGCTGGGCGGAGGGCTCACCTGGAGGCTTCACTCACATGTGTGGCACCTGGCCCGGGACAACTCAAAGGCTGGGCTCAATCGAGACCGTTCATGAGAAAGCCTACCCGTGGTCTTTCTGTGTGGCTTGGGCTTCCTTACTGGATGGCGGTCTTGGGTTCACTGGCAGCCCAAAGCTTCAAGAATACGTGTCCTGGCGAACAAGGAAGAAACTGCATAACCTTGAATCACCTACCTTGGAAGTCACGGAGCACTATTTCTGTGCCGGTCTTTTGAGTGAAGCAGCCATAATAAGCATACCTGGATTCAGAGGGAGGGCACCCTCTCAGGTGGAGAAGCATCAAAGAATCTGCCTCAATGTTTTATAACCATCACGAGCTCAGGTTTTCTTTCTCTTCTTGTTTAAAAAATGATTACACAAAAAATAAGAATAAGTCATAATTCCTAGCTTAAAGGGTCGTCTCAAAATCTAACAGGAGAAACAAATGGGCAGGTACATATGTATGAAGTCAATTGCATGGATTTATCATGTAAACCATCCACATGCTGCTAGAAACTGTCTTCAAGCTAATGTTTTTGGTTATTTTCAACTTTCTTTCTTTTCAATAATCTTTGAAAATCAAGGACTGGTTTTATACTATAGCAATGTAATAGAAAACAAATATAATTGTCAAGAGTTTTAAGTAAAAGTCTTATGCTCTTTGCTTACTTTTCTGCAAAATGGGGAGAGTTGTCTGACCTACTTCAGAGAATTAAACAAATTGGGTCTAGCAGCAACCCTGGGTGCTAATTGTGAAGCACGCACACACATGATCGTAACAGGGAGGAAAACTGTCCTCCAACTTTGGGCATAGCTTTGCTGCCTGCCCATGAATCAAATCAAAATTTAAAAAGCAAAATTAATATTTACAAAGATAGAGAAATAGCTTTTCATCATTTTTTCCCTATACTTGGGTTGCTGACTGATTAACAAACTTTCTTCATCAGAGGGCCAAAGCAGTCACTATACTTATATTTATTTCTATATGAATAATACAAAAAGTCCCTGAATACCCATTAGGGAGTCAGCTTCTTCCTTGTCATATTGCTAACACTCTAGCTCATTCCACACTGTGAAATGACACCGCAATGCTTGGAAAGTGGTTTTTTTAAGCCACAGTGCCAGTTTACCAAATTATAATAAATATAACTTACACAGACTGTAATACTGGCATAATTAGCAAACATTTTCCTCCCCACACACCATTGATTCTTTTTTAAAACAGTATTGAATTATGAAAAAAATTAAACATATAGAGAATTTGAAAGACTAATAACTAAACACCCATATAATCATAACAGATTTGGCAAATGTTACCATAATTATTATACTTTTATATTTCCATCCAAACTACATCAAAGCAAGTCACAGATGTCACAATGCTCTCCTTAAGTGGAAAGTGATATTTTAAGACATTTCTCTGTCGGTTACTTAAACTTTTGGAACTATCTGACCTATCTAGGTGATTTCTCAGATGATATAACCATTGTAAAGTTTATTTTTCCAGTCTCTCAAAATTCATAAACTAATCAGCAGAACTAAACAATGATATATTTTTTCTATATCAGAATTTTTTTTAATTGCTTTTCTGAAAAGGTTCAGGGATGAATAGTTATTTCTTTCTTTAAGTGACCAGATTAAGGAAACACATCCCCACTGCAAGCTATGGAATAATTACACTGTTTATTACTTTTGAAACCCATAATTACCCATAAAGAAGCATGTACAAATAAAATACTATGTTTATATTTGCCATATAAAAAGCGCTCTTGTTCAGCAACAAAGATATCAAACACCATATTTTATAAAATTAGTATTTTGTAATTATTTGACTTAGGGCCGATTGTATTTTTAAGAGAGAAAAAGTTAATTTATAAGCAAGTTAGAAGAAACAATTTCATGTTGAAATTACAGCACTGTCCTGATTTCAAAGCTCTAAGTGAAATCTAATTTCCATTTACAGGTTGAAAGTGAGACCACTTGAAAAGAAATATTTGTTACCAAGTTGTGTTTTTTAGTAGCAGATTATGAACACAACAGTTTTAGCTTAAGAGATTTACATGCCTTTTAACCTTGTTCTCATTAACAAGTACCTAGAAAAAGAAAATCAAATATTCTCCTGGATTTTCCCTCATATTCCTTGCTTCTTTACGTTAGTAAGTACCCTGTTTATATATAAAGTTCTTACATTTTTTTCATGTCCATATATGAGTCACACATGATGAAGCATCTGATTATTTATTCTTTTTTTAACTGGGTGCGCTGTGGGATATCTTTTATCTCAGTGCCTAAATTACTATTGCCATATAATAATAGTGCTCAAGTTATCTAAGAACAGTTACCACTAAAGATCTGTTTTTAAAAGGAAATATTCATTCGTCTTTATACTATGTTTTTTTACTATAGAGCACCAAAAACTATGACAAAGTGCATTCCCAGAGGCGATGATTACAAATTAAGTTATTAAAATGTTCTTTATGGAGCATCCTTTAATATATCTGGATGGCAAAGAAGATTAAAATAACCACTGTGATCACTCTGAGAAAATGGGTGTGTTTTCTTCAGGCCTGACACTCTTTTGGCCCCTCTGATCCACCTGCTGAAATCCAAAGCAAGCACTGGCAGCCCTGAGCATGGCCCTTCACCATTAACTGGAGAAATCAGAGGAACTGAGCTGAACAGCCTCCTGAGAAATTCTCTTTAATAATTTACTACATTAAATGCATCATATATTGTCACAGTAGAAAAAGAAGGAAAAAAAAAAAACAAAACGGGAGAATAAGAATAGGCTCAGGGCCATACAAAACAGCCCAGAATGGAGACCACATTGTACAAACAAAAATAAATTCTGATCATCAATCACACAGGAAGTGGGGACCTGACTGACCATCATGTGTTGCCTCTGGTCTCTCTGCAGCCAGTCACACGGAAGTGGGGAGTGGGGACCCCCATAACCATCATGTGTTGCCTCTGTCTCTGCAGCACCTTCACCTGGTCATGTGCATGTCAAATGTCAGGCCACTAAGATAAACTAATATATTTAGATGAAGTGAAAATGTTTTTTCCTAAACAATATCTACGTGTCTCCTGCATTGCAGGTGGATTCTTTACCTGCTGAGCTATCAGAGAAGCCCAGACAATATCTGTCATGAGTTAACTCTTCCATAGTTCATCTACAACAAAATCTAGTCTTGACTTGAAAAAAAAAAGTAAGTCGTTGAGTGCCTTTAGCTATAATGTTTTCATTTTTATTAATATAAACAAGTGATAAAGAAATGCAAATTTGTACTGCTGAGTTTTTGCATTTCCCTTTCACTTTTCACTTTCATGCATTGGAGAAGGAAATGGCAACCCACTCCAGTGTTCTTGCCTGGAGAATCCCAGGGACGGGGGAGCCTGGTGGGCTGCTGTCTATGGGGTCGCACAGAATCGAACACGACTGAAGCGACTTAGCAGCAGCAGCAGCTTTTGCATTTAACTATTTAAAGTGGGTATTGTGGAAAAACTTGAACATCCATCCAATTAGAGTGCAATGCTGGAGAAACTCTAATACAGAACCTAACTTGTAGCTCAGCTGGTAAAGAATTTGCCTGCAGTGAGGGAGACCGAGGTTTGATCCCTGGGTTGGGAAGATCTCCTGGAGAAAGAAATGGCAACCCACTCGTCTTCTTGCCTGGAGAATCCCATGGACAGAGAAGCCTGGCGGGCTGCAGTCCATGGGGTCACAAGAGTCGGACACGACTTAGCTACTAAACCACCACCAACGGTCAGTGAACTTCGAGTTGGGCGCATTTGCCATGCTGCTGTCTGGACAGCACAACCGGGGCGAAGCCCAGCCTCTCTGTCCATGTTAAAACTGACTCTTTATCAGCATTTTAAAGGCTCTACCTTCATGAAATAACTGAAGATTATAAAAAATCAACCCTGCTGCCCTCAGAGAACCATTTTAGATTTTGTTACGAAAAGCTCAAGCGCTTAATGTATGAAACATAAGGTTACAGATCTGAGGCTTACAAACATTCAAGGGTCTTGTTAACTCTCTCCAGATCTTTAAGTTATTTGCAAATAAATTATTTCTCAAAGACTAAACAAACAAAAAGAGTTTGGTCACTCTTTTAATATGCTCGCTCTTCTCAAAAATTATTTAGATAAATAACTGCTTTGACTTCTTGTAGGTGAAGCAGCATATACTCGGTTGGCCTGTTCTATCCATAAAGTCATACGATCAAAAAAACACAAGGACCTAAAGATTGAATCATTTATTTTAATAATTTTAAATAGCCAATTAATTGCACAGAGAAATCAAGTCCATGACTGAGCAGCTGATAACTATGCCAGCTGAAAATAATCTATATTCATCAAAGAAGCCAAACTATGCTGACAAGGATTTTGTTTACTCAGACTTGAATTCCATCTCAGTGGAATTTTCAGACATAGTAAATGAAAATGAACCTTTAGTTTAAAAAGTCTAAACTTCAATGATAAGGAAAGGGCTCATTTTTTTCATAAGTGACTTCTAAATTTTCAATACATATTTAGAAAATCCATGGGGCAGATTGAACATATCTGAATCTAGTCCTAATTCGCCAGCCCTCTACAAAGCTAATCAGATGTAAGCCTCGCAGCTCCACTGACAGCTAGGTCATCTGCACTTGCCTGCGGTCTTTTTCCCCACGTGATGACACCTGGATTTTGACATGACGCCACAGCCTCAGAAAGCGCAGGTGCCCATAACTCCTTGCTTAGCAGCCCATAGGGACCTGTCTCATTTTCACTAAGAAGAAGGAGAAATTCTGTTTTTGTTTGTTTGTTTGTTTTTAATTGTTTAAGATTCAGATTCACCTTTTTAAAAATACTTGCTTCTCTTCAGACAGACTCTCACTGCTTATCTAGGGTCACTGTGACTCCCAAGATTAAATGCATCACCAGTGCCTTTTTAAATGCCTCTACGGAAAATAAGTCAAAAGTCTCTACAGGGAGTTGACCTGCACCAGGACAGCTCTGGTCAGAAACTGATGACTGGATCAGAAGGGGACAAACTTGTCAATGGTTTCCATCAGCTCAGTGTCTAACAGTCGGGTGAGCTTTGCAGGGTGACGCCATCCTGTCTTCTCAGAGTAGCCTGGATGAACAAATGAGAGCTCCACCCATCCACTATATATATATATATATATACATACATACACACACGCACTGCCCACACGGCTTGCAGGATCTCAGTTCCCCAACCAGGGATAGAGTCCAGGTCATTACAGCGAACGTCCGGAATCCTAACTACGAGGCCACCAGGAAACTCCCTCGCCAGCTACATTTTTTATTATATACCTGTTCCTTCTCTCCTCAACATGGATATGTATGTATCCACATCTTGCAGGAACTGATGGAACAGCCATGTAAATCTAGGTGTTTCTGACTTTTAGGCCTCTGCTCTTCTCCTATACCCAGCTGCTGTAACAGAAACACTGGATGAAAGAAGTTATAATTTCTCTTATGTGCCAAAGAACTTTATGTTCTATCCACTCCTGCTGTCAGCCACCCACATTCTCCCCCTAGAAAATTAAAAAAAAAACAAACTAGATGAGCAATGATTTGCGGCAGAGTGAACACATTATAATAAAGTCAGAGGCCATGAGATTAAGAGCCAGATACTACTGGTTTGAGTTCTGTCTATACCACACCTGTCTGTGACAATTCTGGCTCACTTCCTACGTTCTCTAAGCCTTAATTAACCCATTTGTTGAAGCAAGACCCCCGCTTCCACATGGCAATTTTTATCAAGTTAAAGAACCTTGCTGTGCCTTTTCTTTCTGAGGGTAACCGTGTACCGTTCCCAGAGCACAGCTCAGTCTTCCAGCCTACCCTGTTCAGTCTGGCGTATCTCGGTGCCCGCCACGTTGGCCTCGTCCACCAGCTGTAGTTCAAATGCTGAGGCAACCTTTAACTCTACTTCCTCTCCCCCCGCCAATTAATAAGAACACTAAGCATGGCAGAGTGTGTAAATGGAGGGGCAGAGAGGAAAATAACAGGGGCAACCGAAGCAGAACACGAAGACAAGTAGTAGAGGGTTCAGCAAAGGGCTCCAACTTTCAAAATGGAGCTTGGAGGCACAGGAGACTCTGCAGTGCCTGACGAACAACATAACAGAGAATTTCCCCCAAGATTATTTTCACCCCAAGGTTTCCAGGAGATGGACGGTTATTACAATGGTTTCTCCATGTGTCCTCCCCCAAACGTTTGTACACGAAAGGGCTCAAGTCCCTTTGCAGTAATCTAAGAGGATCCACTGAGTCTAAAACCCAGCACATGTTAATTTTTAATCTGAAATAACAAGGGGAAAAGTCAAGCTTTAGGAATGCAACATTTTCACCCTGAATTTTTGTTTTCAGCTGAATTTTTGTTTTCCGTTTCATTCTAAAGACTCACCTTTAGTCACCTTCCCAAAGAAGCAGAAGGGATGTAGACATAGTAAAATCAGGTTTATCATGCAAAATACAAAGTCTGTTTATAAAACTCTTGTAATTGACTGTTGCTTACCAGAAAATTTACATGAGATCTCAAGTGAAGCAATTTTACTGATTTCCCCACAGCTTTCTCCCCATGGATTTTAATGAACTGCTTCTACTTATTGGGCATCATCAAGCCCCAGGTTAGATACTTCAACATGCATGGGAGTCTCTTGATTTCTTCCCATAACTGTCTTATGAAAGAGGTGCTAGAATCCCTATTTTAAGTTATTTGCATGATGTCATATAATTAATAAGAGATGAAACTGGGAGTTGAACCCAGTCTATTCTCAATACTTCTTGTAACTATCTTACTATACTTCTCTATTAGGTTTAAAATTAATTTCTATTTTTAGAACTTTCTATCAAACATACTAAATATTTTTGAAGAAAACAGATAATGAGATAGCCATATTTAATTCCACAGACTCTATAAATATGTCACTGAACCCCAGGACAGCACATTTCTAAAGAAAATAATTCACAGTGACACATATAATTATTTATGATCTCATATTTACAGCTAATAATTATTTTCTATTATTTGAAAATGAATATTCTACTTTATTTAAGCATTTTCAAGATAACAATTGTACTTATTATCTGAAATTCTGAAATTAAAGCATTGTTCCTCTTTAAAATATAAGCAATAAAACAAAGGATCTTAGCTGCACAGCACAATGAACAAAGATAAAGCCTCCCTCCTTCCCAAGAATAAGAATAAGTTAGAGCCTGTCCTCTTTCTTTTGGGATCTGGGGCCTTTGCTAATTTTTTCTGAAAGTGATACTTTCAATATCATACTCCCATCTGGGTCCCAGATCAAAAGCTACAAATATTCTAATGCTTATTTCATCATAAAATATTTATTCCTTTAAACTCACATCTTCCCGCCTTTTCATTTCCTTTTTCTTTTCACCACCGAACTTAATGAAGAATCGTTCAAACTAGTCTTTATCTCCTCAACTCCAGCTCATTCCTTAATGCATCACAATTTGACATCTCTTTCATCATTCTATTGAAGCTAGTCTTGAAAGGTTCAACAAGACTTGATTGTCAAATGCAGTGACCTATTTCTAGGCTTCATCCTACATGTTCTTTCTGAAACATAAGACACCCTTGACTGACTCTACATCCTTCTTAAAACTCCTCCCTATATTGTTCAGATCTTCACATGCTAAGGGTGCTCTCCTTTCTGTCCCCCTCTGCCCCTCCCCGCCCACCCTCCCCCATTCTCTCTCTGTTCCCATCCTCCCGTTTTCACTCTCGTTCCCTGCTTCTTTTCGGTCTCTAGTTCTGGTCCCTTTTCTGCCCAGACCCTTTAACATTGCTCTTCCTCAGAATTCATCCTTGACATCCTCTCCACGTAATCTGTTTCTGTTAAATCATCTACTCTCTGCCCACAGCTTCCTAGATCAAACTACATCACATGTAGAGAGGAAATGCCGCACCAAAGGCTCTACTTATATGATACACTACCTACTAACATCTCCTGATGGCATCATCTCCAAGAACGGACTCCTGTCGTTTCACCAATCTCAATCCCAATGCGTTCTTCCTCCTGTATTTGCTATTTCATTCCATGCGTCCACATCCAGAGTATCACCTTTCCTAAAGTCTGAATCAAATCCTTCCTCTACATGGCAACTGGTAAATTAGAACCCAGAAAAGTCTCCTGAATCTTGCTTTCTTCTCCCCTTCCATAGCCACCATAGTCATTTAGAATATTCTCTCCATCCTGGTAGCCACTAGCCACCTGGGGTTATTTAAATTTAGACTAACTGAAATGAAATATAATTTGAAATTTAGTTTCTGACATCACTTCACCCTCTTCCAACCTATCAACATATTGCTGCCAAGGCTAAGTTTTGAGGAAAACAAACCATCTCAAGTAAATCACTTGATTAGAATTCCTCTCTGATATTACATCACACAGAGGATGAGATTCAAGCCCTTAGCATGGGATACACGGTTCTTCACAACTGAGCACTAATCTCTCTCCAGAGGCATTTCCTCCAGCTCTTGCCATATAGCTTACTCAATGTGTGAGTGGAAGTATGTCCCCCCAAATTTATACACTGAAGCCCTGACCCCTCAGTGTGATTGTATTCAGAAAGAGGGCATATAAAGGGCTAATAAAGTTTAGATAAATATTAAGATTTCCAACTATTGCAGATTTCAGGCAATATGTACACAATTCTCAACTCATAAACTCAACATCTTTTAAAACACTGTGGTAAAAATTGGATGTGGCTGTTGAAAAATGTGAGACAACAAGTGACTGTATCTCACTGAACTTACGAACTCAGTGTAAGAACTACCACAGACTTCCAAAGTCTGCTTCCCTCCCTTCAAAACTGTATCTATATCCGTCCTCTGTGCCACTCGAAATGGAAATCTAAGTGTTCTGCTGGTAGTCAAACCATTTATTCATAGTCATAACTGGCCCCCCCAACAAGACTTTATGAACCTGGAATTCTTGGCCATTCATTCCAGCTGTCTAGGACTCCCAAATTTCTGCCATCATAGCTTTCTATATCATCTATAAAACACTTTTAATGATAAATGAAAAATTAAAAAGTATTTGTGGATTTATATACTTATCTCTTCACTATTCAAGATGAACTGTGGTGTTCATTGGAAGATCTGATGTTGAAGCTGAAACTCCAATACTCTGGCCACCTGATGCGAAGAGCTGACTCATTTGAAAAGACCCTGATGCAGGGAAAGATTGAGGGCAGGAGGAGAAGGGGATGACAGAGGATGAGATGGTTGGATGGCATCACTGACTCAATGGACATGAGTTTGGGTGGGCTCTGGGAGTTGGTGTTGGACAGGGAGGCCTGGTGTGCTGCAGCTCATGGTGTCGCAAAGAGTCGGACACAACTGAGAGACTGAACTGAACTGATTCAGTATGACTGTGATGATCATAATGAAGGGAGAAAAGAAAACACAATAAGGTGAGGAAGTGAGCTTGATCTTTAACACTACCAGCTGTTTGAGCTCGGGAGAGTTAACTTTATGTCCTCACTTTACGCATCTGTAAAATATGTGGTAGAACTTATAAAGATGGCATGATTAAATGAATTAGACTAGTTCCTGACTTCTAATCAACTCGAAAACCTGTTAGCTACTACTGAAGTTCGTCCTGGCACTTAAACTTCTGAGTGACTCCGATCATTTTCTGAGAAAACAAATACTTTGTCATGATCATATGTTTAAATCTTAGTTCAATTTTTTTTTCCCCAAATAAACAAAGTCAGTGACAGTTCAGGAGGAAAGAGACTGATTATTCCTGATGGCAGTGGAGATGCAGAGAAGTAAGACTTCTGAACTCTGGGTGTCCCATGGGACACAGGCCCTGCGAGTGAAGCCTCCAGATGCCAGGAGAGGATTCAGCCAGATGAACCAAGAGGGCACACTGACAGGAAGAAGAGGAAATCAAGGGCTGAGGACTCACGGTTTTGAGTAGAGCCCAATTTCCTTCTCAAGAGGGGCAGAGCATCTGACATATACAATTCCCATGTATTTCTAAAGAAGTAATTATTGCATCCACCCATTCCACATACATGTAGATATACTACTACGGCTGCTAAGATCAGTAACTGAATTTAAACACTAGCAAACTTGCATTTTTTTGCAAGATTTTTTTTTTACCATCCATAATAGCATCTACAACTTTTTCTTTTAATAAATGACTCTGTGTATAAACAGAGAGGAAAGGTCGGCTACTAACCTTTTAACACTTTAAACACCCAAGAAGGAAATATTTTCATGCATTCTACACAACGCATAGCATAAACCATGAACTATTACCAAAGAAAGGCAGATGTGAATTCCTGTTCTCAGTTTTAAAGAATCGAAGGAATTTAAAACATTTTATTACTGAAATTTCATTATTTGGATTGTAAGGTTTTATTGCTTATTAATTTAAAGTAAAACTTAAATTTAGTGTTTCACAGCATTTCTAATCTAAACTTTAAAAAAATAAAATGTGATGATATTACAGTCCCTTCAAAACAGAACAATGATAAGATCCCTCTAAAATGAATTCCTAAATTAAGTGTGATAGCATTCTGTGTCTACTTAGCAATTTGTACCTTCACAACACTCTATGAATGTCAACTAGTTATTCCAATATGACAGAAATAAGTAAGAGAGGAGATATGGCTCGTCACCATAATGGAGAAAGAACAATAAAAAAGAATTAGTAATTCTCTAGGTTGAATAAAGTAAATAGGTGAAGAAAGAATAAACCAAACCACATGAAATACTATGACAAGCTGAGATGTTTTCTCTTAAAACCAATGCATACTTTTGAAAAAGTCTAAATTTTAGCCATTTATACAAGCTAAAATTAGAGACAAAGTAAGGAGGCTGAGGCTCCTCTAATCAAATAGTTGATCGTCTCACAGAGAAACAATCTGATTTCTGCACTCATGCGCTCAGCCCATTAGTGAACAACAGAATAATGCCTCAGTTCTGGCTAAAAGACAGAAAATCCACAGCCAGTAGGCCCATCCTTGAATGTTCGAAGCTCCGGCCTTTTCTGCAGCCTTCTCTCCGTGTTCTTCCTCGGCACCTTCCCTAAGGCTCGCACACAACTGGTTCGCATTCATCCGACTTCCTCCGCCCCACCACAGGGTATTCGCTCCCTCTAGTCCGGTAGCCTTTACCACCTAGAAACAGTGTAAGTTCCTTTCTCATCTGTTGAACCAGTGAGGCTATTATGTATTACAGAGGCGCAGGACCTAAAAGGTCTTTCCACTTCGCTTGTCACTCAACTAGAACAGCGGTTCTCACCCTAGGCTGCACGGCGCCAGGGAAACTGGAAGAGCCCAAGCTCATGACGCAAGTCAGGCCAATGAAATCAGAATCTCTTCGGGCTGGGCGTATTTTCAAAGATTCCCAGGATATTCTGCTGTAATGCCAAGGACCACTGATCTAGAGTAAATGTTAACTGATACTGAAGAAATATCTTTTGAGCGTAAGTCAACATAAAGCGAACAATGACATGTTTGGTGCCTAGTCAACATGAGGTCAACATAGAAGATTAAGATTGAAACGGAAATGAGGAATTGAAATTGAGGCAATAGGTCAATAATGCAAACCAAAATAGTATTGTGTTTCAAACAGCTATCTATAGATTTGTTTTTGTACATTCAATCTACTATCAAAATATATCGATGCATTCTGATTTATTTGTGGGACAGCATGAGACTGAGAACATTATTTGATTTTTTTTCTTTATACTTTAATTCACCTTGCATATGCAGACACCAATCTCATCTAATTAAAGTGATTAAAACCAATGTAAAACAGCAATTATTAAAATTTTGTGGTTATGCCCTATATAGCTACTAATCTGACCCAGTTACAAGTCAGAATTTTTTAAAAAAATCATTCCTTGGTTTATAAAGCACCCCATTTTTATATGGGGCAAAAATATTAAAAATTAAAATCTGGTCATAAAAAGTTATGACAGTGGCTTTGACCTTATAAACGGCCTTATTAGTGGTTAAAGTGACCATCTGACGGTTAGACTGTGTGATATTGCAGAGAAGTGATTCAGTTATAAAAATATGATTTGAAAATACTACAGTGGTAGAATGCAAAAGAGGTCTATTTGCAGATGCATTCCACATTCCGGATACTGTCATAATATATACAGTAGCACTAAACTGATTACAGCAAAATATTTTATATATAATATTTAAGTGGAAAAAATTGTTATTTTATTTCCTTAAAAATCATTTTAAAATATCTACAGGATATGACACTAAAATAAATAAGAATTTTAAAATGACTTTTTGTTTAAACTATATATTATGTAACCAAATTTTACATTCTCAAACTGCTTAATGTTTTTGAGTGGTTTCTGCAAAGGATACACAAAGCTCTGAGAATCACAATTGTTACATACGAGGAACATTAGCAGAGTATTCTTCTGATCATTGTCTGTTATATAAAATATGCAATGTAATTTAGCATAAAATTATGAAATAAAAGTATAAGAATGCATACATTCTTGCAGTATAAGGATTATAATCTATTCTAAGAGAATTAAAATACAGTGGTACAGTGATTTATATTAGAATCTAATCTCAAACTCACTTCTCCTGACCATCTGTCTTGAGGAATAAAACTATTAGTACTAAAAGTTTACCTGTAACATGGACATTTATATTCCCTAAATATTTGTTTTATAATATGTAATTTCAAGAATGCCTAGAAGCTAAAGAATGGCGTATTAAAAAAATCTTCATAAGAAAAACAACTAAACAAAAATTAAGGCATTTTAATAATGTACATTGTAATTGTTTATGATTGGAAGAGTGTATTTTTTAATATTGCCAGCCATCTTGAAGACTTTCACAGATTTGTCAGATTCCTGCTGTATGTTAAAAACATTATTTAGAATAAAACTGCAAAGTTCAGAGAAGAATTACTGTCATAATTTTTGCTACTTGAATGCTATAGTTTAAATGATATATGCGGAAGTTCTTGTTCTTTACCATAAATTAATTCCCAGATAAAAGTGTATATTTATTTTAAAAATTAAACCAGCTATCTCTAAGAATATTAAAAAATATTCTTGGGTGTAAATGATTTCTATTATATATTGCAAATAAACCTTTACTAAAGTAAATCCAAGCTATATTTGATCTCCAATGACTACAGGTCCAAAGCAATATGATTTGATTAAGTCAATATTAAGAGTTTTTTTTTTTCACTATAATGGGCCAAAAGTCCCTTAAATCAAGTTCAATAAAAATTAAATTTAATCCATTTTAATTGCATACCTACATGGAATGTGGCATTTTTTGTTTAATGGGAGCAATTATAAAACTAGAAGGCAATAATATGTCCTAACTTTTAAAGTTTGGGAGTCACTATATTAATCATGTAATTATATATGGGTATTATAAAGTTAATGTATTTCTTCTAAAATATGAATTCTAATTATTTGTATAATTAATATTATAGCATATATCCTATATATAAATGTATAAATATATTAATAAACCATTAAATTAGATTTTTTTCATGAATATATTACCAACTCTGGAAATATAATGCATTTACTTTTAATGTAGCTTAAGACTTTGTCATTAACCTTAAAATGTAGAAAATTTTGCATGGACTATATATCTTTAACATTGCCCTTGAAGATAGATAGACATCATTTCAAATTATAAGCATGTTTGAAATAAGTAAAAGTGTTCAGAAAGAAACTCAGATGCATTCTTCAAAGACCACCAATAGCATTTTAAGTTAAGTAATATACTTTGTATGTGGATATGATCGCAGTTTTGCAAAATCATAAAGAAGCTGTATGTTAAGCTAAGGATCTAATTAATAGATTTGTAAATTATCAACCAAGAACACACACTGAACACACCTCACCCTGGCACCCAAAATTTGAAACTGTGTGAAAACAGTTATCCTGGAATAAATGTCAAGTGTTTCTAACTGACAACCAACCAACCAAAAAATAGCTCAAGGCATCACAAGTAATAAATCCTGTGTTGTGGAGATGAAAAACTCAAATGTCTGTGTTTACTTTTCAGTATGAAGAAATGTTTCTAAAAGGAGTTAAGATTTTTTTAATGTGCTTTTGTGCATATAGCTCACAATGACTACTTTATATGAAAACATAATCCAGAAGTAGTTCCTAATATTACATGTTCATTTAACCTACACTATACCTTATAGCTATGATGATATAAGTATAAAGTTGATAATTATTTCAGGTCAAGAGAAAACTCTATATTTATTGATATATACATACATGTATAGATATTTATTATGTGAATATTCAAATAAAATAAATTTTACAGGCTTATTTAAGAATATTCTGTAGTCTGAAGTGTAGACTACCTTGTGAATACTGAGCCTATGCAAACTGAAGTAACTAGAAATTTCTATGAGAGTTTACATTCAAGGAAGCAAGAAAATTCAAATTATTACAAGGGATCACTTTAAACATAAATATACTGAAACCTTTGCAAGTGTTTTACTGGTAGTAAAATTAGTAGACAGATCCATTTCCTTGCAATTCGGAGGAAACATTATCTTGTCAAAATAAATAAGTATGCAATAAATATACTAGTCATTCATTAGTAACTTCTACCATTAAGATTAATTACCAGGCATATAGTTAAGAAGAATATATAAAAATCTTTTAAGATCCATTTATCTAATGAAGCAGCATTCCAAATTAATGCTGCAAATGCAATATCATTATCTGCAAAGAAGATACATTTCTGGTCTTAAAGAATGTTGGCAAAGCAAGCTTAGTTTTAGTTTAGCTTAGTTGTCAAAAGCACAACTAATCAATACAAGCTAGAATACAGCCCTTGAACTGTGTTCAGTTTGAGTAGGTATCCTTTAGGCCAGTTCTCTTGTGAAAGCATCACAAGAACCCTTTGATCCATACTGCCCTTGACCACACTTTTCCAGCAAGGGAGGCAAAGGAGGCTCAGTTGTGTTCCTTAGGGGAGGTTCGGGGTGTGATGAAGAGAAAGGTAGAGAGACAATATGGCGGATTATTTCTTTTGAAAAGCAATAGTATTTTATTGCATTAAGAGATTACCTTTGGGACAAAACATCAAGGTTTATTGAGATTCTGCCATCATTTCTTTCCCTACTAAAAGGTCACTGCAGTTATCTTCATCTTCAACGGAGCTCTTGAGCAAATCTCATTTCAGCACCATGGACAGCAACACTTCTACTAGGACATGTGCCCATGGTCACATTTGCCATTTCTTAAGAAACTTGCATACACTATTCCTTTGTGAATCAGCAAGGTTTACAGCCATTATTATATTCAACAGGAAGGGGCTGAAGATAATATATGCTATTAATGAGTTCAGTATTTTTTAGTCATGGCGTTAAGCATTTGTCAATTAATACTTCCTTAGAGCATCCTGAAAATTCAAGCTAATTACATAAGGTGACTAATAAATAATCTAACACTGATCAGTTATCACCAGATACGTAATCAAATTTTCTACTCATACTGAGCTTCTGATCAATAACTATACACATTTCTAAGAGAAAACAAGAAACTCGTGTGAGTAAATACGCTTAGGAAGGCCCCCCAAACTTTCAAAACAACAAGAATTACTCCTGGAGAACACGTAAAACGCTTTTAGTTCTTCCCACATAAACAATCACAAACACTTTCTCTTGTCTCTTTGGCCAACCAGCTTAATTTGTCACTATCAGAGACTTCATGTGTCAGGTCCATAAGCCAGACCACACATGCCTGTCTTAGCCTGTTCTGATTTCAGCTGTGGTCACCAGTATGCAGTCCCATCACAGTCTTCCTCACAAGCTTCACTCAAATTACATTAAAAAAAAAAAAAAAGTGGCAGAATCTGAACCAACTCCGTAGCTTTAAGAGATAGTTAAAGCACTGGCTTTATCTCAGAAGACCAGAGTCCTCTTGATCTTCCAAGGATTCTCAGAAGGCACTGATCCATCAGCAATTCACAAGAGAGACCCAAGTCAAGCAGCAGGTCAGGCGCTTAGAACCACAAAAACAATGGTCGAAGTAACAAAACCAGAGTCAAAAAGCGACTTTAAAACTCTAGAAGACACCTCCACCCAACACACACAGAGATAACAGCGCGAGGAAGGGGGGAAAAATCCACGGGTTCCTACCTTACAGTCCTCAGGACACGATTTCACCGAGTACTCCTCCGATTGTAAGTATTTATGCAGCACGCTTTCAAACTCTTCGTACTTCTCCTGAGCGTGGTGGTCGTAGTCTTGGTAAGCCTCGACGCACTGTCTGCAGGTGGTCATCTCCCCGCCCTCCTTGAGCACCACATCCAGACTACAGTTCAAAGTGTTGGGACTGGACAACCCGGAGAACAACTCCCAAAGTGTGTAGGAATTACAAAACGAAAGGTAAAAATCCGACAAGTTCCAGAGCGGAGTTGGCTGCGGCGGGCCCCGGGTCTGCTGCCCCTGCTCCCCCCGGGCCGCTGCCCCCCGACTCCAGTTCCTGGCGCACACGGCGTCCGCGCTGTCCACCGTGAAGCACTGGCCCGAGGAGGCGCCCTGCGGGTAACAAGTCTCCAGGCGCCACGCGGGTCTGGCAGAGTT
>NW_011495078.1:4025529-4026141 GCF_000754665.1 Bison bison bison | reverse complement strand
GGACGGCTCGTGCTGCCGCTGCCGCTGCCGCTGCTCCTGCCGCTGCCGCTGCTGCCGCTGCTGCTGCTGCTGCTGCTGCTGCTGCTCCTTGTCCCGGGCGCGGGTCAGCTTGGCCTCGGCGCAGAACCACAAGTGATCAGAGAGCAGGACTGTGAAAAACAAGAGAGAGGCCAGAGACAGTCGCCATTTCTGAGCCCTCTCCGAATCGATGAACGGTTTCTCGTTCTCCCGGGGTGCTGCCAACCAGATTTTTAATCCGTCGTCATACTGCCGACACATCCAAGCACCCCTGGTCATATTTTGGGAGCGCACAGCCCTGGCCGACTCCACCGCGAGGGCTCCGGTGCCGGTGTCACCACAATATGCATTGACTTAGGGGTTCGATTGCCTTCTCCCCTCCTCCCTTTCCTCTCTCTCCCTCGCTCCTCGCTCTTTGCCTACATCAATATTACCAGGCTTCGGAGGGAGGCAGGACTCGCTTCCGACCTAAGCATCCGCCGACCCCATCCTCTGTCGAGTGGGAAACAACAATGCAGAGACAGGGAGGCAGGGGGGAGAGGGTCGCCCGGAGGCGGCGGCGCGGCTGTGGCCGGCGGCGGGCCGGGTGCAGGA
>NW_011495078.1:4024649-4024761 GCF_000754665.1 Bison bison bison | reverse complement strand
CCCTAGCCCCGCCACCTTTGGTTTTTTTCTGTTATTACTGATAAAAGTCAGACTGCGGACAGCAAGGTTTGAGGATGCCTGCTGAATTTCTTCGGCACCTCCTGCTCCCTCT
>NW_011495078.1:4019956-4024549 GCF_000754665.1 Bison bison bison | reverse complement strand
GGCTTCTAGCGGGCGAGGGTCTGGATGTTGCCGCCTTAACTAGACAATGAGCGTGGGCTTCCGACGAAAGGCTGCGGGCACGGGAGGAAACCCGAATTGGCTGGCGGGGGGCAGAGGAGGGACAGCTGATCTCTTTCCATGTCTCGGGATCCCTGGACAACTAAACATCAACAGCTTCCAGTGTATTATCTCGTCAGATGATTTTAGTATATGGCAGGGGTGACGCGTGTGGCATATATCCTTAGCTGTATGTAGGACAGCGACATTTTTCATAAAGTCAAAGATTAGAAGTGGCCACAGAGTATCAGAGAAAAATACTAGGACCTCGCCTTCCAGCCTTCACTGACTAGCCCACCGTTTCGAGTTCCAATCCTCCTGACCTCGGAGGATTCCTCCTCCGATCTGGAGCATCCCAAGCTCTCGTGAACCCCACTCCGAAGACCTGCGCCCAGCCCCCACCGAGCTGGGCTCTGCCGTCGCCCAGGACTTCCGCAGCACCGTGCCGTCAGGCTGCCCTGACGGGTGGCAGCTGTAGCAATCCGAGCCTCTGGTGCCCCTTAGCGTTGGCTCTTGGAGTTCCGAGAAGGAAAAGCCTGTCACGCTAGGAAAATCAGGGGTCCTCTCGACCCCGCCTCATGCGGGTCAGTGCTGTGGGCAAACATCAGTCTCCTTTTATGTGAAGACCGTGCTCACTCCGCCCCTCACGCCCACCGAAGCTGCGAGGGCAGGAGACGGAGCCGGTGCCGGCGCCTTCCCTGGGCGCGCGCCCGGAGCGCAGCAGAGGACGGCGGTGTGTTCCACTGAGCACTCACTGTGGCAAGCTCCTTCTCTGCTTTCGAATGACTCTAACTATTCAGTAGGGTGCACATTGACATGAGCAGTGTTAGTGTGCCATCGCTCTAAGTATACTGAGAACCCAAAAGGACGGATCGTCCGTATTCATATTCTTTTTAGAGGTGCTGTGAGTGTTGACACCGGGGAGAAGTGGGTATTTTTTAAAAAGCAAGTTGCAAAAGATAATTGGCAAGATTCGACCAACTGGTCCTTTCTGTGGCATAGTAGGGTATATATTAATACTAAATTTTACCCATGTTAAATTGTAAGTTTCTAAAAACTCCGTGCAGTGGCCATCAAGGCTTGGTGCAATTTGACAGCTGGTTGATCTAAAAGTGTCATATAATGTTTGAGAAGACAACCTGTGTAAGTATACCATTCTGGTACTTTGGCTTTTAGTGTGTTGAATTTTAACTCCATAAAAGGTCTAGAAACTAAAATATATACTTTCTATGGCAGGTTTATCCTTATCTTATAGCATCTTTAAGCAAATTTCCAGGTTCTGTTGAAAATTTAACATAAAAAAAAAAACCACTTTATCTGAGCTTTGTATAGAAAGCAGAAGCTGAGGAAATAGTCTTTTCGATTCTTCTCTTTTCATAGTTTAAATTATTTTGACATTGACTAAAATATTTTTCTTTTATTTTTCTTTTAAAATATTTTTCTTTTTATCCAGTGATGTGGATAAAGATATCCTTTGGAAAAATCTCTTTAAATTTTAGAAAGCATTTTGTTTTTCTCCTACCCTCTCATCATGATTACTTTTTTCTTAAGTGTAAAACTTCAATACACTTAAACCAAATCATATTTAAATATAAGATAAAGTCTGCTTGTAGAAGTAAGTGAGTATATGGGCGTGGCATTTTCTATTGTATAAATAAATACGTATGAAAGATAATATCAGAAGTCTCCATTTCTATTTCTTGATAAACATTCTGCAGAATATGAAAGTGAACACAGCGTACTCTAAATCCTGAAATGATTCTCTCTCCCTTTGTTTTGAACTTGTTGACCCTTTGTGACAAAATAGAGTGTGATAATCCGAGGCCTTTCTTTCTATAAACACAAAGTTGGGTTTGGTTTGGTTTTGTTTTTTTGCTTAGCTATCTATCTTTCTCTCTGTCTAGATGTAGTTGTTTAATGCCCAGGTTATAGGATTTAATTTCCTATTTCTTTCTCTTACCTACCCCCTTCATTCTTCTTCACCTTGTTTCTTTCTAACCTGAAGCTGTGCTCCATTTGTATTTTTTTGATCTCTACTGTGCAAGACTGAAAGCTCAGAAAATCCTTGGCTAAGGAAGTCCACGTAGGGAGGCTCACACAGAAGTTCACAGGCAGACTAGGCTGAGTTTCAGAACACAAAGATGATCTGAGCTCAGGTGACTGGCTTTTTAACCAGAGGGAATTCCACCAGAGCCCTTCTGCCACCCCAAAGGGGTAGAGGAGGGCAAAGTGACTGTTAGGGTTCCCAAGCTGAAGTACCTAAACAGTCACCACTCCCCACCTGTGCACCATCTGGCCACCACCCAACCCTGCTTCCTCCAAACCCATTTGCTTTCAACCCGGGCAGGTTGGACTTTCAGCTTGAATCAGACCTGCTCTTGTTCACAGTGATTAATAACACCTCAGCTGAATATAAGGAAGATCTTAAGTTATGCCTCCAAGAAAAAAGTGGCAGATGTTCTGCTGAAATGAATTATCACATTTGTTCTTTTTTTCTGTCTTGAAATATATATTCTGTCTCTCCTGTCCCAAGTCCAGCATACTACAATTCATACCGACTCTCTTCCCCAGCTCCTTCACTCCATGTTCATTTTCAGCTTCAAATTTATGTCCACTAGCCTGGAGTTGTGGTTTCTGTTGTATGCTCCTGCTATTGACAGACAGACTCATTAACTAGAGGATGGACTTTAAAGCTAAGAGGCAACAGAGCTGTTCAGATCAGATCAGATCAGTCGCTCAGTCGTGTCCGACTCTTTGCGACCCCATGCACCGCAGCACGCCAGGCCTCCCTGTTCATCACCAACTCCCAGAGTTCACAGAAGACTCTATACATGGACATCACCAGATGGTCAACACTGAAATCAGATTGATTATATTCTTTGCAGCCAAAGAGGGAGAAGCTCTATACAGACAGCAAAAACAAGACCAGGAGCTGACTGTGGCTCAGACCATGAACTCCTTATTGCCAACCGAGCTATTGCAATCAAACTATTCACAATTACTTTAGACAGTGCTTCTCCTCATCACATCTACTGAGAGGTGGAGTCAGATAATTCTTTATGGGGTGGGGGCTCTGCATACTTTGCAGGAGATTCAGCAGCCTCTCTAGCTTCTACTCACAACACACCAGCAGCACACGCATCTCCCCCAGTTGTGACAACTAAAAAATGTCTCCAAGCATTGCCAAATGTCCCCAGGAGCAAAATCACCTGAGTTGAGAACCACTGCTCTAGAAACACCTCCAGTTAGCAGTTAAGTTCAGTTCAGTCGCTCAGTCATATCCAACTCTTTGCAACCCCATGGACTGCAGCACACCAGGCTTCCCTGTCCATCACCAACTCTCAGAGCATGCTCAAACTCATGTCCATCGAGTCGGTGATGCCATCCAACCATCTCATCCTCTGTCATCCCCTTCTCCTCCTGCCTTCAATCTTTCCCAGCATCAGGGTCTTTTCCAATGAGTTAGTTCTTCACGTCAGGTGGCCAAAGTATTGGAGTTTCAGCTTCAGATCAGTCCTTCCAATGAATATTCAGGACTGATTTCCTTCAGGATTGACTGGTTGGTTCTCCTTGCAGTCCGAGAGATTCTCGAGAGTCTTCTCCAACACCACAGTTCATAAGCATCAATTCTTTGACACTCAGCTTTCTTTATGGTCCAACTCTCACATCCGTACATGACCACTGGAAAAACCATTGCTTTGACTAGATGGAACTTTGTCAGCAAAGTAATGCCTCTGCTTTTTAATATGCTCTCTAGGTTGATCATAGCTTTTCTTCCAAGGAGCTTTTCTTCCTAGGTTGCTCTTTTAATTTCATGGCTGCAGTCACCATCTGCAGTGATTCTGGAGCCCCCAAAAATAAAGTCTGTCATTGTTTCCATTGTTTCCCCATCTATTTGCCATGAAGTGATGGGATTGGATCTCATGATCTTCGTTTTTTGAATGTTGAGTTCTAAGCCAGTTTTTTCACTCTCCTCTTTCATTTTTATCAAGAGGCTCTTTAAATTAGCAGTTACTTAATTCATATCTGCATGGCAGAAGCTCTGGCATCACAGATGAAGCTGTAACTCTTTTGCTATATATGGGGAACTTAAAATCTTCACCCAGAATCACCACCTCTTGTTATAGAATTGAAATATTGAAATAATAACAATAAATAATATCGAAAATATTTAAACTCCCTTTCAGCAATATGTGAACCGTGAACTTCCTGATGTTCAAGCTGGTTTTAGAAAAGACAGAGGAACCAGAGATCAAATTTCCAACATCTGCTGGATCATAGAAAAAGCAAGAGAGTTCCAGAAAAACATCTATTTCTGCTTATTGACTATGCCAAAGCCTTTGACTGTGTGGATCACAATAAACTGGAAAATTCTGAAAGAGATGGGAATAGCAGACCACCTAATCTGCCTCTTGAGAAATTTGTATGCAGGTCAGGAAGCAACAGTTAGAACTGGACATGGAACAACAGACTGGTTCCAAATAGGAAAAGGAATTCGTCAAGGCTGTATATTGTCACCCTGTTTATTTAACTTAT
>NW_011495078.1:4010648-4019856 GCF_000754665.1 Bison bison bison | reverse complement strand
TCATGGCATCCAGTCCCACCACTTCATGGGAAATAGATGGGGAAACAGCGGAAACAGTGTCAGACTTTATTTTCCTGGGCTCCAAAATCACTACAGATGGTGACTGCAGCCATGAAATTAAAAGACGCTTACTCCTTGGAAGGAAAGTTATGACCAACCTAGACAGCATATTCAAAAGCAGAGACATTACTTTGCCAACAAAGGTTCGTCTAGTCAAGGCTATGGTTTTTCCTGTGGTCATGTATGGATGTGAAAGTTGGACTGTGAAGAAGGCTGAGCACCGAAGAATTGATGCTTTTGAACTGTGGTGTTGGAGAAGACTCTTGAGAGTCCCTTGGACTGCAAGGAGATCCAACCAGTCCATTCTGAAGGAGATCAGCCCTGGGATTTCTTTGGAAGGAATGATGCTAAAGCTGAAACTCCAGTACTTTGGCCACCTCATGCGAAGAGTTGACTCACTGGAAAAGACTCTGATGCTGGGAGGGATTGGGGGCAGGAGGAGAAGGGGATGACAGAGGATGAGATGGCTGGATGGCATCACTGACTCGATGGACGTGAGTCTGGGTGAACTCCAGGAGTTGGTGATGGACAGGGAGGCCTGGTGTGCTGCAATTCATGGGGTCGCAAAGAGTCGGACACGACTGAGCGACTGATCTAATCTGATCTGAACCTCCCACACTCTTCTCTATAAAAATCATGGGGATAAATGATAATTACCTAAATCTGATTAATGTCAGAATTTTCTCCATAATTCAGATAAAATATTATTTATTACAGATTGTTTACTAATCAGGCAACTGTCTGTACTTTATACATGGACCCTCAATCACAATGTGAAAAAGTGAAAGTATTAGTTGCTCAGTCATGTTCAACTCTCTGTGACCCCTTAGACTAACCCACCAGGCTCCTCTGTCTGTGGAATTCTCTAGGCAAGAATACCAGAGTGGGCTGCCGTTCCCTTCTCCAGGGCATCTTCCCGACTCAGGGACTGAACCCAGGTTCGATCTGCAGGCAGACTCTTTACAATCGGAGCCACCAGGGAAGTCACAGTCACAATATATCATAAACTAAATCAAACATATGTGTGAATTCACATAAATGTAATTATTGTTATCAAATGCATGTTAAATACCACATGCACAATATAGAAAGTTAAAAATAACAACGAATTTTAAAGGTTGTAATCCCAGTACCCATATATAGTTGCTATTTCCACGATCTGCAGTATCTAACATTTATTTTACATTATAAATCCCCTATTTTGTGATATTTAGTAAACCAGATTTGTTTAAGGACTGAAGTAGGAGGTCTGATAGCATACACATTCACATTTACTAGATAATAATGCAATCTTCCCACAGTATTGCATTGTGAACTGTAATCAGACACACAAATTCTAATGATGTCTCAAAATATTAGGATCTCTCTCTTTCTCTGACCAGGTGATTAAATCAGAAAGAGAACGAGAAATGGGAAAATAAAAGAAATGAACAATATATAAAATTAAAGGTTCATTACTCTCAAACAAGGGGAAGAAGCAAAGTCAGACTCTGTTATTTTCATCTTATTATCATTTCTATCTAGTCAAACTATGTCTCACAAAATATTTCAGTGATGCTTAGTAAAATCTGAAATACTGCAATAGCATTTTACTAATTTTCTAAATAACTGGAAAAATACTACTTTCTACAATAGATTACAGTTAATTCTTTACTTTTAGGTAATCTGAACCTTCCCTTCTTCTAGTTCCTATTTAGGATGTTTTCAAATAAGCCAACTTTAAGGGTACATGCCCTCTGAAAGTAAACGGTCACAGCCAGCACCACTTCTGCTTGCTATGTGTTGGTCCAAGAATGAACCACAAAGAGACTGAGATAAAAGACCATATCTAGCCTCTTGAAGCTTAGTAAAGGAGAGAAAATGACTGGGCCAGCAACCACAACCTGGTGAGGAATGATAAAGGATTAGCGATGTGGGAGGCTTCGGAGGAGGAGAGATGAACTCCAATCTGATTTTCAGACGGCCCAGGATAGAAGGAATCGGGGTATTCAGTGGCATTAGGAAGTATTCTTCAAGAAGACCTCCAATGTTTAAGGACTCTGGCGCTCAAAGGACCCCAGGACACTGGAGGATCTATGCGTGAGTGGGCTGGGCTGGAGTGTGGGAGGCACACGGCGCAGCTGCAAGGAAGAGACCAGGGAACAGGGCTGAGGCTCCCTCGTGAGTGATACTGTATCGTAAGCCAAGAAACTGTCTCTTCTCCTGAAGGTCCCTGGGATTCACTGAGGAAATGTAAATAGTGATTTAGAAGTTAGTTTTCATTAACATCACTGTTCACCAAAATCAAAATCAGAAATCTGTGCAGGGAAGGTGTTAGCCAGATTAGTAAATACGTGGATTCTTCTTAGCTGATTGGTTCATATGGAGCACAGTGGAAGAAGAGCAGCTAGCTTGGCTGGTATGTAGGTTTCATTTATCAGAAAAAGTAGGCTGTGGAGTCTAGAAACTCCTACACAGGTTTTACCTAAGAGTGTGACTAATGGCACAGAGAAGCCTAATAGAACAGGCACATTTTAGAAGGCAGCTGAATAGCACCCAGCTGCAAATACATTATACTGAGGGATCTGGTGATTAAATGTGCTTTTACGAAAGAACATTGCAGAAATAATCTACATATGTGTCACAGCTCCGTGTTTACTGTTCAGGATGTCATTTATGCTTATATCTTTCAAAGAATTCAGGGTTCTTATTTGATTATATTTTTTGATGCAAATCTGCACCTTTATTCCTAATGAAATGAATGAATTGTTATGGACTGGAAGGGAGAGATTTCTTTTACTTTGATTTTATATATAAAAGTAATTAAAATGATGTTTTGTTCTCTTTTCAAAAATTTATTTCTTAGAGTTAATTATCTGCCAAATAATTTTACCACAGAAAAGTCAAACCGAGAATAAATATTTTATTTTCCAATGAATGCGATTACTTGAATATGTCCACTCTGTGAATCAAATCACTCCTGAGCTATTTTCTTTTTTCACTTTGAATGTCTTCTGGATGCACAAAAACAAGCACATCCTCTTAGTTGTTATTATACACTGTTTATGCGCCACACGTACGTGGAAACACATCATGCCCCCTTCATCTATTAATCTAGAAGGCAGTCTTGTGCTTTCAGAATTCACAGATAGTGTGCAAATTCTTGACTAATATGTCTATATTTTTAAAAACAAATTATGGATTAAGAGCTAATGAAGAGTATGCTAGGTTTATTTATAAAGAAAATAAGATTAAACCTTTAGATTTACGCCGACTATAATTTTCTAATATAACCTCTCTTTAAAGGAAAGGGCAGATTCCAGCACCATAAGGTACCTACTCTGAGGGGTCTGGTTAATTACCAACAATGGAAATGTGCCAGAGTCACTCTGAACCTCCAGGGACCTTGACTTGAGTGGGCTGGTTGGGCAGAATCGGAACTTGCTCTCCACCTGTATGCTTCCAGCACGCTCTAGCTCAGTGGTTTCCAGACACTGGTGGGCAAAAATCAAGTAGGGGCTTAGTTAAACTGGCATCACTTCCCAGAAACCCATTTCAACAGGACCCAGATGAGGTCCACATAAACTGCACTTTTAACACGTCTCTCTGGGTGAAGTTGTACGACCAGTGAATCCTGGTATCCACGGTGATGGCCCTGCTGAACAAGAGGCCAGTGTCAGTCAAATTAAAGTACACACTTTAAATTCTAAACCAATATCAAGATTTGTCTGCTAGAGGATGTACTGTTAAATAACAGTATTTGTGATTAAGAATTAGCACATGTAGGCTTAGTTCATGAACCCTTTCCATAGAATGCAAAGATAGTACACCAACACATAACATTAAAAAATCTACATCATCATCATAGAAATTACTTATTATTTGCCAAATACTGTTCTGAGTATGTGTGTAAATGCACACACCCAAGTTTTTAAGTAAAAAAAGTCACAAAGGGAAAACACTTCCTTCAAGATACACAGAGCAAGGTCCATATGGAGAAACGAACAGAAGTTACTGAGAAACAGGGAAAAGATTTGAACAGCAGAAAAAATCTGCCTATGTCTAAATAGGAAGATGGTTATTATAAAAATGGAAATTCTCCCCCAATTACTGTACATATGCCTAAAAATAAGGTAAGATTATTTTTCCTGAAAGAAATTATTCCTCATAAAAGAGGAAGCCATTTTATATTTGAATCCTTACTAAATATTTCATACTGTCCGAGCCTATCTCTATTTTTATTTCAAACTTCTTTTGGGGAAGATGCATTCTCCTCAAACAATATACATCAATGTTAGTTTAACATACATTCCAGCGGGTACCCAATGGAGCTATCAACATAACAAAGGAAATTTTTTTTAAGGAGGTAAATTTAGTAATTTTTTCTGGGGTAATGATGCCACAATACAAGTATCAGATGTCCTTTAAAATAAGGATTTATTAAATAACATTTAATAAATGTTCCTGTGGCAGTGGTTAAGAACACATTTTCAGGGATTCTTTTTAAGGAGAAAAGAACATTACATTAATGGACTCTCTGGTTTGGCACAAAGTTTCCTAGCGGCATCCTCATAAACCGATCTAAGAGCTGCTCATCAAGCATAGAATAAACTCGGTGGGGACAGTTAGTGTCTCTAGTGGTGACACAAGTTCAGATGCTAAATATGCAAGTGGAGAGTTAATATTGTTTCTCAGCATGTGAGAGTATAAAAAGGTGTTTCAAAATTAAAGTATTACTTTAAGTACTGATTCAAATAGGTGTGTTTCTAAATCTACACATAAAATGCTATGAATGCTAATTTCATTTTCATCCTTAAAATTGATAAGTACAAGCTTACAGGAAGGGCTTCCCTGATAGCTCAGCTGGTAAAGAATCTGCCTGCAATGCAGGAGACCCCGGTTTGATTCCTGGGTCAAGAAGATCCATTGGAGAAGGAATAGGCTACCCACTCCAGTATTCTTGGGCTTCCTTTGTGGCTCAGTTGGTAAAGAATCAGCCTGCAATGCGGGAGACCGGGTTTGATCCCTGGGTTGGAAAGATCCCCTGGAGAAGGGAAAGGCTGCTGCTGCTGCTGCTAAGTCGCTCCAGTAGTGTCCAACTCTGTGCAACCCCATAAACAGCAGCCCACCAGGCTCCCTCGTCCCTGGGATTCTCCAGGCAAGAACACTGGAGTGGGTTGCCATTTCCTTCTCCAATGCATGAACGTGAAAAGGGAAAGTGAAGTCGCTCAGTCGTGTCCAACTCTTAGCGACCCTGTGGACTGCAGCCTACCAGGCTCCTCCGTCCTTGGGATTTTCCAGGCTAGAGTACTGGAGTAGGTTGCCATTGCCTTCTCCGAGGGAAAGGCTACCCACTCCAGTATTCTGGCCTGGTTCATGGACTTTCTAGTTCATGAGGTCACAAAGAGTCAGACACAACTGAGCCACTTTCACTTTCACAAGCTTACAGAAGCCTTTTTGGGGTAAGTTTCTGATTCATCGAAAGATATGGGCCTTAGGTATATTCTATGTGACTTTCTCTTATATTCAGGCACAAATATGGATTGTTAAACACAATTTCAATTAAAGTAGGTATTTTTCCATAGAAACTGACAGCAAGTTATAAAGGACATATGGAATCTTAGGAGATATTAGGATGGATCCTTCCTGAATGTGATCTTGCACAGGAACGTCTGTCTCCAGCTTCATCTGCCCTTGAGACACGGTCTCTCCCAGACTCTCCCCCATGACTGGCCTATCACAAGACCCAGCAGGCAGTTATGGAAAGCACTCTAGGAGGGGGATGTAAATGGTGACTTACTCATTCCATGAACAAACGATGCAGGATCCAACCTGTGCCCTGAATCTCTCTCCAGTGCTCAGAGAAGCCCCAGCCAGAGCTTGGGCGAGGCCAGTTGCACAGATCTCACAGTGCCATGCCTGGAGAGTTATTCCCAGACACTAGAGTGCTATTCCCACAATACCATACAGAGAATGGATTTTTGACACTAACTACAGATTTGATCATAAGCTGAAATCAGATATACCCACCAAAGAGCAGACAGTGAAATATTTCTCTCACTGATTCTCAGACGTTAAAATCCACAGGGATGATAGTGACAGAGGTCAGGCAAAACTTAACTGTAAATAGCGAGGAGGGAGAACATGCCTAGGAGGGCTACATCCAAAGGAAGTGGCCATCTAGTTTGGGAATGTCTCAATGCAGGTGAATTTTAAAATGAATAAATAAATAAAAGTAAAGAGGGTGAGAACCTTACCATGTGCTAAAATGTGTTTTAATTACCTAATAACTAAATCAATGTGTAAGTGGCCTAAAAGTAGGCAAAGAAAGGGGGGAAATAGAAACCACAGAGATAAGACCTATAAAGAACGAGCATCTGGTGAAGGATTAGGGAAGACACCACACAGTGAAGGGTTCTGGGACAATGGATTAGACACTCAAATATGAGTTCATTTATACACTTACTATCCTGACAGTAAAGAGTCAGACTCAACTATCCTGACTCAATAGTAAGTATATAAATATTCATTTATATCCTGAATATATATCCTGCCCCACAAAGAATTGGACATGACTGAGCGACTGGACTGAACTGAACCTGGCAGTAGGCTCTAGTTCCTTGTCTGGCAGAAAGGAGTAACAGGAAGTGCAGAGGGTAGGCCAAGGGAATCAGTCTTCTCCCGGGCTCCAGCACACATCTAAATGTCGACACTCCGTGCCTGTGTTTAGCTTAGGCTAAGCAGCTTAAGACTGGAGACCTGGCTTTCCTAACCATACAAGGTCCCACCTATTGGATAGCTAAGTCTTTTCACTCACAGGCTAAAAGCAGATGTTCCTGCTATCAGACAGGCCAGTGTCCGCCTCAGTCTGGGACTCTCTCCTTCCTGTAAACCATAACACACTGCATTTTTCCCACCAGGGCTTCGCTGCTTGCCTTCCCAGTGTATGTCCTAAGTCTCAATACTCACAAGGTGTGTTTAACTATCTGTTTTACCTATTTTATGTATATTTCTATTCTGCTGGAATTGTTTTTTTTTTTTTCCTTTGCCTATGCTTTACCTTGAACTAGAATTAACTTCCCTCATAGCTCACTTGATAAAGAATCTGCCTGCAATGCAGGAGACCTGGTTTAGATCCCTAGGTTAGGAAGATCCCCTGGAGAAGGAAATGGCAACCCACTCCACTATTCTTGCCTGGAGAGTCCCATGGACAGAGGAGCCTGGAGGGCTACTATCCATGGAGTCACAAGAGTCGGACATGCTTAGCGACTAAACCACCACCACCAGAATTAGTTACTAGCGGTGAAAAACATAACAGTCAATCAAGATAGGAGTTTAAGAAAAGTTTAGAAGAAATGATACTGTATGTCTGATAAAACATTACTATTCTAATTCAGGTAACACTTTCAAGCTGCATCGAAATACAAAATTATTTGGCATTGTATACCTCTGATCCCTGGTGGCTCACATGGTAAAGAATCTGCCTACAATGCAGGAGACCTGGGTTCGGTCCCTGTGTCAGAACGATCCCCCAGGGAAGTACTGGCGACTCACTACAGTATTCTCACCTGGAAAATTCTATGGACAAAGGAGCCTAGCGGGCTATAGCCTAGTCCACAGAGTGGCAAAGAGTCAGACACAACTGAGCGACTAACACTTCCACTTTCTTTCACCTCTGCTTAATTTAACTCAATATGAGAGGTAAAAAAGGAAGTGAAGTCTTCTTAGTAAATTACTTAGTAAATTACTTCTTAGTAAATGAGAATGTCAATCAATAACAATTGTTTTGCAAAGTAATTTAACAATATTAATTAAAATTTAAAATTCTCATATTCTTTAGTAATCTCTAAACATCTATATTTTAAAAATAGGATCCTGGAGAAAGTACCAGTGAAATAAGATTAGAACATCTAAGACACTCAACAGTATAGTCAATAATGTAACAACTGGACTAGGGAAATTAGGGGAAGATGAAGAATTAAACTTTTTTTTTTTTACTAGAATGAACAATCCTAAGTGAATCCTACATAATGTTCACTAATCAAAACATCTTGCATATTCAGTATTCAACAAGTATGCTGCTGGTAAGTCGCTTCAGTCGTGTCTG
This sequence comes from Bison bison bison, assembly GCF_000754665.1. NCBI lineage: Eukaryota > Metazoa > Chordata > Mammalia > Artiodactyla > Bovidae > Bison > Bison bison. The sequence continues at coordinate 4,011,710 of NW_011495078.1, read as the reverse complement.
ACTCTGTGCAACCCCATAGACGGCAGCCCACCAGGCTCCCCCGTCCCTGGGATTCCCCAGGCAAGAACACTGGAGTGGGTTGCCATTTCGTTCTCTAATGTATGAAAGTGAAAAGTGAAAGGGAAGTCGCTCAGTCGAGTCCAACTCTTAGCGACCCCATGGACTGCAGCCCACCAGGCTCCTCCATCCATGGGATTTTCCAGGCAAGAGTACTGGAGTGGGGTGCCATTGCCTTCTCCCACTCAACAAGTATAAATGAACATTATCTTCGTCAAGAAAATTCTAGAAGGATGACCAACCATGTGAGGCAGATACCAGAAAGAGAGCAAGGCAAACAAACACTCTCACTTCTCAGGGTTTTTCACCCAGAAGGCAGGGCGGTGAAAGCCTCAGGCATGAAGATGCAGCAGGGGCAGAGAGCCAGGGAGATGGTGGGAGGCCCGCCACTGCCCCACTGGTCCCCTCCCTGTAAACTGTTCTTGAAAGGCACCAATCCACAACCTATAAGCCCTGTGGAATCCAATGTAATATCTCCCTCTTCTTCTCCCCAAAGAGAGGACTGAGACTTGCGTTTAGAAACCTGGGAAGGCTGAGCCACAGGTATAGCTGGAAACCATCACAGCGGCCAAGTTTCTGGCAAGCACAAGAGCCAGGACACAACGGGACTTCAAACACTGCCATGGCAGACTGGGCCCCTAACACGGAAGACTGAGCCCCTAACACGGAAGACTGAGCCCCTAACAACCACAGAAATACCTGAGGACACTGTTCTCCAGAAGGTGGGAGGCTCCTCCTTAGGGATCCAAATTGACACAGAAGGAACATTAGGAGTGAGAGAAGGTTCAGGTGACAGAAGGGGAGACACCAAGGAGAGGTCTAAGAAGTACTAGAAAAAATGAGAATGTCTAAGGCGAGAGCCTGTGGCATGGGGCAGAAGGAAAAAAAAAAAATCATCCCAAGAAGTCTTCAGAGAGATCATGGAATGGCTACCTGAGTGAGGTGGGACCACACGTTGAATCCCTCGGGAAAACAACAAAGTTGAGGGGCGGGGTGGGGGGGGGG
>NW_011495078.1:3998794-4010548 GCF_000754665.1 Bison bison bison | reverse complement strand
CAGAAAGCCCCCTTACTTCCCCATCCCATTATCTCATGCAGTGGGAGGACAGAAAGGGAATATATTCTAACGCATAAAAAAGGTTAGGAGGAGAATCACAAGGAGAAAGATAAAAATAATCCCAGTAACAATTCGACAAACAGTGAAAACACACAAGAAACATGCAGCCACAAGGCAGATGAGAATGTATCTAAGACTTCATATTGATCTAGAGGAATTAACAGTCATTAAAGCTTGGAAACAACCAATCAAAAACAGTAAAGTTCAGAAGGGATGGAGCTATGGTAACTCAAACCTAGATGTATCATTGAATCATTTTGTAATTGAGTTCTTGAAAAATTGGTCTGAATTTGCACAAAATTGGTTGGGAATCTTCATCAACATATTCAGTGAATAGAAACTTCAGCTTTTGAAGAAATGGGTAAGCTGCAATTACTGAAAATGTATCTCGCAAAGTAGAAGACCTGGAAAATTACCCTGACAAAAGCAAGAGGGAGTGAACAAACCAAAGGATGAGAGCTCAGATGGTGTACAGAATTTAATTTTTAACTTCTACAAGTGTGATTGGGAATATCTTGGATTGTGAGAAGAATTTTTGATGAAGTTCCTATTTTAATTGGATAAATTTATGCTCTGACTGGGACAGAATGAAACAAGAAGGCCTATGATTTTTCAGCATATAAATTTGGTAAAATATTCAAAAGAATCACAAATAGAATCAACTGATTTAAAGAGATTTTTTTTCTTGTAAAAAATTTTCTTGAAGATTGATGATCTGAATAGAGGCTTAAAAGACAATATCTGGAAAATACTTTGGTAAAATAATTACACACTTAATATTTTTAAGTATTAAAAATATATACCTGAAAGGAATAGTTTCTCAAAAATACCTGGGTATACAGAGAAAAGTGAATAAAGGTTTCAAAAAATATAAAATTATTAACCATGAAGTAAAAATTTGAATATTTCAGTAAACGTAACTAATGACACAAGTGAAAGTCACTCATGTCTGACTCTTTGCAGTCTATGGAATTCTCTAGGCCAGAAGACTGCAGTAGGCAGCCTTTCCCTTCTCCAGGGGATCTTCCCAAACCACGGATCGAACCCAGGTCTCCTGCATTGCAGGCAGATTCTTTCTGTCTGAGCACCAGCGAAGCCCTGATACTATTATACTGAAGAAAAGTAACTTATTTCTTTAAAATACCAGTGACAGGCTATTATAAACAAATGTAGATAAGAAAAGATTTTGTGAATATGACCAAGACTATTACTCTGTGTTACATTTTAGTGCTGATAATAAATAAAAGGTTTTAAAGATTTACTTTAACATATGTAATGTTGCTACAGATTTAAGGCTTGCATCCTCTCAAAATTGGTATGTTGAAATCTAATCCTTAGTGGGATGCTATTAGGAGCTGGGAGCCTTTGGGAAGTGCTTAAATCTTGAAGGAGGAGCCCACATGATGGGATTAATGATCATACAAAGGAGACCCCAGAGAGCGCTCTCACAGGAGGACACAGTGAGAAGCATCATCTACCAACCGGAAGCTCACCCTCCCCAGACTCTACATCAGCCAGCACCCAGTCATGGGCTTCCCAGACTCCAGAACTAAAAAAAAGGACTCCAGAACCAAAAAAAAACTTTGTTGGGTACCAACTGCCCCGTTTATGACATTTTAAAAGAACAGCTAGAACAAAGATGATGAATATATTGTATAAGCACTATTTCATTTTTTAGAAATAATGTTAATTTTAAAAATCATTTTGAACAGAACATTCCATAAGCTCACCAATATGACAAAATTGAGTTACACATGAATAAACAGCTTAAAAATTCACATAATTTTACTTTTTGTTGACATCTTTAACTTTCACATTGTCCCAGGTTGGAAAATAAGTTATACAGCCACTTTAATCTTTAAGCTGTGGTGAGTAAGATGGTGTAGTATTAGATGACAGATAATCACAAGGACCAGTGGGGAGAATGGGAGGAGCAGAAGCAGAAAGAGATCCTTCTTATATGGATGCCTCATTTAAGAGAGACACAGCATGTAAGATAGAGGAAAACTCAATAAACATTTTGATAATTGATATCAATAAATGGCTATGGGATAATTGCACTAACATACAATAAGAGTGAAGGTTAACTCTTACTTTACAAAACATAAACTCCAAATTGATTAAAATCAAGAGGGAAAATTATAAAACTAAGCATACAGGGAAATAACTTCCTTACTTAAAGATAGGAAGTAATTGTTTAAGCAAGACACAGGAAACACCACCCATAAATTGCATTATTTAGGCATTGAGGAATTACTAATAGTATCATAATCTATAAAGACTACTTAAATTAGTAAAGAGGCAGACAATACATAAAACCCAACAAAATAAAGACATAAAACCTGATAAAATAAAGACTTAAAACCCAACAAAAATGTGAAAAACAGTAAAGAGGTACTTCAGGAAAAAGGAAATTTGCATGCTTAATAAACATGTTAATAGGTATGCTTAACTTTACTAACAAGAGATACACCAGGAACAATCACAGTTTGATACAATCATATGTCAACAGACTGACAGTGGTTGTTTTTTTTTTTTTTAATCTTTTTTAGTTAATCTGACAATATTGAGTGGAAAGGAGATGTAATACAATAGGAATTTTCATACATTTCTGGCAGGAATATATAATACAAATACTTTGCATAACAAAGCAGTTCTGGCCTTATCTTCTAAATGCAAAACTATGTATGTCCTATGACCCACATTCAGTTCCAGTTCAGTATATGTCTGAGAGAAATGTATGTTCTTCATATGGCCACAGATATGTGATCACCACATTTTTTTTTTGGTAGTTGCCTGAGACAGGAAAGCATAAAACATCCTCTCACATCATAATGAAAAAATAAAGTTTGGTCTGTTCATATATATTGTCATTTATAATACATAAATGACAAAGAATAAACCACAACTGTGATCAATGCTTTACATGAATCTTACAAATATAATACAGAGCCAAAGAAGCCAGTTAAAATCCTGTCTACTGTCTGAATCTGTTTATGTAAAACTCAAAATCAGAGATGGGTATAGAAGGTAAAATTATAAAGAAAACTAGAAAGTGGTTGTCTCCAGAGGGAAAGGACGAGGGGGCCACTCACCCCAGTTCTCAGTTCAGTATAAACTCTCACCACATCAAGAGGTGGGCTTGGAACCAAACCTTCTCAGTCAGCATCACATCTGATTCTAGGGGGTGATTCAAATAAACAAGTGAAAGTGAAGTCGCTAAGTCCCGTCCGACTCTTTGCAGCCCCATGGACTGTAACCAACCAGGCTCCTCTGTCCATGGGATTTTCCAGGCAAGAATACTGGAGTGGTTGCCATTTCCTTCTCCAGGGGATCTTCCCAACCCAGGGATCGAACCCGGGTCTCCCCAACTGCAGGCAGACACTTTACAGTCTAAGCCACCAGAGAAATAAAAAATAAACAGGCCTGAGCCAAAAGAGCCACCGAGTTTCAGTCATAGGATTTTTCCAACTTCTGGAAAGAGAGAAGAGTACTTAAGCACAGATCTGTTGGTGGTCTGACTGCCACAGCAAGAAGCAAGTCTGTCCCAGGAAGGCCAAGGAGAGGAAAGCAGAGAGAAGCAGTGGAAGACAGGGGACTCTGTGCTCAGGAGATCACAGCGATTTTTGAATCTGCATTGGACAAAATAAAACCAGTTCTTACAACTGACTGTTGCTTGAGCCAGGAAGTTGACTCTGCTTAGAACAGTTCAGATGGACTTTTCTGTCCCTTGCAGCTAACAGATCTGACACTCCGTAAGTCATCAGAACGTCACTCCCCACAATTTTACCTTTCAGTATATGCGTCTGACTGCCTCTCACACTTGTATGTGCTACACAATTAATTAAATAAAATCCAAATACAGCTGACCCTTGAATAACACTGTTTTGAACTGTGCAGGTCTATTTACACATGGGTCTTTTTCAATAGTAAATATTACAGTACTACATGAGTTCTTTCTTCCTTCTAGAGTTTATTCCACTGTTACTAGAAGTCTGTTAGGAGTCAGATGGTAATTTCAAACGAGTTCAACACTGCCTTTTTTGTGACCCGCGCGGCACACCTGAACTTCCCAGGCAGTGCTATCGGTAAAGAATCTGTCTGCCAATGCTGGAGACTTAAGGGATGCAGGTTCGATCCCTAGGTTGGGAAGATCCCCTGGAGGAGGGTATGGCAACCCACTCCAGTATTCTTGCCTGAAGAATCCCATGGGCAGAGGAGCCTGGCAGGCTGTAGTCCAGGAGGTCACAAAGAGTTGGACACGACTGAAGTGACTTAGCATGCCACACATCAGAAACAAATCACTGGTCTCTAGCCAGAGTCTGAGCAGGGCAGACAGCAGTGGAGAGCATCCCCTTGACTCTAGGATTTCCACCGGGGCTGAGTCACCTGGATCAACTCCGGCTTCGGGATCCCAGGTTGGTGCCATGGATGAACAGTGTTGAATCTTGCCTTCTGCCATTCAGTGCTGCCTCCCACCCTCATTTCTCCTGAATTAGATTCAATAATCACAAGGATGCAGGGGTGTTCCTTACTGTCTCCTGGAAGTCTCTTTTGTTTGGGGGGCAGTTAAAATACTTTAGTTTGCTTTCAGCTAACCAGGGCTGATTCTCTCAACTCTGCATGACGGCAGAAGTATTCGCTGCAGTTTCTGCTGTGGAAGAAAACCGACACCAAAATTCTGGACACCTGAACATCACTTCATACTAACTCAAGTGCACTGTGCATCAGCTTAGAAAGGGAGGCGTTTGAGAGCGTGCGACAGATATCATACTTAATGCCAGGGCCCGCAAACTTTCCATTTATAGCTGTCACTTCTCCTGTCTGAGGCCTGTCATTCCTCTCAAATTTCAGTGACATACTGTAACGCCAACTCAAAATTCTCCACTCCTGTTTCTGGCACCGTCTATCCGACAAATGTCTCTAGATTCTGGCAACATCAGGAGTTCAGAACTGCGCCTGAGAGCTGACCCCACGGCAGCTAACCAGCCTTGAAGGCCTCCTAAATCAAGAAAAGGACTTTCATCACGCGGCATGAATCTTCCACTGACATTTTTTCATGGCTAAATATCTAAATCCCATTTCTTGATAAAAATTTACATTTCCAAAGCCAGTTACTCTCCAGTTTTCACATTTTTCCTATCACCACGTGGCTCCTTAGCCTTTCTCAGTCTAGCAGACTCACCCAGGCCTCCAGGGCCAGGCCCTCCACCTGAATCACCACATCTTAAAATGTACAGCTCACAGAATTCCAATTAAGATCTCTCAGAGAAGCTTCCATAACATCACCGCCTCCGAGGTGGTGTATAAATCCCAAGTCTTGCCTGATCTGTCTCAAACTGACTGCTTCACATTCAAGGATTTAACAGGCACAGTGAGAATCTATTCTCAATTCAAGTCTGAAGGACAGTTTAATCTAAAACATACTAGGTACTTCATCTCAGTACAAAAATCCCATGCGAAAAAGTACATGTCACTAAAGACGGCCACGTACTTTAAGACTGGACAAATTTAGCTCTGAGCACCTCTTCCATAGCTTTGAAGAACCCAAGCTGTCTCCAGAGCTTCTCTGAACCCCTAAATCTTTTTTCATTTTTTTAAGAAAATTTAACCTTGTTTTTCTGTCTGCTCTGCTTCTATTCATGTGCCCCGGTTTCACTTCTTACTTTCTTTTTTTAAAAATTAATTAATTATTTTTCACCATGCTCTGCAGCTTGCAGGATATTAGATCCCTGACCAGGGATCAAACCCAGGCCCCAGCAGTGAAAGCACCAAGTCCCAATCCCGGGACCACCAGGGAATTTCCCCAGTGGCATTTCTGCTCAGCCTACTCAGGTCTCAATCAGTGTGTGCTTTCACAACCATACTTCGGATACTCTGTGTTCCTGAACAAGTAAACGTTTACAGGGAGGGGACCAGTGGGGCAGTGGCGGGCCCCGCCGTCTCGCTGGCTCTCTGCCCCGCTGCACCGTCATGCCTGAGGCTTTCACCGCCCTGCCTTCCGGGTGAAAAGCCCTGAGAAGGGAGTGAGTGTTTGCCTTGCTCTCTTTCAGGTGTCTGCCTCACATGGTTGCTCATCCTTCTAGAATTTCCTTAAAGAAGATAATGTTTATTTACACTTGTTGAGCAGTGAATACACAAGATGTTTTGATTAGTGGACATTATGTAGGATTCACTTATTTAGGAATGCTCATTTTAGTTAAAAAAAAAAAAAAAGGCAGAGCTTAATTCTTCATCTTCCCCTAATTTCCCTGGTCCAACCACTACATTACTGACTATACTGTTGAGTATCTTAGATGTTCCAGTCTTATTTCACTGGTACTTTCTCCGGTATCCTAGATGCTTAAATACCCGGATCCAGCTCTCACAGTGAGCTCAGAACACAGCGACTCTACAACCCTACCCTACATGCAATTCACTTTTTCTTTTAGCGTTTTCAGTTTACAGCAAAAGAAGCAGGATTGTGTTCTATTACAGATTTATGCTTTCTAAATTTAAATTTGCCTTTTCTACCATTTTTAATATTTTATTCATCCTGATTCACTTTCAATCACAATTCTCAAAGTGAGAATATATTTTAATTTTTCTATTTAATCTTCTAGTTCTTCCAACTCCAATTTCTTAATAGAGGGACCACATTCCACAGATCAGATCAGATCAGTTGCTCAGTCGTGTCCGACTCTTTGCGACCCCATGAATCACAGCACGCCAGGCCTCCCTGTCCATCACCAACTCCCAGAGTTCACTCAGACTCACATCCATCGAGTCAGTGATGCCATCCAGCCATCTCATCCTCTGTCGTCCCCTTTTCCTCTTGCCCCCAATCCCTCCCAGCATCAGAGTCTTTTCCAATGAGTCAACTCTTTGCATGAGGTGGCCAAAGTACTACAGTTTCAGCTTTAGCATCATTCCTTCCAAAGAAATCCCAGGGCTGATCTCCTTCAGAATGGACTGGTTGGATCTCCTTGCAGTCCAAGGGACTCTCAAGAGTCTTCTCCAATGATCCCCAAAATAAACAGTAATTGTCCCATTCACATACCAACCTCTCTTCTTGAGCTGCAACTGCCTTCATAGTATCTTTGAATATTACCCTATCTTGCCACGGTGTTCTTAACAGTGAGTAAAAATGGTTTCTTTCAAGTTATGGGTGGTTATATAAATTTAAAGAAACTTTCTGAAGACTAGTCTGGCAATATATGTCACAATGTAAAATTAGTACAACATGTTATTTGAAAATGGTCTTTTTCCATGAAAGAGTTTGAAGGAAATATTCCTAGAAGAAAAAAAATATGCATATGGATGTTACTTGCAATTTTCAGAAAATAGTAAAGAGCATGATCTGATCATCTATCAAAAAAAGAGACTAGCTACGAAAATTATGATGTGTACATATGCACCAGAATCAACTTTGATCAATTTATTGATATGCTTTCAAGTCTTACATTTCTTGTGATCCTGTGTTAACAGATATTTTTCATATTTTGGATAACCACTACCGAGTCTCCTAGATATTTCTGGCAGATAACAACTGGCTTCCTCGACAGAAATCAAACCTTCGTTTTGCAAACAGCGTAATCAAGAGGCATGTAAGACAGCCCTGGAGAGCTGAGCGGAGCTCTTCTTTGTGTGCTGTACACATGACACTGCCCTGCACATCCCTCTAGTTATTGCTGCCTGATGTTCACAAAGTCCTTGCTTCCCATTCCTGAATTTCTAGCTCCCATTTAATGCATATTTTTCATAAATGCACAGAGTAGGTGATCAAGTGTATCTGTTTAATAGAAAGTCAACGGACATATCTCTGTTCTACTCCTGTCCATTCACTCCTGAAAACTTTTTCTGAATGAGTCTAGTTAAATATATACTTCTTTTGCTTTATTTCAAACTTCTGTCAGCTGCCACGGCCCATTACATTTGCTCTATAAAATACTTTCCACACATTATTTTCTGCTGCAGGCACAAATGAAGATATTCTCATGCACGACACATTTCCATGATATACCCAGAATTTCTATATTCAAACTCATTAATTTTGTTGGGAAATCAACCTACATTTTTTTTTGCCACAAATCCTGAAGAATAGTAGTATCCATCCAAAGTATCTGACTACATATTTTAATTATTTAGTTATGCACATATTTCTGTATGCTGTGTAAACTGCTTCTTTCTCTTCAAAAAGACAATTTCAAATACAAATTAGTGAGAATATCGGTATTTGATGGAAAAATTTGCATCTGTCTATACACACATGCATGCATGCTGTGCTCAGTCACTTCAGTCGTGTCCAGCTCTTTGCAAGCCCATGGACTGTAGCCCGCCAGGCTCCTCTGTCCATGGGATTCTTCAGGAAAGAATACTGGAGTGGGTTACCATGCCCTCCTCCAATAATATTTAAAAGACGCTTACTCCTTGGAAGGAAAGTTATGACCAACCTAGATAGCATATTCAAAAGCAGAGACATTACTTTGCCAACAAAGGTCCGTCTAGTCAAGGCTATGGTTTTTCCTGTGGTCATGTATGGATGCGAGAGTTGGACTGTGAAGAAAGCTGAGCGCTGAAGAATTGATGCTTTTGAACTGTGGTGTTGGAGAAGACTCTTGAGAGTCCCTTGGACTGCAAGGAGATCCAACCAGTCCATTCTGAAGGAGATCAGCCCTGGGTGTTCATAGGAAGGACTGATGCTAAAGCTGAAACTCCAATACTTTGGCTACCTCATGCGAAGAGTTGACTCATTGGAAAAGACTCTGATACTGGTAGGGATTGGGAGCAGGAGGAGAAGGGGATGACAGAGGATGAGACGGCTGGATGGCATCTCCAACTCGATGGATATGAGTTTGAGTGAACTCCGGGAGTTGGTGATGGACAGGGAGGCCTGGCGTGCTGCGATTCATGGGGTCGCAAAGAGTCAGACATGACTGAGCGACTAAACTGAACTGAACTGATATGCAAATAATTTACAATACTCAGTAGTGATTTTCTTGTCCATATATGTGATAGTGAGAATGTTTTGATTTTATTTTCTCTCCCTCTGAGGACAGGAGTATGGCAGCATAGGCAGAAGCCTTTAGGGCAGGAATTCACAGCAACATGTGTAGACCAAAGAATAAGACATATAAGAAATATATTCTAATTGCTCTCCACACCCCACCTGGCCCCAAATCTTTGCAATATTTATAACTATATGGCTATGCCCCAACATGGGAGGGGATATTTTAAGGGTACTGTGTCTAAACAGAATAAGTTTTGAATTAAACATTAAATTGAATAATATAAAAAGTTACGTCTTTTTTGTACACCTGAAAATTATATACTGAGATGTTTATCTTCTTCATACATTCAATAATTGATCAAGACACAGGCGTGCCCTGACACATTGCTAGGAAAAGCTGTTCTAGTAGGAAATGAGAGCAGGCAGCATCTGATGCTCTTTCAGTAAAACATCTGCTTCACCTGCTTTGTTTTGCCATTCTTAGTAGAGTTTTCCAATCAAAATGGCTCATGTTTAGCTTTCAATAACGAAAATAAAAATGAATTAGGGTCATGTCTACACTCATAATACTTGTTTAAGAGGCTCTTCTTTCTTAATCAAATTTAATGACTGCAACATATTCTACCATCAGGACTCTGGGTAAGTGCCTTGATCAAACTCAATTTTAAAGGGCTCTTGGATGTTCGTTAGCAGATGAATGGACAAAGAATTTGTGGTACATATACACAATGGAATATTACTCAGCTATGAAAAAAAGCATGCCTTTGAGTGAGTGCTAATGAGGTGGATGAAACTTGAGCCTATTATTCAGAGTGAAGAAAGTCAGGAAGAGAAACACCAATACAGTATATTAATACATATATATGGAATGAAGAAAGACAGTAACAATGACCCTATATGAAAGGCAGCAAAAGAGACACAGATGTAAAGAACAGACTTTTGGACTCTGTGAGAGAAGGTGAGGGTGGGATGATTGGAGAGAATAGCACTGAAACATGTCTATTACCATATGTAAAATAGGTGAGTAGTGCAAGTTGGATGCATGAAGCAGGGCACCCAAAGCCAGTGCTCTGGGACAACCCTGAGGGATGGGGTGGGGAGGGAAGTGGGAGGGGGTTCAGGATGGGGGGACACGTGCACCCGTGGCTGATTCATGTTGATGTATGGCAACCACCACAAGACTGTAAAGTAACTATCCTCCAATTAAAATAGATTAATTAAAAAAATAATAAAGGGCTCTTAGGTCATGTCTACATTATGAATAAGACCAATTAATGAGTCAGAAAGAGCAAGTGATGCACTGGAAAGAGATGAATCATTAGTAAATGATAAATCATGTTTTTACCAACATTCAGGGTAGTTCAGATGACTGGGTAGAGTTATAAGATGAAGTTCATTTAAAGCCACACAGATGAACACAACTACTGAAACAGAAGGAACAATAGACTGGAATCTATTTTAACAAGTTGATTGTTCATATAATAGGATACATTGGTACATATTATTCATTAGAGAAATAATTATGAAATATATCACTCTGTCAATTTTATTCATTTCGTCAATATTTCAATGTTTACTTTAGGCGAGCAACTGTAATTTTCCTGGAGATTTAAAAGGATAATATGTTTTTATATTTAATGTCAAGAAGTTTCCAACATGGTAACAAATACAGATACGGAAATAACTAATGATAAGTATGTTTATATATCCAAAATATTCAAGTAGTTCTTCAAAGTCAACAGAGACTACAAAAAGGATGCAATAGTAAAGTATATGGGTAAACATAAACAGCTCTCAAAGATGAAGTTTAACTATGAGTTACTAGTAAAGATGAAATTCACCAGTAAATGAGACTATTAAAACTAAAAAAAAAAAAAAAAAAAGGAGTGTGGGAAGATATTTGACCCCATGAAATTGGAATAAATTTAAAAGAATGAGATACACCATGGTAACAAGGAGAGGGGGGTAGTTCAGATGACTGGGTAGAGTTTATAAAATTTAGAAGCATTTACTGATAATCAAGTGGAAGTCTCTCAGTTGTATCCAACTCTTTAAGACCCCATGGACTGTATGTTGCCAGACTCCTCTGTCCATGAAATATTCCAGGCAAGAAGACTGGAGTGGGTAGCCATTCCCTTCTCCAGGGGATCTTTCTGACCCATGGACTGAACCCAGGTCTCCTGCATTGCAGGCAGATTCTTTACCATCTGAGCCACCAGAGAATCACTTTACTGATAATCAGTTCAGTTCAGTCTCTCAGTCGTGTCTGACTCTTTGCGACCCCATGAATTGCAGCACGCCAGGCCTCCCTGTCCATCACCAACTCCTGGAATTCACTCAAACTCATGTCCATCGAGTTGGTGATGCCATCCAGCCATCTCATCCTCTATCATCCCCTTCTCCTCCTGCTCCCAATCCCTCCCAGCATCAGAGTCTTTTCCAATGAGTCAACTCATTGCATGAGATGCCCAAAGTACTGGAGTTGCAGCTTTAGCATCAGTCCTTCCAATGAACACCCAGGACTGATCTCCTTTAGGATGGACGGGTTGGATCTCCTTGCAGTCCAAGGGACTCTCAAGAGTCTTCTCCAACACCACAGTTCAAAAGCATCAATTCTTCTACACTCAGCCTTCTTCACAGTCCAACTCTCACATCCATACATGACCACTGGAAAAACCATAGCCTTGACTAGACGGACCTTTGTT
>NW_011495078.1:3982900-3998262 GCF_000754665.1 Bison bison bison | reverse complement strand
TAGCGTGTGAGATGAGTGCAATTGTGTGGTAGTTTGAGCATTCTTTGGCATTGCCTTTCTTTGGGATTGGAATGAAAACTGACCTTTTCCAGTCCTGTGGCCACTGCTGAGTTTTCCAAATTTGCTGGCATATTGAGTGCAGCACTTTCACAGCATCATCTTTCAGGATTTGAAATAGCTCAACTGGAATGCCATCACCTCCACTAGCTTTGTTCGTAGTGATGCTTTCTAAGGCCCGCTTGACTTCACATTCCAGGATGTCTGGCTCTAGGTCAGTGATCACACCATCGTGATTATCTGGGTCATGAAGATCTTTTTTGTACAGTTCTTCTGTGTATTCTTGCCACCTCTTCTTAATATCTTCTGCTTCTGTTAGGTCCATATCATTTCTGCCCTTTATTGAGCCCATCTTTCCATGAAATGTTCCCTTGGTATCTTGAATTTTCTTGAAGAGATCTCTAGTCTTTCCCATTCTGTTGTTTTCCTCTATTTCTTTGCATTGGTGGCTAAGGAAGGCTTTCTTATCTCTTCTTGCTATTCTTTGGAACTCTGCATTCAGATGTTTATATCTTTCCTTTTCTCCTTTGCTTTTTGCTTCTCTTCTTTTCACAGCTATTTGTAAGGCCTCCCCAGACAGCCATTTTGCTTTTTTGCATTTCTTTTCCATGGGAACGGTCTTGATCCCTGTCTCCTGTACAATGTCACGAACCTCATTCCATAGTTCATCAGGCACTCTGTCTATCAGATCTAGTCCCTTAAATCTATTTCTCACTTCCACTGTATAATCATAAGGGATTTGATTTAGGTCATACCTGAATGGTCTAGTGGTTTTCCCTACTTTCTTCAATTTAAGTCTGAATTTGGCAATAAGGAGTTCATGGTCTGAGCCACAGTCAGCTCCTGGTCTTGTTTTTGCTGACTGTATAGAGCTTCTCCATCTTTAGCTGCAAAGAATATAAGCAATCTGATTTTGGTGTTGACCATCTGGTGATGTCCATGTGTAGGGTCTTCTCTTGTGTGGTTACTGATAATACTTACTTTAAATATAACTTGCTGATATTTGTGACCAGTTACAATTGATGTCCCTTTTGAGTCAACAACTGCAATCTTAGGAATAAACCAACGGGAAACAGTCACATGAGGGTATGAAATAATATATATCTCATGAATGCAATGTTGTTCACCCTTTGATTATTTGAAGTAGTAATGGCCATCAGCAGGAGAGATAATTAAGATACCTTTGGTATTGTCATAATACAATGTATCATTCAGTCTTTGGAAATAATGAAACAGAGTCACATGAACTAATTTAGAGAACTATCCACTTTAGGAAGATAGGGGAAATGAATACTGTTAAAGGAAAAAGCAAACTGCAAAATAAAAACGGTAACTGATGAGTTCATGTAACAGTCCCCTGCTCCCACTGAAACAAGAAAACATTGGATAAAATAAAAGCATGCTTGTTTTTAATGCCATCGAAGAACAATGTATGCAAACAAACCTAAAGTAAATAAATTATGCAATGGATAAGTCCTTTATCAGTGAGCAAAGAGAGACATGTAAGTGGACAAACAGGTAATGTAAGTGGAAGGATATGACCATTGAACCTGGAGAGACCTCTGTAGGAAAAGGAGAAAGTAGCCCAATTTTTATTAACACTGTTGCTAGGAAAATCTGGTTGATAACTGGAGGAAATCACCAACCAGAGTATCTTGACAGTTGCCCTCCACCGGGCTGTTGCTAAGTTAACTGAGACAGGGCACAGCTGGAAAACAGAGCACAGCTGGAGCTGAATTCAGCGAACCTGAATAATAACTAACACTGCAAACAGACTCAGTCCCAAGAAATAGAGGAAAGACCAAAAAACACAGTCCCTCAGGCAATCCAAGAAGCTGATGGCTGGGGGAAAAGGCAAAGATATTTCCTGCTATCTCATTTAAAATCAGAGATAAAGTAAAACTAATTAAATTTGTAGTTGTTCAGCCTCAGTTTCAGTTCCACTCATGGTGTGAGCCACTTCATTTAGGCTTCAACAAAAGAATGTGTTTCCACTGCAGCAAAACAAAAGAAAATGATCTATTTAAGTCTCTTTTGAATCTGTATATAAAATGCCTAGCATAGTATAAGGAATAGAGACATTCCAATATACATGGAATTGTCATCCGTAATCACAAAAAGCCACCGCTCAACAGGGCCAGAACAAAGATGTCCTACATGTTGAAATTAGGAAGCAAGAATTAAAGGATAAGATAAAATTACTAACAATTAAATAACTAAATAAAAAGACTAATGGAGACAGGTATTATTGATTTATAGGATAAGATGGTTAGAATGTGTGAAATGACGGGGATTTCAGCAAAGAAACAAAGGCTCTAAACTAAAACTAAACAGACATTGTAGAGCTAAAGTTTAAAAATATCAAATTATTTATTGAATAATAGTAATAGCACATTTAACTTAGAAGAAAAATAGTGAATTTAAATAAGATAGATAATATTCAATTCACAAACCATTAAGATAAAGAAATCAAATATAGTATCAGAGACATAGGCTTCCCTGGTGGCTCAGTGGTAAAGAATCCACCTGCAATGCAGGAGCCATAGGAGGTACAGGTTTGATCCCTGGGTTTGGGAAGATCCCCTAGAGAAGGGATGGTAACCCATGCCAGTACTCTTGCCTGGAGAATCCCATGGACAGAGAAGCCTGGTGGGCTACGGTCCATAGGGTTGCAAAGAGTTGGACATGACTGAAGCAAGTTAGTACACACATCAGAGACCAAAAGGAAATCAAATAAACCTACATAAATGAAATTGGATTTACAGAAGGGATTCCTTTGAAAAAATATCTAGAAATGACATTTCAGGGTTCTATGATAAACATGGGGCTTCCCTGATGGCTTAGACGGTAAAGAAGTCATCTGCCAATGCAGGAGACTTGGTTCAATCCCAGGGTCAGGAAGATTCCCCTGGAGGAGGGCAGGGCAACCCACTCCAATATTCTTGCCTGGAGAATCCCATGGACAGAGAAGCCTGGTGGGCTACAGCCCACGGGGTCGCAAAAGAGTCTGACACAACTTAGCGACCAAACGACGACGACGACATTATCATGTGACAATACTAAAATTAAATGTTTGTCTGGGGTCTAAGTTTACAAGCTTTCAGGACACAGTACATTATTTACTACTACTAAAATAATTCTGTAAGAACAAAAAGAATTAGTTTTCTTCTTTTTTATTTTCATTTTTCCTTTTTGTAGATGAAGAAAATGAGTTCCTACAAACATATAAATTTCTCTGGGTCAATCAGGAGGTAATAATTTCTGGAGGACTGACTGAAACCTAGTTACTCCACCGCCATAAAAAATTATTTTCTAACTGCAATCAAATTTTAAATTCATTCTCAAAATAAAATGTCAATACAATTTAAAAGTTTAGCTATATTCAAAACTGAATTTGCAAAGAAGAGAAAATGGGCAACCTTTACTCCCTAAACTTCAGGCACAAGTACATACTTCTCTGAATGTCTGACAGGAGGTGATGACTCTCACATTTAAACTTCCTTGCTTTAAAGAATGATGGCTGTTAGTTTATTTCATATTAGCATTCGTTTTCTAGATTTTCCTCTGACTAGAAATACTGCTTCAACTCCACTCACCATGGCAACAAAACAGCTGAAGATTCTTACAGCTTGCCTAGTGAAGAAAAATACTTGAAAATATCCTTTGATGCTAAAATTGGTTTTGTTTTCACAGTAGCACATGAAGCAACTGAGGATGAGGGATATCACCATACATTTCAGATGGATTCACCCAGCAGGATCATTGAGGGTATAGCAGAGAAAGAGGGAGGGAAGCAGGGAGGGGGCAGGGAGGAGGGACAATACCATGTTTGTATATTTGAAGAGACATCTGTGCACATATGCACTCCCACAAACCAGGCTGCGCTGATATCACTGCACTCACTTTGTTGTTGGATATTTACTGTTTATCTGGCTTTCTCCTCTCCGTGTGTTCAGTCACTCAGTCGTCTAATTCTTTGCAACCCCATGGACTGTAGCCTGCCAGGCTCCTCTGTCCACGGGATTTTCCAGGCAAGAATACTGGAGTGGGTTGCCATTTCCTGCTCCAGGGGATCTTCCCCTCCCAGGGATCAAATCCCTGTCTCTTACATCTCCTGCACTAGCTGCTGGGTTAAGGAGATTACAATTGCCTTGAGGGCAGAGACCACTCCTCATTATCCTTGAGCCTCCATCTTTTTTTAAAGTCTATGTTGCATGAGGGATTCCCAGGTGGCACAGTGGTAAAGAATGCACCTGCCAATGCAAGCGATGCAAGAGACACTGGTTAGATCCTCGGGTTGGGAAGATCCCCTAGAGTAGGAAATGGCAACCCACTACTGTATTCTTGGGCTTCCCTGGTGGCTCAGATGGTAAAGAATCCGCCTGCAATGCGAGAGACCTGGGTTCGATCCTTGGGTTGGGAAGATCCCCTGGAAGTGGGCATGCATGACAACTCACTCCAGTATTCTTACCTGGAGAATCCCCATGGACAGAGAAGCCTGGCAGGCTGCAGTCCATGGGGTTGCAGAGAGTCAGACATGACTGTGACTGAGCACACATATGTATTGAATAAAAGAATAAATTAGGATTTTTATAAAAGAATCAAAAACATAGAAACTAAAGAATATTTAACTTCAGACAACTTTGGAATCTTGGCATAAAAGAAACTGCAAAAATAAATTTTTTCTTGAATATATTATTTGTAGCAAAACATGTTAATCAGGCTATTTTCCTCTTTCTCCTAGGATAAGTTGCAGAGCCCTTCTGTCAAAGGGTATTTGCTTATACAGTTAATATCTAATTGAATTAAACTAAACACATTTGGAAAGGTAAATGTCTTGCCAAATATAGGTAATAGATTACAAAGCTACATTGAGATGATTATATTTTTTTCTCCTGGTTAATTTTTATTTATGTTTATAACAGAGATTGGATTATATATCTTGAAGAATGGTTCAGTTGCAGTTTCATATTGAAAAAATTTGCAGAGAGACTGAGAGAGGAGGCTGAGGCTGCAGCAGGAGAGGCTGCAGCAGGAAAATCTGCTGGACTCAGTGATGCAATTTGGTCATCTCCAAGTAGTGCTCCAGTTTAGCAGAACTCAGCACAGATTAACAGACTTGCTGTGGTGCCTAATATTCCAGCTCAAGAACCAAATGAGATTAAGCTCTGAGCCTTTGGAGTAGGAGCACTGACTCCAAGACCCTAGACTACCCAGCATCACCCAACCACCAGTAACACCCTATGCAGGACATCTCATCTAAACAACAAACAAAACAAAAGTACAAACTCAGTCATCAGCAGACAGCATTACCACCTCACTCAGCCTTGCCCATCAGAGGAAAAGTAAACAAAAACTCAGCACAAATCTCACCCTATACTGAGCTTACACAAACCACAGGATCAACCTTAGGAGGGCAGAAACCAAAAGGAAGAAAGAATTCAACCTTGAAACCCAGGAAAAGGAGATCTCAAACACAATAAGTCAAAAAAAAAAAAATAATGAAAATGCAGAGAAATACTACACAAATGAAGGAACAAACTAGAAACACTGAAGTCCAAATAAATGAAGAGGAAATAGGCAAATTACCTGACAAAGAATTCAGAATAATGATAGTAAAGATGATCAAAAATCTTGAAGACAAAATGGAGAAAATGCATGAATCAATTAACAAAGACCTAGAAGAAGTAAAGAATAAACATACAGAGATGACACAATTACTGAAATTAAAAATACTCTAGAAGGAATCAATAGCAGACTATCTGAAGCAGAAGAACGAATCAGTGAGCTGGAAAATAAAATGGTGGAAATAACCTCTGAAGAGCAGAATAAAATAAAAAGAATGAAAAGAACTGAGGATAATCTCAGAGATCTCTGGGTCAATATCAAACACACCAACATTCAAATTATAGGGGTCCCAGAAGAAGAAGAGAAAAAGAAAGGGTACTAGAAAATTTTTGAAGAGATTATAGTTGAAAACTTCCCCAACATGGAAAAGGAAATAGTCAATCAAGTCCAAGAGGCACAAAGGGTCCCATACAGGATAAACCCAAGGAGAAACACAACAAGACACATACTAATCAAACTAACAAAGACTAAACACAAAGAAAGAATATTAAAAGCAGCAAGTGAGAAGCAACAAGTAACATACAAGGGAAACCCCATATGCTGAACAGCTGATCTTTCAGCAGAAACTCTGCAGGCCAGAAGGGAGTGGCAGGATATATTTAAAGTACTGAAAGGGAAAAATCTACAACCAACATTCAGTTCAGTTCAGTCACTCAGGCGTGTCCGACTCTTTGCAACCCCATGGACTGCAGCACACCAGGCCTCCCTGTCCATCACCAACTCCCAGAGTTTACTCAAACTCATGTCCATTGAGACAGTGATGCCATCCAACCATCTCATCCTCTGTTGTCCCCTTCTCCTCCTGCCTTCAATCTTTCCCAGCATCAGGGTCTTTTCCAATGAGTCAGTTCTTTGCATCAGGTAGCCAAAGTACT
Organism: Bison bison bison; assembly: GCF_000754665.1. Lineage (NCBI taxonomy): Eukaryota > Metazoa > Chordata > Mammalia > Artiodactyla > Bovidae > Bison > Bison bison. Next base: position 3,991,702 of record NW_011495078.1, on the reverse strand, counting down.
GGAGTTTCAGCTTCAGCGTAAGTCCTTCCAATGAATATTCAGGACTGATTTCCTTTAGGATGGACTGGTTGGATATCCTTGCAGTCCAAGAAACTCTCAAGAGTGCGTTCTCTTGGCAAAACTCTGTTAGCCTTTGACCGGCTTCATTTTGTACTCCAAGGCTAAATCTGCCTGTTACTTCAGGTATCTCTTGACTTCCTACTTTTGCATTCCAGTCCCCTATAATGAAAAGGACATCTTTTTTGGGGGTTACTTCTAGAAGGTCTTGTAGATCTTCATACAACCGTTCAACTTCTGCTTCTTCAGCATTACTGGTTAAGGCACAGACTTGGATTACTGTGATATTGAACGGAATTTGCCTTGCAAATGAACGGAAAAGAGATCATTCTGTCATTTTTGAGATTGCGTCCAAGCACTGCATTTTGGACTCTCTTGTTGACTATGATGGCTACTCCATTTCTTCTAAGGGATTCCTGCCCACAGTAGTAGATATAATGGTCATCTGAGTTAAATTCATCCATTCCAGTCCACTTTAGTTCACTGACTCCTAAAATGTTGACGTTCACTCTTGCCGTCTCCTGTTTGACCACTTCCAATTTGCCCTGATTCATGGACCTAACATTCCAGGTTCCTACTCAATATTGCTCTTTAGAACATCAGACTTTACTTCCATTACTGGATACATCCACAACTGGGCGTTGTTTTTGCTATGGCTCCATCTCTCCATTCTTTCTGGAGCCATTTCTCCACTGATCTCCAGTAGCATATTGCGCACCTACCAACCTGGGGAGTTCATCTTTCAGTGTCCTATCTTTTTGCCTTTTCATACTGCTCATGGGGTTCTCAAGGCAAGAATAATCAAGTGGTTTGCCATTCCCTTCTCCAGTGGACCATGTTTTGCCAGAACTTTCCACCATGACCTGTCTGTCTTGGGTGGCCCTTAACATGGCTCATTAAAAAAAAAGGAAAAAAAGAAAAAATTTGCTTTGTTTCCTCTGTAGGAGCATTTCCTGGGGGCTTAGTTTCCAAAAATCTGACAGCCTTGTTGATAGGTCTCTGCTCTTGCATCCTAGTTATCAACAAACAGTAGTCTTCGTTTGGGGAGAGTTATATCAGTGTGGGCTGTTACATGTTTAACAATATCAATCCAATCCAAGAGAAAAAATAATGCCTATGTTTGCCGTGTTTGCTGATTTCTGGTATAAATACACCTATCATGACCAATTTGGAGCTGACAACACAGTGTTGCCTAATGCAGAGCTAGGAAGAGATGTGCAGTAGTAACACTACCTGGTGATATAGTACCTCCACAATAAAAATATAATAGGTGTGAGTAATCGTAACACACAGACAGCAGGAAAATAGCTACTCAATGATGATCTTGAACATTTATTATTTTTTCTTAATAAAATTTAATTATAAGCTGATATAATTTAATTTGTAATAAAGGTTGTGTTAACATGCTCACAATCTTCTGTCATGTGTGGGCAGAAGCCTACTCCACAGCACATCACTGGACACTGGCTTTGTATTTTTGTCTCTGATTACAGTGAGCAGGGGTATGTTGTCTGATTCCCTAGAACGGCAGCTCTTGGTCTGAGTGAGGAGGTATGCAATCTTCCCATCATTGTACAGCTGTGGCTACACACACACACATGACAATGGCAGTGCTGTGTACTTTATCTGCAAAACTAGGATTACTGAGAAAAAGCAGAGGCAGAGAAGTATTAATAGGATGGTGCAAAGTTCCCAGATTCTCTCGCTATTCACAGAGGCAGCCTGTGTTGGGCCGAGCTGACCACATCAAGGAAGGATACCGACATGGTCTAACCCTCTGCTCAGTCTGTGGATTATAGAGAAAGGAGAGCAGGGCACATGCGGTGGATTATGTAACCACCAAGCTTCCTGCTGAAGAAATAACCCTGTTTGAAAACAAGAGCTTCCAGAGCTGTTCTTCCATTGAGTCAACTTGTACATACAGAGTCAGATCCTGAAGAGGAGGAGGAAATGACTCTCTAGAGCATTTTGGATGTGCTTGTCTTCACCCCACAACTTAGGATAGTCCCCCAAATAAAGCAGACTTGGCTATATGATGCAATAATTTCTTTTGTCAGGCTAGACTTCAACTTCCCCAAGTCAGCCAATCTTCCCGAACAGTGTAGGCAAATTCCAGAATCTCTCAGATCTCCTTACGAGGTAGGTAGTAGGGTTAAGGTCTGTTTATAGTGTCTGAACTATTGAAGGGAAAGATGACTTCACAGTCACATCTGTGCCACTGACAACCTGGTCAGAGGATGGAAAGTGGAAGTAGAGGTAACTGAGAGTGGGTGTGCCAGACCAGAAGTACCCAGGTGTGCAACATCAGCTTTGGAAATTGATTGGGCTTTCATCACTCTAAAAGGAAAGGAGTATTTTAGCAGGCATCATCTCTGGCAGAAATTTCACCAGCATCTTCAGAGAGTGACTTCCACCAACTACTCTACAGAGATGATTAGCGGAAAACCACAGAACACAGCTGTGAATGGAAAACCCCTACTCTTCAGCTGCATGTGATAGAACAAGCTCCTCACATACCTGGGTGTCATCTTAGGTGGAGGAATGTGGATGGGGTAACATTAGAGACTAAGCATGCTTTCCTAAGAGCACTGAGTGATTTCTCAAAGGAATGCTTGAATTATCCCATGGGACTGAGTTTAATCTATTGGGGTTAAATTGTATTTCCCCACTTCTGAGTGAGAGGGGAGGTCTAAGGGAAAGGAGTCTGTTTCCTTCTTTGAAAAGAAGGAAAGAAGTTAAGTTCACTTCTTGCATTTGAGTATGACATTGATAAATCCAAGATTTTTCTCTTTTCCATAAAATATTCTTAACAATGCAAAGCAAGATTCCCATATGGGGGTGGTACCAAGCACAGTCCACCCACTATGGTCTGAAAGGCATTAAATTTCTCTTTTAATATTTCAACATCACTATTTAAGCATCCTTCAAATACTGACGGGAAACCTAATATATCAAAGATCCCCTTATTAAATTAAAAAAAAAAACATATCTTCCATTTGTACAAACCAAAAAATAAATCAAATCACAAAAATTTACATGACTTGCTGAAGGTCAAACGGTCACTAGTTAACAGAAGTAGTACAGAGCCCAAGTTTCCTGCTGCCAGCTGTGATACTATTTCCATTTAAGTGTGCCAACCTCATTTATTAAAAACATTTACTGGGCTTCTACTCATTTATTCCAAGCCCAGAAATTCTATTCTTTTAGAGAATTCACAGGAGACTTCCTGCCTCTCACCAGAAACTCTTTCATTTAATTGGTACTTTTTGTAAGGCTTCTAAACGTAAGATTTAGAATGACCAGAATCAGATGTCAGGGGATGAGGGGAGTTTTTTTTTTAATCAAAGTTCCTTTCATTTCTATACAAGAAACTACTAATAAATCACCCATATATTTTACCTGCACTGATTTCACAACTCTCTGCTGGTGAAAGAACCTAGGACTAAAACATCTTTCTGGTTTTTGCTGCTAGATAATTTTCCCTAATTCCTCTAAAGTCTGTTTAGAATTTCTACATCTTCAATGATTAGTTTTGTTTATTTCTACTTTTCTAGAAAAAAGTGTATCTCACCCATTTTTTTCAAAATTGTTTGCTTAGTGTTGAACAAAAAAGTCTCATGAGTAAATTTCCTGTGTCTTTGATTAGTTCTCCTTATCATGTCTGCTTTTGAATAGTTGGGCTTTGCTTCTTTTTTCCCTTGGAAAGAGCTAATGATGTATATACTTTATGGTGCCTTTTTTCCATCAAAGATAAAAACTGTAATATTTCATTACAATTATTTTGAAGATCTTCTGTAATAATTTTTTTCTCTCTGACACCACTCCGCCCCACTCCAGAGTCTTCACCAAACGTCTTTAAAGACAGCATTCAAATTCTAGAAAGTAGGATATTTTCCCATTTTTATTCATTTATTGTTGTTGCATTTTGATAAAATACTAATACCTTACATCTTCTTTGTGAAATTGTTTGAGGTTTTCTTTGTCTATTTATATGATTACTTAAAGATGAATGGGCTTCCCTGGTGGCTCAGATGGTAAAGAATCTGCCTGCAATGCAGGAGACCTGGGTTTGATCCCTGGATTGGGAAGATGCCCTGGAGGAGTGCATGGCAACCCACTCCAGTATTCTTGTCTGGAGAATCCCATGGACAGAGAAGTCTGGAGGGCCACAGTGCATGGGGTCGCAAAGAGTCGGACACGACTAAGTGACTAAGCACAGCACTTAAAGATGAATGGTCACTTTGTTGACAAGACAAACAGGGTTAATATCTTGCCATAAAATCCTTCACTGGAGATTATAAAGGTGCAAACCATGGATGATATGTGAATGAATGAAGGTCACTCGAGAACATCTTGAAGCTTAAGAATTTCTCCTAGGCCCAGCCTAGTATATTAGGCAGTAGAAATCTTGCTACTTGTCAAATCTGAAGCCACGCCAGAGAATGTCTCACTCGGGCCAGGTGTGCTTCATCAATCTTGGAGCTACCCTGTGCAATGCATCACTGCAGGACAACAGGGCCCCCAGACCTGAAGTCCTCATCCATCACTCACAGTCTCAGGCTGTACAATCTGGCCTGAGTCAATTCATGAATTCAGTGTCTGAGAACCAGGACAAAGGATAATTTTCCAGACAGCTACAAGATCATGTTTAAAATGCCTTCCACGACTTGTAGTTTCTTTGGGCTAGTGGATGGCATATGGTCACTTGACCAAAAGGCATATTCTTTGTTTTCAAAGTACTGAATTCATTAAATCAAGTAGATCTTTTATTCATCAAATTATCTAGGTCATCTTTTTTTCCACACACTATGCCACAAGAAAGGTAGCACTGAATTGCCTACTATATCATTTCTACTTCTCCTTGATTTCAATAGACGAGAATTGCCTGTTTTATGAATGTTTCTGATACTTTATTACATGAGTAATAACTGTTAGATTCTTGTTGTGGATTTCATACTTAATACAAAATTGGCCTTTTGTGTTCTATAATGTTCAATAATTTTAAGTCTAACACTGACAGGTATCATGACTCCTGTTTTCAGTTTGTGCCTGGACTGTTTTAAATGTCTCATTATTCTTAGTGTTTTTGAGTCACTTTTTGTTTTAGTGACTTGCATGCCATATACATTTGCATTTTATTCTATAATTCCACTTGCAAGTTATAGAATTTTAATAGCTGAGTAAAAACAATTTAAGTTTCTTGATATGATCAGTGTTCTTGGTTTCACATTAATATTTTATGTAATGCTTTCTGTTTTTATTGGTTTTTATTCTTTTAATATATTACCTGTATGAGCAAGCGTGTTTTTCTTCTGATTGTTTTGAATTTTGTAATTTTGTTCTGTTGATCAACTTTAGGTTAGGTACATCCTCTAGCTTGCTTTTCTCCTACTTTTGTCAATTGATTGCATAAATCCAAAACAGGTGCAGAACTATCTTGTAAATAACAATGTAGACTTAATAAATGATGATAATTGATAGTAACTATGTAGAAATATTAAGTTATTTTAGTCTTATTTCTTCCTACAAAGTATTACCACTGTATTACAAACATTGCTGGTATCTCAGCACAACTGTATTTTTCTGTCATCAACTTTGAAGCTTGATAAACTGGACAAGACAAAGGGGGTTGGGGATTAAAAGTTATGAATGAGGCTTCACTGAATTTTTATACCATGAAACATAAAAGTCTAAATAAAAATAACTTACAACTGTGATTATCATGATTTGGCTTTCCTTGTTTTGCTGACTGCTTTTCTCTCTACATCCATTTTTCCTTCCCTTCACCACTCCACACTTTCCTTCACATTGTTTATCTAGATGAATCTAGGATTTATACAGCCTATATTCCCCTTTCTTCTTTCCTCCTTTCCCTTGATACTATCCATTAATTAATGAGTCATGGTGCCCATTACACCTACAAATTCCATTTTACAAAGATAATGCAATAAAAATTGTAGTGAACTGAAGAGAGACTAGAGAATGATAAATAGTCTGTGTTCAGAATCAGACTTTGCTTCTCAAACAATCAATTAAAACTGCTAAAGCCTTCAATCCTAATGAACCACCAGAGGAACACCAGATTTTTCTAAAATTTTGTGCATGTAAATAAATGAAAGGAGAAAGCTAAGCACAAACACAATCAATATCTTTTTAAAATATCTAAGCAAAGAGCAACAGATGACTACTAAATTTTAAATTATTACTTTTGAATACTTAGTATAATGTTGCTTAATTAGAATACCAAATAATGTATTTATCCCTGAGAAATAATTTCTAGAATAATAAAATTTTTATTCACTAATTCACTTATCCATCAGGGATTCACTGAATATAAATTGAATGCTAACAATATTCCAGAGAATGTGAATGCCATAAACCTGAATATGACAAAGCCTTCGAATACTTAACAGATTTTTTAATTTAAAAATATTCCAGGGATTTTCCCAGTGGTCCAGTGGTTAAGACTCCAAGCTTCCACTGAGGTGGATGAGGGTTTGATCCTGGGTTAGGGAAATGAGACCCTGCATGCATGCAGCATGGCCAAAAAATAAATAAATAAATTTTAAGCATTCCATGTACTTGCAGAAAATATAGAAAAGTAATGATGCAGAAGAATAATGCAAAAATAGAGAGAGAGATACATACATACACCCATAGAATCAAAATTATGTAACCTTCCTGCCGGGAGCCGGCGTGAGGACCTCTACCCGTGGCAAAGGTCATAAGGAAGGAGGCTCGACATACGCAAAGGCGGGATGGAGCCTCAGGAGGCCCCCTGGATATTCTCGAGCATCTGCCCCTCAAAACCAGAGTCTGCCTAGTTTACTGCTTTGTGCTCTCACCTCTGACTTTACTGGGGGCTGTCCCCCACCACCATCTCGCTCTCTCTGATAAAGAGTTAACTTACAGCTCCAGTTAATAAAGTTCCTGGGCATTAGGAGTGTTTAAATCCAAACCCCTCAGATAGCTCTCTAACTCGCCTGACAAGTTTACTCGGACTCCTACAGCTATGCATACAGTCTCTCAGCCTGGAGAGGCATGGGAAGCTTAAGATATTCAAATAGCTTAGAGCCTCTCAGAGAGTTAGAAACTGTCAGAATAAAACTAGTAAAAGATTTTATTGATGAGCCAATGCTTGCTGCCAAGTTTCCACATCCCCTGAATTGTATCCTTGAATGTGTATTAATTAATATAGTTGGTATGTAGAAAAAATAAGTAGTGGCCTTGGTGTTAGCAACTTTAGACCCTTAAGGTAATAAATTCTTTCCTTTGTTGTAAACCCACTGCACCTCTGCCCTATAGGAATGCAACTTTATCTAACACCTTCAGAGGATGGCGCCAAACCTTAAAATAAGTACTCTTAGAGAAAATAAGTCTTACGGTTGACAAACCTTTGTCAAGAGTCATAAAATGTTAATAGGCCTTCTGGTCAGAAGATGATGTAAATCACCTAAACCATTTGTATAAGATAAGTTTGCAGAAAAGAAACCCTGGTTTCCATAAGGACCAAAGACTGCTGACTTTGTATGATTTCACATCCCCTATTATCCTCTATGTGCAACTTAGGGTATAAAAGCCCCTGTTGAAAATAAAGCTGTGGGCCTTGCTCACCAAAGCTTGGTCTCCCCATGTCATTCTTTCTTTTCACATTCCAGCTGAGTCTCCATCTGGAGCGTGGAGGTCCTCTGCGACCATTTATTTGCCTGGGCTTCTAAGACCCACTCGAGAAGGTGCCTAAGGTGGGGCACCTTCCGCTATTCGAGAGGGCACCTGTGGCCTCCGTGGTCAGAGCTAACCTGATGTCACAGGTTATACTGATTTTCCACGTAAACCAAGCTACTCAGCCTCTTTTCTCCACTGAATTTTCCTGCTGAGCTATCCTCATTCTATTACTCTTTATATCTCTAATATTTAAATAAAGCTATTGTATCCAGTGAGCTCGCCGAAGCCGTCTCCCCTTCGAATTCCCTGGATCAGCCGGGGCTGGACCTCGGCACCTTCCATTTTTTGATTTGTGAAAATATAAATATACATTAAACATTTATCTGTATGCTTTCTTTGCTGAAAAAGGTCCATGCAGTCAAAACTATGGTTTTTCCAGTAGTAATGTATGGATGTTAGAGTTGGACCATAAAGAAAGCTGAGCGCCAAAGAAATGATGCTTTTGAACTGCAGTGTTGGAGAAGACTTGAGAGTCCCTTGGACTGCAAGGAGATCCAACCAGTCCATCCTAAAGGAGATCAGTCCTAGGTATTCATTGGAAGGACTGATGCTGAAGCTGAAGCTACAATACTTTGGCCACGTGATGCGAAGTACTGAGTCGCTGAAAAATGGAAAAGACCCTGACACTGGGAAAGATTGAAGGTGGGAGGAGAAGGGGACAATAGAGGATGAGATAGTTCGATGGCATCACCAACTTGATGGACATGAGTCTGAGCAAGCTCCAGGAGCTGGTGATGGACAGGGAAGCCTGGTGTGCTGCAGTCCATGGGGCCGCAAAGAGTCGGACACGACTGAGTGACTGAACTGAACTGATGCTTTCTTCAGTTTTTTTTCACTGCTATTAAATACAATTGCTTTTCTATGTAATTCAGTGGTTAGTTTTTTGGCTTTACAGTAATCTATTAAATAGACCCATCAAATTTCATTAAATGGCCCACAACTGTTGTACTGAATCCTACTCTTCTATACTATTATTGTCTACAACTTTTCAGATTGTACAGTCTTTCCAGTAAAATCTGA
>NW_011495078.1:3977437-3982800 GCF_000754665.1 Bison bison bison | reverse complement strand
AAAATCTGAGCATAAACCCAATACATAAATATCTATTTATAAATTATGTATCACTGTATATATTTCCTAATGTACAAAAGCAATTTCAATTATTTTTTCAAAACTGAGGAAAACTGGTAATTTTTTTAAAAGCACATTTACTATGAAAATAAGAACTAAAGAAGAACTAAACAAGAACTAAAGAGCCTCTTGATGAAAGTGAAAGAGGAGAGTGAAAAAGTTGGCTTAAAGCTCAACATTCGGAAAATGAAGATCATGGCATCTGGTCCCATCACTTCATGGGAAATAGATGAGGAAACAGTGGAAACAGTGGCTGACTTTATTTTTCTGGGCTCCAAAATCACTGCAGATGGTGATTACAGCCATGAAATTAAAAGACACTTACTCCTTGGAAGGAAAGTTATGATCAACCTAGACAGCATATTAAAAAACAGAGACATTACTCTGTCAACAAAGGTCCATCTGGTCAAGACTATGGTTTTTCCTGTGGTCATGTATGGATGTGAGAGTTGGACTATAAAGAAAGCTGAACACCAAAGAATTGATGCTTTTGAACTGTGGTGTTGGAGAAGACTCTTGAGAGTCCCTTGGACTGTAAGGAGATCCAACCAGTCCATCCTAAAGGAGATCAGTCCTAGGTGTTCATTGGAAGGACTGATGTTGAAGCTGAAACTCCAATACTTTGGCCACATGATACAAAGAGCTGACTCATTGCAAAAGACCCTGATGCTAGGAAAGATTGAAGGCCGGAGGAGAAGGGGATGATAGAGAATGAAATGGTTGGAGGCATCACCAACTCAATGGACATGGGTTTGGGCGGACTCCGGGAGTTGGTGATGGACAGGGAGGCCTGGCGTGCTGTGGTTCATGGGGTCGCAAAGAGTCGGACACGACTGAGCAACTGAACTGATCTGAACTATGAAAAATTTCTGCAAAAAATTCCTGAGTTCCCTTCACAGTCTACTTTCATACTTTCCTGAAACAGGTATAGAATAGACTTCATTCCAGAGAAACATCTGCTCTTCTACAAGGCGTTACTGTTCTGGGGTTTCTGCTAAATGCCTCTGTAAATCATTGAGAATTCTATGATTGGTCTGGTCATAGTTTAAATGTGTTTTAACCTTGTGTGAGCTCTGGAAAGAGTTCAGCTTATCTCTTGCTCACTTTTTACCTAGACTTTTTAAAGCCACCCTCTTTGAACCAGGGCTTCCCTGGTGGCTCAAACAGTAAAAAGTCTGCCTGCAATGTGGGAGATATAGGTTCAATTCCTGGATCAGGAAGATACCCTGGAGAAGGAAATAACAATCCACTCCAGTATTCTTGCCTAGAAATTTTCATGGACGGAGGAACCTAGTGGGCTACAGTCCATGGGGCCTCAAAGAGTCAGACACGACTAAGCAACTAACACCTTCAACACCTTGCACGCATGGCTAGGACTCAGCAAAGGCACCACAATATCACTGTATTGATCTCAGGTGCTCTTTCACCACAAGACTCCCTCCTCTGCAGTCTGTCCCACAACTTCCAGCCGCCTCAGCCTCTCTACCATCCCATCTCCTTCTCCCAAGTCCAAGGAGAATGCTGGCCTCGACCTCCATGTCCTTACTTCATGCTCCTAGTCCAAAAATTGCCTCCAGGCAACAAGGTGGATAACAGTCCTAAGACTCACCACCCTCTTTACTTTCTCTCAAAGATCACATCAGAGGGTATTTGATATCCACTGTCTGAAAACAGTTGTTTCGTATACTTTTCTCACTTCTCTAATTAGTTATGACACTAGGTTAAGTCTGGTCCTTGTCATTTCAACACAGCTAGGAGCAAACGTCTATCCACTTAAATTTAGCTAAAAACATAAAATTCATTGGACATATTTTTTTGTTGCATATGTTGTCTGTCTTTATCTTTCAATCTTGCTTTGACGCCATTTTCTCTTGTTTAGAGAATTTACTCTATCTGTTCCTTCAGAATGATACCCTGGATGGTACACCTACCAAGACCCTGCTGTATCAGATAATATTCTTCTGCTTTCAGACACGATTACTATCTTGGATGTGCAAATAATGTTAAATGGAAGTTCTGTACCTGAATAATCTGTAAATATTGTTCCACTGCCTTCCAGCTTCCAGGATTGCAAGTAAGAATTCTCATGATATGATCCATGATCAGTTTGTTGAAACACAGTCAATATAACTAGCGAAACACTACTGCAGGGTAGGGACCAGGCACGAAGAGAGCCTCAGGCAAGCTGGTCTAGATCCTGACACTCTGCTTGGTAGCTGAGTGATCTCGGGGAAGTTACTTATTGTATGTATATATATATATACACAATGTGTGTATATATATGTGTGTATACACACACACACACACACACACACACACATTTTTGGTTTCCTTTTCCTTACTGATAAAATAAGAATAAATAGTAGTACCTGGGTTAGTTTGAGATCAAAAAGTGTTTAAATATAAACAGCTTAGAATATTGTCTGGCACACATTAACTACTGAACTAATATTAAGTAATAACATCATGTGAAACGTCACTGCAAAGTCTCTTTGCAATAAACCAGACTAGTTCATTTTTGGTCTCCTTTTCCTTACTGATAAAATAAGAATAAATAGTAGTACCTGGGTTAGTTTGAGATCAAAAAGTGTTTAAATATAAACAGCTTAGAATATTGCCTGGCACACATTAACTACTGAACTAATATTAAGTAATAATATCATGTGAAATGTCACTGCAAAGTCTCTTTGCAATAAACCAGACTAGTTCATTTTTCCTTATGAATAGATCTCCTCTACCCACTAACTTCTCTGAGCAAAGGAGTAACCAGTCTGCTTCAATCTTTTGTGTTTTCTGTTATTTAAAAAAGTGCTTTTGGTGGCCTAGCACATCCAATTAAAAGTTTGATTGTTTTTAGGACAAATATGATTATATGAGATACTGTTTATAATAGTTAAAATTTAGAAGCAATCATAAGGTCAAAGTATCAATAAACAGCTGAAAAAATCTCTCAACAGAATATCATGAAGCCAATACAAAAATTATTTTCTAAAACAATATTACCAAGTGGTTTTGTTGGTGATGTAATGTTAAATTATAACAGTAGAATCATATATAATTTATATGCTATTATCTTATGCCTCTATAATGTATTCAAAGAAAACAGACACATCACAATATTGCACAGTGACTATCTTTGAGTAATAATTTGCTTTTTTTTTTTAGCAATGTTAGCAATGTTTCTTTAAATTTTGAAAATATATTACTTTTAACTTCAGATTAAAAGCTGTTTGGGCCAAGTGATTCTAGAGTTGTTACTTGTTATCTTTCTGTCCTTTGGCACTACCAGTCTTATTTATCCTTTGTCCTCAGTATGGACTCAGCACTTTCGCAATATTCCTGCAGAAGCATGTACATCCACACATACATATACATACCTATATGTGAGGTTGTACACGGCTGTCCTGGAGTATTACAAAAACGTTGCTTGATATACACATATACTGCTATTTGATATATATACACACACACACACACATACACATACATATGAGAACATACTTTGTCTTATGAATCTATATCTATATATTTACATTATTTTTAACTATTTCACATAATTCTACCATGTGGTTTCAAAGTTACTTTGCTCTTTTTACTATTTTCTCTCTCCTTTTGTAAGCCTTTGGGACCATCCCAAGGAAGAAGTGGAGGAGATAATTTGATTTTTATTGTGTGAAAAATACTGAAAAATAAAATAAGACAGCTTAAAAACAACCTTCTTTCTTTCAATAGTTTAAATTTGGTACATTTTATAACTAAAGACCAATCTTATCTGCAAATAAAGGACCAACTTCCCTGGTAATGACTCCTTGAATTCTGATTACGCATTTGGTGCGTGGCCAAAATGTCTTCAGAATGTATCCTATCAGCATCATCGAATGTCCCCAGGATTGTCAAAGTTCATTTTAAGCATAAATACAGATCCTCAAACCCCATATATGGAATATGTGTGGCCTCAAATTTTTGATGATGAAGAACTGATAGGTAAAATTTGCAGGATACTGAGGTTTTTAATAGATCATTTATGAAATTATCATGCCTTCTCTATTCTACAAGCAATTTTCAGTGAAAACCAACTTCTATGATCATTTGCTACAATGTGATGACTGCCATTATTGTATTGAACTATTTCCTGTTGGGCGTACAATCACAGATGCAGGCTATTTAAGTGTTCTTTATTTCCCCTGTTTATCCTCACCACTAACATTCTATGGTACATCATTTTTAATCCCAGGATACTTTGATATCAGAACCCCAGAAGACTGATTGATATGGACAGATAGAACCAGAAACAATTAGGAATATACACTCAGATATTTTACAACCTCTGTCGTGTCGTTTGCTTAGATGAACTTTTGTAAAGTAAATATTCTGTTTGCCTTTATAGACATTAAACAGTTAAGAATGAGACCAACTAAGAAATCTGGCCATGGTCACATAACTTACAAGTCAGGGAGCTACCACGTCTTACTTCCATGCTCATTCTACCTTTCTTCACAGTTCAGTCAACCTCTCACCTCTAACCACTTAAGTGCACTCCAAATCTTGATCCTCGTTTAATGTTTCTAGAGCTTATTAATGTTTCTAGATCCTTATTAATGTTTCTAGCCAGAGGACTATTCTCTGGCTCAAAGTCATCATGCATCCCATACTGCCCTCAGAGCTTCCTAAAACATGTCCCCTAAACTAGCTTTGCAAACTCACCAGCCATTCTCTTAGAATATATGCCATATTTTCCAATCAATTTAAATGATTACTCCAGGACATAGTTCAGTGTGTCTTGCCACATATTCTTCTAATGCACTGGATACAGACAGTATTGCTCTCCTACTCTCCAAAATTCTGAGGTCATGCTATTAATGCCTTCATACTTGGTCCTTCAGTCGTGCCTGACTCTTTATGATCCTTTGGATTGTAGCCCACCAAGTTCCTCTGTCCATGGGATTTCCCAGGCAAGGATACTGGAGTGGATTGGCATGCCCTTCTCCAGGGATTGAATCCAGTTCTCCTGTGTCTCCTGCATTGCAGATGGACTCTTTAACTGCTGAGCCATCAGGGAAGTCCCATACTATTAACAGTAATCACGTTTGTAAATTATTTTGTGACAGGATCAGGCTGGGCACTCTGCTGCTGCTGCTGCTGCTAAGTCGTTTCAGTCGTGTCTGACTCTGTGTGACCCCATAGACGGCAGCCCACCAGGCTTCTCTGTCCCTGGGATTCTCCAGGCTTCTCCGTCCCTGGGATTCTCCAGGCAAGAACACTGGAATGGGTTGCCATTTCCTTCTCCAATGCAGGAAAGTGAA
>NW_011495078.1:3976466-3977309 GCF_000754665.1 Bison bison bison | reverse complement strand
ACAGTTGCTCAGTCGTATCTGACTCTTAGTGACCCCATGGACTGCAGCCTACCAGGCTCCTCCATCCATGGGATTTTCCAGGCAAGAGTACTGGAGTGGGGTGCCATTGCCTTCTCTGGGGCACTCTAAGCCTTGGCTATTACTCCTGACTATTCCTCTACTTCCTTCTTTTCCTCAATGTACACAACCCAGAGCATCTTACAATTCCAGAGACATGCACCAGTGTTCTCTCATCAAACTTTTGGATCCATCTCATACCACCTCACTCCCTCCCACAGCAACCTCACATACAGTGACCCAATCCTACGCCTACTCTTTCCCTGGGATGAGGAAGAGGAAAGTGACATCACCACCTGTCAAGTAAGCTTGAGGTATTAGGCTGCAGCCAGAAGGGACCAGCCCACTGGCTAGAGCTGCTATCTACCCTGCCCACGGTCAAGCCCCTTCTTCTGAGGCTCATATCCAAAGACTAGCAGATGCCAGGCCTGGCCCTCTTCAGTTCAGTTCAGTTGCTCAGTCATGTCTGACTCTTTGCGACCCCATGGACTGCAGCACGCCAGGCTTCCCTGTCCATCACCAACTCTTGGAGTTTACTCAAACTCATGTCCACTGAGTCAGTGAGGCCATCCAACCATCTCATCCTCTGTCATCCCCTTCTCCTCCTGGCTTCAATCTTACCCAGCATCAGGGTCTTTTCAAATGAGTCAGTTCTTTGCATCAGGTGGCCAAAGTATTGGAGTTTCAGCTTCAACATCAGTCCTTCCAATGAATACTCAGGACTGATTTCCTTTAGGATGGACTGGTTGGATCTCCTTGTAATCCAAGGGACTCTCAAGAGTCTTC
>NW_011495078.1:3971919-3976366 GCF_000754665.1 Bison bison bison | reverse complement strand
CCAACACCACAGTTCAAAAGCATCAATTCTTCGGTGTTCAGCTTTCTTTATAGTCCAACTCTCACATCCATACATGACTACTGGAAAAACCATAGCCTTAACTAGATGAACATTTGAAAACAATTATGCAGAGCTAGTCTGTTTCCAGAGCCTAATTTTCTATGTGTTGTAGTTTGGGTTTCTTGAGAAGCATAATCTGTGAGAGTTTTGCAGGGAAAATATTTATTAAGACATACCCTTGAGACCAAAACCAGTGGAAGGTGAGGACAGAATGAAAAGATACTCAATACCTTGAGCATTTGTTCCTGTACAGACTGTGTGCAGAGGCCTGAAGATTCGAAAGTTTCTGCTCAGAGCTTTAACAGTAAAAAAGGTTTTAAAAAAGAGACTTGATTATGTCAAAGTGATAATATTTCCATTTTTACATAACATTGTGAAGTTGCTGAATGTGGGGCTTATCTTGTGGTCCTCAGGACATGTTCGGGGGACAGAGGTCACATCCTAAGAATGTTATTCATATATAGATAGTCCCGACTTACAATGGTTCAACTACAATTTTTTGACTTTACAATGTTGTAAAAGTGACCGCATTCAGTAGAAACTGTTCTTCAGATTTTGAGTTTTTGTCTTTTCTAGGGCTAATAATTGGAGAAGGAAATGGCAACCCACTCTGGTGTTCTTGCCTAGAAAATTCCATGGATGGAGGAGCCTGGTTGGCTACAGTCCATGGGGTCGCAAAGAGTCAGACACAACTGAGCAACTAACCAACCAACTAGGACCAGTAATATGTGGCACTCTCCTCTCTTGTGGAGTTGGGCAGCGGCAGCGAGACATAGCTCCTAGTCAGCCACACGATCATGAGTCAACAATCTATATACTTACAAATACTCTGCACCCAGGCAACCATTCTGGTTTTCACTTTCAGTACAGTATTCATTAAACCACATAAGATATGCGACACTTTATTATAAAATAGGCTTTGTGCTAGACGATTTTACCCAACTGCAGGTTAATGGAAGGATTCAGAGCATGTTCAAGGTAGGCTAGGTTAAGCTATGAATTGTGCAAGGTTAGGTTTATGAAATCCATTTTCAACTTAGATATTTTTAACTTATGATTTTATTGGAGGTAACTCCATTGTAAGTCAAAAAATATCTGCAGTTATGATTGAGGACGCCTGTTTGTACACTTGCTTGCCACCTGCCTCTGCCCCTAGGATGTTTAGTCTGTGAGGCCAGGGACATTTTATGATGGTCCAGCATCTGAGGGTTTGTGCCACATAAAAGTATTAACAGTTATTTGTTAACAGTTGTTGAATGAGTTACCAACTGCTTTTTCATGTGATGATGTGAATAAGAGCTATATACAGATGTATACCAAACTGTCTAGTGTTCGTTTTTCATGGCTGTCTGCTCACAGTTTAAACAAATAAGGTGGAACTCTGCCTTGAGGTATTTTTGTTACATGATTATTTCCAGAATGATGAAGGCTTAAAGTTTAGGGTCAAGTCTGCAGGAAAAGCTGCTAAACTGAACGCCAAGAGTGCCAAGAACACTGGCAAAAGAATAGATTAAAGTTTGGGCTGTGTTGACCATGTGCCATAAAAGGCCTGGTGTCGTGTTCTACTAATCTACTAACTGCATGGCCCTTTCATGGCAGTACATCCCCCATGTCTTTCTTTCCACTATTGTAAATTAACATCCATATCATCAACACAGTTCATTTTGACCACTGGCCTCAATGAGAGAAAGAATATTAAATGCAGCAGAAGTCATGTCAGGCTTTTTCCAGCAGCTTTGCAAGAAAACAGAAAGAATGATTGTAGACTAGCTTATATTCTTCCTATTATATTAAAATAATACTTTACAATAACAAATGTAATAATTGCTCATGGCAGAAAAAAGTATGAAGTAAGAAGGTCATACTTGCATAAAAGTATGAAGAAAGAAATTGTTCTCCTTATTCCCACTTATAAGAGAGAAGTATTTTTGAATATTTTGGTATTCTTAGATTTTTGTTACGGTGTTTTCGTGTGTGTGTGTGTGTGCGTGCGTGCACACATGCAGGTCAGATCTATATTTCTCTACAGCCTTTAAAGAATAAGAAATGGCACTTTTTAATTTAGTTAACCAAACCAACTCTGGTTTGAGAGCCTTTACCTCAACATTGGAGAGAACTGTAGTTTTCAGGACTCCTCAGCATATCCCTTTGTTAGAGGTACCTCAGCATGTTTGTCCAGAAAGCCTGGAAGGTGTCTGGCCTCTGGTCACTGTACTGATCTCTTTATCACTGGGCCCCTGATCTACAGGTCTGAAATCTGCTTCAGGGTGGACAGCTTCTCTAGAAGGGCAGCATTCTCTGAGCCAAGCTTAGTCATCTGGGAACTGAAGATCAGCTCCAGGATGTCTTAAAGGGGTTTCCATACTCACTCTTAATTACATTATATATTTGTATGTACTGCTTCCTGGGCCAGGAAGGTCCCCTGGAGAGGGGAATGGCTACCCACTCCAGTATTCTTGCCTGGAGAATTCCATGGACAGAGTATGGCGGGTTACAGTCCATGGGGTCACAAAAAGTGAGACACCAAGAGCAACTAACACTTTCAGGCAAATTTACCATTCCTAAAAGAACAAATACTGAGCTATTCATCTGGGCTTTCAGGACAATATTATCTTTTCTCTTCTTCAAAGATATGCTTTTATGAATCTCTTATTGGAGTTATTTATTAATTTTCCTTGTAGATAAAAAAATCTCCCTTTACCAAATGCAAGCTGATGGTTGCCTATCCACCTGATTTCTGATGCAATACTTTAAGGTGTCTCTCTGAATGTCACCGTGTACAGACTTCCTACATGCTTTCCCTCTGCTGGGAGGGCTTCATCTAGAAGCCACGTTGCCACTGGAGATGGGCTTATCTCCAGCCTCAACTGTCTGAGTCTAACAGCAAAGGAACAGTGTACAGATATCCTGTCACACCTGTCACAAGATAAGAGGAGCTTCTGAGGAAGAGAACACCAGGGCATCACAACCTAACTCCACTCTGTGTCCATCAGTCCCCGAAACATAAATGTCAAAGTCACAAAGTCACTCAACTCAGGGTCATCAAGCAGCGGGCTTACTGTTTTCCAGGAGGAGGAACCCCAGGGCTCCCTATATCCACCCAAGAACAACTGAAGGGAGGTGATGGATCTGCCCACCAACAGAGAGCATCACAGAAACTGCTAGGTGTGGAATCTTCCAGAAAAAGGAAGGCGAGCTGGTGGGGAAGGAGTGGGGGACTCAGGGTGGAGGAGCAGCTGGTGTGTGGGGTGCTTTTCTCTCGGCAGCATCAACAGGGATGAAGGAACTGCACACAGGGCAGAGCCGACCCAATCCTCAACCTCCCCACCCTCGACGGCAAGATGTTAGCGGGGGAGGGGGAGGCTCACCCCTGACAAACTCCAGTGCTAAGAGGTGCAAGAAGTATGAGTCGCAACATGCGGACAGCCCGCGGCCCAGCACTGACAAGCGAGCCCAAGCTGAGGCCACACACGGGGAGTGTGGGGAGGAGCCCCCACCCCGGGGACCCCACTCCGGGGACCCCACCCCATCCCTGCCACATCCCCACCGCCGAACTCCCACCTGACTCGTCCACGGTCGTCCTCTCCAAGGCCTCCCTCGCTGCTCCCCGAGAGACGCCTGCAGCCCAGCAGGGCGGAGGCCCACGTCAGGCCTCAGGTCTCCCCTAGAGGCCTCCCCGAGTGGCTGCCTTGGGAACCCGGCAAGCACTGGCAGCCATCGCCGCTCCTCCCCGCCCCTTCCTCCGGGAGGCAGTGGGCCCTCGCGGCCTTACCTGAGGTGGAGCCCAGCGCGCCTCAGGGCTGCGGCCTCGGGCCTTTCCTGCCACTTTGTGTGGCCGCACTGCATCCTGGGAGGTTGTGAAGCGAAAGCCAGGGGCCGAGGGGCCACTGAGGCCACTGAGGTCCCACGGGCTGGACCTCCTCAGGGTGGGTTGAGTTCCGGAGAAAGGCAGGGACCGGCCTCAGAGTCGGCCCCAAACCTCTCAGGAGGCGACCCTGAGCCAAGGCCTTAGGCACAGTGGAAAGTGCCAGATATGGGGAAGGTGGAGATTTAGCCACAGTGAGCCCCTGAGAGACTCCTAACGCCAGGACCGGCGGGGCATCCCTGTCAGACATTGTAGGTTTTGTGTCCAAGGAAACTGCGCTTCGCTCCAGGACGTGGGTTCCGTGCTGTAGCTGCTTCTCTTCCATCGCAATCACCTGGGGTTGCAACAGAGGACATTTCCAGGGCAGGACAGGTGTTGTATTTTCAACCTGATTCTTTGAAAGCAGGCCCAGAGGGGACTTGAGAGGGGAAGTGTAAGAACTGGAGACCAGCTCTGGGAATACGTGATGTTGATACTCAAGGGTTAGGATACACCTGAGAGGACCCCGCATGGAGTGATCTT
>NW_011495078.1:3962666-3971819 GCF_000754665.1 Bison bison bison | reverse complement strand
TCTTTCAGACACACCCCCATGATTCAGACCACAGCGTTCCCAGGATCTGATCAAAGCCGGACCCTGGAAGCTGGTCACTGTGGCTTTCTCACCAGCTGTGTGACTGAGAGGAGGGCAGGTATCCCCCTGGAGAGTATTCTCTGACTTCTATTAATAACTGGGTTCCAAGAAAGGCCTGTTGTGGCCAGTGTCCTTCTTCCCCTATGTGTCCAGTTCTTCCCAAGAAGGATCCCAAAGTGGTATAAGGAAGTGTTACACATATGAAAACTAAGGTTCAGGAAAGTTTACCTTTCTCCTAGCAGGTGAAAGGAGAAGGCAATGGCACCCCACTCCAGTACTCTTGCCTGGAAAATCTCATGGATGGAGGAGCCTGGTGGGCTGCCATCCATGGGGTCACTAAGAGTCGGACACAACTGAGAGACTTCACTTTCACTTTTCACTTTCATGCATTGGAGAAGGAAATGGCAACCCACTCCAGTGTTCTTGCCTGGAGAATCCCAGGGATGGCAGGACCTGGTGGGCTGCCGTCCATGGGGTCGCACAGGGTCGGACACAACTGAAGTGACTTAGCAGCAGCAGCAGGTGAAAGCATTGTTGTTGTTTTCCTTTAATTGTTTATAGTACATACACACACTACGTTAGGTGTAATTGGGAGTTTTTCACAAATGTTTGGTTATACCACCATCAAGATAGAGAACAATCCATCTTGGGAAAAGAATTGGTCTTATATTACCCACCTGTGTTGTACTTCAAAAAGCAAAGGGGGACTAAAGAGCTTCTTGATGAGGGTGAAAGAGGAAAGTGAAAAAGCTGGCTTAAAACTCAACATTCAAAAAACTAAGATCATGGCATTCTGTCCCATCACTTCATGGCAAATAGATGGGGGGAAAGTGAAAATGGTGACAGATTTTATTTTCTTGGGCTCCAAAATTTCTGTGGACGGTGACTGCAGCCATAAAATTAAAAGATGTTTGCTCCTTGGAAGGAAAGCTCTGAGAAACATAGACAGCATATCAAAAAGCAGAGTCATAACTTTGCCTACAAAGGTCCAAATAGTCAAAGCTATGATTTTTCCAGTAATCATGTATGAATGCGGAGAAGGTAATGGCACCCCATTCCAGTACTCTTGCCTGGAAAATCCATGGACAAAGGAGCCTGGTAGGCTGCAGTCCATGGGGTCACTAAGAGTGGGACACGACTGAGCGACTTTACTTTCACTTTTCACTTTCATGCATTGGAGAAGGAAATGGCAACCCACTCCAGTATTCTTGCCTGGAGAATCCCAGGGATGGCGGAGCCTGGTGGGCTGCTGTCTATGGGGTCACACAGGGTCAGACACGACTGAAGCGACTTAGCATAGCATAGCATAGCATGTATGAATGTGAGAGTTGGACCGTAAAGAAGGCTGAGCACCTAATGCCTTCTAATTGCAGTGCTGAAGAAGACTCTTGAGAGTCCCTTGGATTACAAAGTGATCAATCCAGTCAATTCTAAAGGAAATCAACTCTGAATATTCATTGGACGGACTGGTGCTGAAGCTGAAGCTCCAATACTTTGGCCACCTGATGCGGAGAGCTGACGAATTTGAAAAGACCCTGATGCTGGGAAAGATAGAAGGCAAAAGGAGAAGGAGGTGACAGAGGACGAGAAGGTTGGATGGCATCGCTGACTCAATGATCATGAATTGAGCAAACTCCGGGAGATAGTGAAGGACAGGGAAGCCTGACATGATGCAAACCATGGGGTCACAAAGAGTCAGACACGACTTAGCAACTGAACAGCAACAACAACCCTGAATCACTGATCTACTTTAGGTCTCTATTACTTTGCATTTTCTAAAATATCATTCAAGTGGAGCACTGTGTATGACTCCAGTTTGTAAACTTTGATGCCACATTTGTAAAATTGCATTAATTATACAAACTTTATAGTGTTAATCTAAGTTCAGAATTTTTGACTTGGAGTGGAGCACATTATATCCTCAAAACTGAGAGATCCCACTGTTATAAATCATGTCATTTTAGGTAAGATCCTGTACTTAATCTTCTTCATTTGCATGTTGAGAGGAATGATGTGGGTGTGTTTCAAATGAGAAACTAATAACTATGAAAATTACATAATCTCTGTACCACTAAGAAAACATAAATTGGCACTAAATATAAGAGAGGAAAAAAAGCACAACTATACAAAAGAAAGATGAACAGAATCACTTATACCAGGTAAAGTAAAATTAATGGAACACATAACTGAAGAATTTAATTTAGTCCCATTAAGTAGTCTCAAGGAAATAAGGGATTATAAGCCATTACAAAGAGAACCAAGGATCATATTTATATTAATTTATTTTTATTTTTAATTAATATTGATGAATAAATAAACAAATTGGGAAGAGTAGAGTAAATTTAAAGGCAAATTAATAACTCAGAGTTTCAAATCTTTATATTTTTCTAGGCAGTGTCAGAAAGAGATAAAGAAGTAGCTAATGCAAAGTAACAGTTTAGGAATATTAAGAACGGAAAAAATGCATCAACATCAACATGAAGGGAGTACTCAAGGACAGGAAAAAGAATTCTAAAGGAATGCTATCTTAGAATTTCCAAGGGTAAGAGAAAAATTGCCAGCTGATTTAAAGCTTCAGAATACTCAAAGCATCACACTTGGAAACAGTTTTGGGAAATTGAAGCAAATTAAGACAAGTATGTTTCAAAACCTCCAGAGGTGAAAGAACTCTTCCCTTGACAGAAAACAAATTCCAACAGATCAGCCTCAACTTTCAATTGCAGTTTTGATGGAGGAAGAAAATGAGTATTTTCAAGTGTTCAAGTAAATAAGTTTAAAGCTGTATTTTTATATTCAATTCGATTATCACTGGATTAATAGTTAAAGAACATTTCAGCCTTTCAAGGCATCAGATGGTCTACCATACCTAGATCTATTTATAAATACTCTTGGGGGAAGAACTCAAATAAGAAAGAGAGCAGTATTGTGAAGGATGGTAGGTGCCACGGAAGTCATGGGTTCACATATTTTAGTAAAATGAACTGTTTTCTCACAATGTAAGGAACCGAATAAAACAAAGCAAGCAACAGATGTATATTCTTGACAATGTAGACCTAAAATTCTAGGTGTTTTTATTATACTTTAGCTGCAGACGGACAGAGTGTTCAAGAGTAGAGAACGAGTCCATGAGTCTGAGTACTGGCAAGCATGTTCATTTTGGTGGGGATGATGTGGACAATGACAAACTGAAGTTAGCAGGGAAATAATTTTACTGTCTATTAAGGAGGGAAGAAAGAGTCCCAAGACCAAAAGTTTCAAGAATTTCTACTTTTGAGCAATGACAATAATTGAAACTGGGCTGCCTAAATCATCCTGGGTGACTCTAAAAACAATGCTGAAAAATAAAAAGCATGATTAGAGATAAATTAACACCGTATCAGTCCTTTCTTATAAATCTGATAAGCAAAATTTTAAAATGTACATATTATTCAAGGATATCTATTATTGTGATAATTCTACAAAGCAATAGGAGGAAATGACTGTCAGCATATTAAGAGAAGGAAATGGCAGCCCACTCCAGTACTCTTGCCTGGGAAATCCCATGGACAGAGGAGCCTGGCGGGCTACAGTCTATGCGGTCAAAAAAGAGTTGGATACGACAATGACCGAACAACAAGACTGGTACCATGTCCAAGGAGCAATGGGGACAGGATAGAGAGTAGCCCACAAGACCCTCACTCTAAAGTACTAACACATTTAGCAAAGCTTTGATTCATGGGGTTCATTTTTTTCCCAGCATATTTTTTAAAACTAAATATTGGCTGCAGTTGCTGGATTTTCTCTGCTTAATGGACATCAACATACCAATTTTCATTAATAACAAACTGTAACTAATCCTTAAACAGCACAGGTTTGAACTGTGCCAGTCCACTCATGTGTGTGTTTGCTTTTATTTTTTTTTTTCCAGTAAATACAGTACTACATGGTCTGCAATTGGTTGAACCTGCAGAGTGGAACTGCTGGCACAGAAAGCTGACCATAGGACGTAAGCACCACGGGTTCTGGTATTGAAGTTGGCTCCTGGGACCAGTCCCCCTTGGACACTGAGGCAAGACTACACAGATTTTCAACTGCCTAAGATTTTCAACACTCTTAGCCCCTGCATTGATCAAGGGTCAATAGTACATGCTAGAGAAAAATTTGCATTGTTGGTAATAGCCAAGAGTTTATAAGAGTTGAGGTGCATTGTCATGTCATTCTGAGACTCTGTGTAGTTCTTTATGATGGGTTTGAAGAGTCTGTGCCATTCTTTTTTCTGTTTTAAATACACTAACAGAAAGTTGCCAGAGTGGTGATAATGTGATAATGCTGGTGAGCCAAGGCACACAGTTATTTTAGAAAGCAAAGTATACACAATAAAAATGTTGTAAGTGATGGAAAAATAACAAACGTTACTTGTTTGATTTCTCTTTGAATGTCTAAATAGTTCTGTGCAAACTAATGTGTTCTTAGCTAAAAAGATTGTTTCATATACTAAGCTGTTCTTTTACTTTTGAATAATTTTCATATTTAGTTCATTCTATTCAGGTTATTTACTTAAGCAATACGTATTGAATTCCCTACCATGTGCCATGCATACAATACAGGTAGTAAATTTCTGCTTCACTATAAGTTGTTTTAAGCAGTTGTTGAATAAGTGGTTTATGGATAAAAATGAATAAATTATAAATTTGCCAAAATTCATTCAATGAATAAGCATCAAAACTGGAACGTGAGCCCACTGCTCTGTATCTGAAACCTTTATGTCGATGCTGTCTTCATTTAACAGCTGTGTGGATTGTACCCTCATGTCAGCTTCTGGCTGCTCTCTTCAGAACATATCATTATTATTTGTTTCTCCCATTTACAGTCAGACTGCCCTGTGCCTTAGAAGATTAGTTTAAATGAGTCAGCATATTTACTGACCCAAGTGACATCATTCCTCATGGTTAGAAACATACACTAGAGTCAAGTAAAAGTTTATATCAACAAACACATGGACTGGTTGGAGGTGACAGATGGGGTGTCTTGAGAAAGGAGTATGTGACTAAATCTCATCACAGCATTTTAAAAATTACCTTTGAGATGTAGGGTGAACCAAGAGTCTAAAACTTTAACTGATATGTGAAGATTGCCTCAGTAGTATTCTGGCTTCTTCTACAAACCACATTAGTGAATCACTGGAGAGATGTTTTCATGTCAAGAAATGTACTGAGGGAATGTGAGGGCAAACTGCCTACCCTCATTTATGCCAAAGATACCGAATGTTCAAAATGCAAATAGACACGGTCCTTTCTCTGCATGCCTAACACTATGCAAATATAAACTTAGGAAAAGGCCCAATGTAATATGCAGCAGAAAAGTAAATAAGCAAGCACAGTCTCTTGACATATTTTGTGGTTCGGTAATACAAGTCTTTCTGTTTACAAGGAATTTTAAAGTGCTGGTCTTCATATTTATACTCTGCTGCAAGATTCCGTGTTGGAGGGTGTTTTTGTTTTTTTTTGTTTTTGATCTGGTGTGTTTTTACACAAAAGTCACATGAGATTACTGATCTAAAATAAATGTAAATATATGTGAAAGCCTGAATGTATGGGTAATCTTTCATTATGTAGAGAGCAGCACTACTGGCTAATGTTTAATACATGCTAAAGGAAATAAAAATAATCAAGAAATTCAATTTAAGAAATGATGTTGTTACTAGAGCATGCTGAGTTGTAATGAATATTCACCATTATTCTGGTTAATTGTACTATTTTCTAAATCATATTATTTCAGAACGTTATTGCTTTGATTATTCAAAATATCTTCTTTAGAACATACAATGCTTACATAAAAAGTGTGTATACCAAAATAGTACAGTTTTCATTACATATGCACAAAGACAAGGAAGTATACAGGGAATAAAAATGTTCTAGAGAGAGACATATTCAATTCAGAGACAAAGCATGAGCATGTTTCTAAAGTGCAGTGTCTCAAAAGAACAAAGCCTGTCTTATATAATATTACATATGTAATATGCAGGCTTCCCAGTCGGTGCTAGTGGTAAGTGTTAGTCGCTCAGTCATGTCTGACTCTCTGTGATTCCATGGACTGTAGCCCCCCCAGGCTTCTCTGTCCTTGGAATTCTCCAGGCAAGAATACTGGAGTGGGTTTCCATTCCTTTCTCTGGGGGATCTTCCTGACTCAGGGATCAAACCCAAGTCTCCCACATTGCAGGCAGATTCTTTACCATCTGAGCTACAGGGAGGAACCCAAGAACCCGCCTTCCAATGCAGGAGACTTAAGTAAGAGACATCAGTTCAGTCCCTGGGTTGGGAAGATTCCCTGGATGAGGGCCTGGCAACCCACTCCAGTGTTCTTGCCTGGAGAATCCCATGGACAAAGGAGCCTGGTGGGCTACGGTGCATAGGGTCACAAAGAGTCAGACACGACTGAAGCAACTTAGCACACACACATAGTATATATTCTATATATTATTTATATTTCACAACTGAATCAGAATAGCTGGCCAACATTTTTATGGCATGTCTCGAGGTCTCTGAAGACTATGAAAAATGTTAGGAAAAATGCACTCAGGCAAGAAAGAAACTGCATTTAGAACAGATATTTAGCAGGATCCTGAGTGCCTCAGTCTCACCCCTCTCCAACATGTCTTCCACACAGTTCTCAGAATTCTTTTTCTAACATGAAATGCAATTTATGCAATTTTCCTTTCCATTTTTTGAAAACGTATATTTCTTTTAGACAGATTTCCCTTTTTTATAATATTGTGATCTAGTTCTACCCACCCTGGTGGTACAGATGGTAAAAGAAATCTGCCTGCAAGGCAGGAGACCTGGGTTCGATCCCTGGGTGGGAAAAATTCCCTGGAAAAAGGAATGGCTACCCACTCCAATATTCTTGCCTAGAGAATCCCATGGACAGAGGAGCCTGGTGGGCTACAGTCCATGGGGTCACAGAGAGTTGGACACGACTGAGTGACTAACACATACAAGATAACAATAAGATACAATACAAATGAAAAACATTACTAACTTCCATTTCTACGACTTGGGTAAATTTTAGAGTACTGTCAGATCACTTTTGATAGTGTATGAGCAGATTAAACACGAGAGAAAATGTGACCAGTTATATTCTTCTTTTCAGCACACAATTATCTATGAAAAACACACACATATACACCTTGAGCTGGAGGATCTCTTCCCCTATATTCAGACTTTCATCTCTTTCAAAAATGAGACAAATTGAACAGAAGTTTTCTAAACTAATGTCCTACTACGAATGAAGAGCATTCTCTTATTAGCTCCTTTAAATCTATTAATTCTATTTTGAAACATTCAGCTAAAAATGGGGGAGATAATGTAGCGTAAAACCAGCTAGTAGTGTAGCTTTGTAATGTTCAGAGGAGTAATACCAACCAAAATTCTGTTTTAGAATATATGAGATGAAGCTTTACACCTAGCCATCAGTTCTACAGTACTCCACTGGAAGAAAAAGATGCACCAGTACCTAAAATTGTCAATAAAATTCAGAAATATTAATTATTAGAAATATTCTTCACTGCTTAAGACCATGAATATAACATGCAATGCTACTAAGTCCTGGTGATCTAATGCTGCTTATGTAAAAGAAGCAAAAAGCCCAGCTTTTGGCTAGTATTAAAGCAGTTGACATTAGAATTAATCTAAAAGACAATTTAAATTAGGTGTGTAAGATTTGATTAGTGAATTAAAGTAAACCATCCTTACTCACGCATGTGAATAGCTAAGTTATATATTATAAGATATTCCTCTTCTAAGAGATAGTTCTGTCTTTTTCTAAAGGTTGACTATTTACTGGCAAGTGAACTCAGAGGGCCAGATGGCCAAAGCCATACGAGATCATTAGACAGTTCCTGTTAAGATTTTGGACAACAATTAACAGAAGCCCAGCAGGACTTCCCCACTGTTGACCCCTAAAGGGTGGCTAATCAGCAGCATATGTGTTTATTTATACCAGCAGGCCCTTTTAATTAACAGCTCTGAGGTGTGTACTTTGGGGAATTTAGTACAGTATATTAGGAAAAAGTTTTGACAATGCCCAGTTAAAAAGTATAATTCATATTAAAAGTGAAGGGAGACGGTAACAAAATGTCAAGAGGTCTAGTCACAATATGGACGGAGCAATTATGCAGACGAGCCCAGCAACATAGCCTTTTTGTTGGTTCCAAGAGTCGCTCCCATTTTCACTCTCTCACTCCAGTCTTGACAAGTTTACCTCATCTGTGGTACTGCCCTGACACCCGGAAGGTTACTACAGTTACTGAATCATTATCCCCCTCCGTGTTGTTATTGTTCAGATGCTCAGTCTGTCTGACTCTTTGTGACCCCATGGACTGCAGCACACCAGGCTTCCCTGTCCTTCACTATCCCCCAGAGTTTGCTCACATTCATGTCCTCTGAGTCGATGATGCCATCCAACCATCTCATCCTCTGTCGTCCCCTTCTCCTCCTGCCCTCAGTCTTTCCCAGCATCAGGGTCTTTTCCAAAGAGTCAGCTCTTCACATCAGGTGGCCAAAGTATTGGAGCTTCAGCATCAGTCCTCCAAACTCCTTGTGATTAGATCCCTTATCGGCCTTGATCCAGGGATCATTGTAGATATCAAGCAGACCTCAGGATATATGTATAGCATCCTTGAGGCAGTGGAGTGCTGAAGACATAACAGGAATATTACCTCTTTATCCGAAAGATGGACTTCATGTAGTTAATTTCCTTTCTACAACTGGCATCACCAACACAATGGACATGAGTCTGAGCAAGCTCCTGGAGATGGTGAAAGACAGGGCAACCTGGCGTGCTGCAGCCCATGGGGTCAGACACGACTGAGCAATGGAACAGCAACAACAATGACTGGAGAAAGTATTTGCTCAATCGCTTCAGTTGTGTCCGACTCTTTGTGACCCTGTGGACTGTAACCCACCAGGCTTCTTTGTCTATCCGATTCTGCAGGCAAGAATACTGGAGTGGGTTGTCGTGCCCTCCTTCAGGTGATTTTTCTGACCAGGGATCAAACTTGAGTCTCCTGCATCTTCTGCATTGCAGGCGGGTTCTTTACCCCCTGAGCCACCCGGG
>NW_011495078.1:3940254-3962566 GCF_000754665.1 Bison bison bison | reverse complement strand
AAGTATATTGAAAGATTATGTAATTCTCTTTCATGGTCTTAGCCTAATGTTAAAATGCTTCCCTGGTGGCTCAGATGGTAAAGAATCCGCCTGCGATGCAGGAGACCTAGGTTTGATCAGGATGCTGAGTCTGTGAGTGGGTTTGATTCCTGTGTCTGGAAGACTCCCTGGAGAAGGGAATGGCAACCCACTCCAGTATTCTTGCCTGGGAAATCCCATGGACAGAGGAGCCTCGCAAGCTACAGTCCACAGGGTTGCAAAGAGTCGGACATGACTAAAGCTTAATTCTTTAAGCATGTGAGATACAGTTGAAGACTGATACATGCAGAAGTAAAAACACCATCTTCAATACCAAATTTACTCTGGTAGAAGTCACTGAATTATGATTGGCATAAACAAGGTGGCCCCATGCCGAGAACTCCATTAATCTTGACCACATGAGTTTCCGAAAAGCACTGGACCTCCTTTCAAGGTCTCCAAAGGTAAAAATACCAGTAATAGTAGTTATACAAACACAGTAACATAAACCAATGTTCTAATTATTCACTTTAATTTATTTCAGAATGTTTGCTTAATTTCAGCCTCAAGAAAATAATTTATATTCAGAAAGTACTTCTGAACATCATATTGGTTCTGATCTTTATTTCGTGTATCTGTCTTTGAGCTTTGAACATGCATCTCATTTCCATATTTTTCAAATTTATTTGCTATCTAATATCTCATTTCATTCTGGCGGCACTTGTGGGAAAGGGTCAGAGCAGATATTATTGTCCTTATAGGTAAGAAAGGAAGAGCAAGTCCTACAAACCTCAGGGTATAATAGGGAATTCCCACCCAGGATCCTGATTCTATGAGCAGTGTTTTCCTCGCAAGAGAGCTTCTATAGGAAACTGCAGTATCCCAGACTTCTAGGATACATACAGATTTACTTGAGGTACTAATCATTTCCACATTTTTAAATCATGAAGAAGTTATGCACAATACTATTAAAATGCTTTAATACTATTGTTACAGAGAAGGCAATGGCACCCCACTCCAGTACTCTTGCCTGGAGAATCCCAGGGACGGGGGAGCCTGGTGGGCTGCTGTCTATGGGGTTGCAGAGACGGACACAACTGAAGCGACTTAGCAGCAGCAGCAGCATACTATTGTTAAAGTCCCAAAAGCATTATCCAGGTATTCATTGCTATTATGTCAGATAAGTTTTTTAAGATCCACCTACCACATTTGATGGATAACATTCTAGTATTGTAATTCAAACATGCGTTTTCAAACTGAATAAGAACCTTATGTTGCTGACTTTACTTGTGGTTAAATAATAGTTAATGAGTCCAAGGAATAAGGCTATACATGATTGTTTAACATTTGGTAACTGGTACCCCAGCATTTTTACCACAATAATAGTAAATTTCACTTGATAGTATATTTGAGGGAAGATGATAATTTAATGAACCATTAATATAAAACAAAGCAGAGAAATCTGAATGCTAAAAGATCCAATTTTTGATGATCTGATTGCATACTGAATTTCTTAAAAAATAAGACAATTTTAAATCCTTTCCTTTCTAATGCCCTCACCAAATCACTAAATAAGCCGTAATTACATGAATCATTTATAAAATGCTTCAGTTGAGAAACAGATGGGAAGAAAGCAGGTAGGTATGTATCTTAAATGTGTGTAATACCTAAAGGAAAAGATATTGTTACTTGGGGTGATACCGTGACTGATTAGATCTAGATTTTAAATTGTATTTGAACAAGTCATTATTTTTACTTAAAATGGAATGAATACTAAGACAATACCAAGATGTTCTGAACAGGAACACCCTATTAACACTGCTATATATATGTTGCATTCTGCAGAGACTGAACTATATATATTATTGTATTTTAAAAGAATAGACATAAAGAATGATGTCATAATATAACTGTGGCAACTATGCCACACATCACAGTAGACAACTCAAAAATTTTATGAGGTTCATTAAAACCATACTTGTATCAAATAATGATGGTGAGCCTTCATCTTTCAGTCTGTGATTACATGTTAAATTCATTGCCTTGAATTTTTAGAGATTGATTAGTAATATATGAGAATTCTATTTTATATATTATAGTAGACCAGTTTATACCACAGAATCAGAGGCTTTAGATAATGTTTAGAATTTTAGCAATAGTCTAGCCAAAGTCATTTAACATCTTTGGGACTTCAAATTCTTCATTTTAATTTAGTAACTTAACCAAAAGCCTACAACTAATTCAGGTAGAGCAAAAACTGGAATTGAGGTCAAATGACCTATTCAGTACATTTTCAACCACTCTATAGTATGCCCTGAATATTAGGTGACCCATTAATTGCTCAAGGTCTTAGAATTAGGCAAGTCAGATAGTACCCTTTACCTTATAAACTCAAAGGGAAGATAATCCCTTCACCAGTGGTGGGAAACTCAAGATAATCTTAAATAGAAAATAAATGGTCAAAAACTTTCAATATATTGTATTTTTTTGAAAGACAAAATTTTGATAAAATATAATTTTCAGTGGAAGTAAAACTTTGTCAAATAGGATTCTGAACTTATTTTCCTAAGTGTTCAGTTATGCATTTGTAGTTAAATATGCTTGTTTAAAAATGGGCATGTTCTTTTCAGGATGTAATTTTTCCAACATTTTTATTTCTACTACCACGTGTGTTAGAACTTTTAAACACAAAAATTGTGGTGGCAAAGATAAATGGAAATTAGGAACATGCCTTTTATGCAGATTTCTTGGAATTTACCTTTTCCATAGTCAAAAATAGACATGAGCTTGAGTAAGCTCCAGAAGATAGTAAAGGACAGGGAAGCCCGGCGTGCTGAAGTCCATGGGGTCACAGTAGGTCGGACACAACTTAGCAACTGAACAGCAATAGTCAAAAAGCATTTGCTGCAACAAAGTAACAATAGTGAGATTATATAACTTCTTTAAATTGTACCATCAGGTATTAATTTTAAAGACCAAAGATGCACTGAACTCACTTCAGTTGATAGAGTTTATTTTAAAGCTACATGAAGAATAAATAGAAGATAGGAAACTAGCTGAATAGAGGCACAGACAAGCCTCAGTTAAACCAAATTGTGATGGATGCAAGACATGCATGGCCATAATGGGGAGATGTGGTTTGCCTCAACAGAAGTCCTCTTCTGCTTCCAACACTGACCCTTCTGTCCATGGGATTCTCCAGGCAAGAATACTGGAGTGGGTTGCCATTTCCTTCTCCAGGGGATCTTTCCCACCCAGCGATCGAACTGACATCTCCTGCCGTGCATGCGGATTCTTTACCTGCTGAACCTAATCCGTAATAACATACTAATAAAAATATCCTTGAAGCAAACGTCATCCACTGGATTGAAGTACTTTTATGAACTGGATGGTGTTTCCTTTTGATTCATGCTTAAACTGGGGGCACAGTTCACACTTTCCACTTTGTTTCCTTACTAATGAGAGTGAGTACTAGCACAAAGAATGTACCCAAGTCTAAGAATGAAGGTATCACACCTGCTTCCACTGTTAGAGTCGGCTTCTCTAGTCTTCCATTGCAACTCACACTGTTTTCCTGCATGGAGCCAGCAGGGTTGCATGGGTGCTCTGCGCTGCAGGACAGTTTGCCATGTTCCTCATTATTGTCTTGTCAGAGAATGAATGGACCTTACCATTAGCCCTTCCATTGATTTTTAGCTGAGTATCTAGTCTTCACTGATGGACAGCATGGCTATTAATTACAGAAGCACTCAAAGCTGATATAATTTAGGTATTTTGCTGATGACTGCTTTTTGAGTTTTAGCATTCCTTATGCTTAAAAGTCCTGCAAAAGTAATGTAAAACACACTGTTTCCCACTAGAATTTTGTTAGAAAAAAGGTACTATAAATACATGCAAAATATAAAAGTATAAAAATAAAAAAGTATAAAACTGAAGTAATTATTTAGATAATATAGGCAAAGAAATGCTACATCCAAATCATTGAAATAGTATTTATAGTAGACTTTAAACTATTCAAAACATTCATTTTTATTTTATTAACAGCTTAAGGAATACTTCATTGTCTTATTCATTACATGATGGCTAAATGTTATCCAAATTATCAATAAATCCGCTAGTGACATCAGCCCACCTAGTTTTATTTTATAAGGAACTTTACTCAGAAAGAATTGGAAAAAATATGCAATCATTGAAAATGTACACTAAATTATTCTAATATGTAAACATGCTATTACATTTGTTATCTTAGTAAAATCCAGCTGTTTTAAAATCAGGAAAAAATAAAATGAAAATTTCTGTAATTAACTCACACAATCAAGTTACATGTTTTAATTAATATTAAAAATCTTCATTTGGAATTTAAGGCATTATCATCACTGCAAATAGAAAGTATCTTAGAGATATTGTGTGTAGATTAATATAAATAAAATCATGAAGAATAAGTATGGGTTAAATTGTTTCCTCACCAAAATGTGAAGGCCTAACCTCCACTACTGTAGCATATGTCCTTACTTGAAAATAGGCCCTTGCAGCCATAGTTAATCACAGTCTAAACATGATACTGAAATAGAGGGGGTCCCTCACCTGGTATGACTGTGTCCTTATAAGTAGCCGGCATGTGGAGGTGGGGGCTTCCCAGGTGGCACTAATGGTAAAGAGCCCGCCTGCCAATGCAGGAGTCATAAGAGACACGGGTTTGATCCCTGGGTCAGGAAGATCTCCTGGAGGAGGGCATGGCAGTCCACTCCAGTATTCTTGCCTGGAGAATCCCATGGGCAGAGGAGCCTGGCAGCCTACAGTCACAGGGTAGCAGAGTCAGACACAACTGAAGCGACTGAGCACACGGGCATGTGAAGACGGAGGACTGCTAGAGATGCATCTACAAGCCAAGAAACCCGACAGATTGCCCATAAGCCCCCAGAAGGTAGGGAGAGATGAGACGGGCCTATACCCTTTGGGTTTCAGAGGGAGCCTGGCCCTGCCCACACCTTGAGTTTGGGCCTCTAGCCACTGGAATTGTTAGACAGCACGTCCCTGCTGTGTTGAGCCATCCAGTTGGCAGAACTCATTGCAGGAAACTCATACAAAGTCCTTCAGAAATGAATATTGACAGTAGCACCTATCAAACTGAAGACATTGTGTGAAATGTGAGAGCAGCGTCAGTGGATCTGAGTGTTCCTCTCCGCCTCCGCGGCATATTGCTGTCGATTCAGCACTTCTTGTTAGTAGCCTGTTGCATGTAAGATAAAGTTGTATTGATAACGGTATGAAGAAACATTTGGGTTCGTGTTGAGAGGCCAAATTGCAGGCCCCTCTCCAATAGGTCTTTTGAAAAGAACGTCTTTTTGAACCTTCTTTAGGTCCCTCAGTGAGACTCACCATTTAGAAAAGATGCCAGTCTGTAAAATGAGCACATTGACAGTGAAAGAAAGCAAACACAAGGCAAAGGTAAGACAGCAGTGACCTGGTTGGAAAAGACAGGATAACTCACTGAAGAAGATGAGGCCCAGCCTGGCTTTAGGAATGCATACAATTACTCCACGAACAGGGACATTCCGAGGGGGGAAAATGTTGGGAGAAAAACACAGGGGCCTCAGTATTCTTCCAGGTGACTTAAAGCTTCAGTCATTCTGCGCCTCTCAAGGTTTCACTCCAGGTTCCAGTTTTATGTCCAGCTTTCATGCTTTGCAACATCTAACAAGTTGTAAGTGAATACAGAATAGCATTATTTATTAAATCAGTATTTCTCAAATGTGAGCGTCTGCCAAAATGAAAAGGAATTGCAAATGTTAGGGCCCTCGGCTGGTTGGCAGCAATAGAATAGATCCTCTCTAACAGCAGATACAAAACACGGTCCTTCCCCTAAACTCCCTCCTGTGTGTCTTCACCATCTCAGCATTTTCCCTGCAGGGAGACACTGCTAATCAGTCACAAGTCACTTCACTGCTGACAAGGGCGCAGCTAACAGTACTCATCTCAGCACTGAGGCGGCCACTGTCAGTTAGTCAAGGGTGGTGTGTGTGCACGTGTGTGTGTCCATGTGTGTGCGTTAGTATAAAGGGGATGTGGAGGTCTCGCAATTGTAGATTCCTTCAGAAGTGAAAGGTACAGTGGGTAAGGATCTCAAGGATGAGAAAACATAGAAAAAGAGCACTGTTTTGTATGAAGTTGAGAGAAAATACAATTTTACTTCCTCCAAAATACATGCTCTCTGCTAGTGCTAACGAACCTGCCTGCCAATGCCAGAGGTGTAAGAGCCATGGGCTTGATCCCTGGGTTGGGAAGATCTCCTGGAGGAGGAAATGGCAACCCACTCCAGTATTCTTGCCTGGAGAATCGCATGGACAGAGGAACCTGGCGGGCTACAGTCCATGGGGTCGCAAAGAGTCAGACACGACTGCACGGAAAATGTTTTAC
Organism: Bison bison bison; assembly: GCF_000754665.1. Taxonomy (NCBI): domain Eukaryota; kingdom Metazoa; phylum Chordata; class Mammalia; order Artiodactyla; family Bovidae; genus Bison; species Bison bison. The sequence continues at coordinate 3,956,131 of NW_011495078.1, read as the reverse complement.
TTGTTTACAGGAAGATTTTGAGAGACTTCACGTAGTCCGAGCACAGCTAAACCATCATTAGCAGGTGACACCAGCCTGCTTTCACAAGCGTGTGTAATATAGCATAATTGATGGGTTTTGGTTCCAAAAGAAGGAGCGTTTATCTGTCTAACACCTCTTCCTCCGTCTTCCCTATCACACAATCAACTGTGGGTAGGGTGGCTTCTGGGGGTCAGTCCCCCAGACGGCTGCTCTTCTCTATTAGCAAAGCTACTGGTGGTGTGTCGGCCCTGTGAGCTTGTTGCCTAAACAGATGTGGTGCTGGGTGGGTGCCAGTCCAATTTTCTCTTAATATTTTAATACGAAACCAGTTATTATGCAGGAATATGTGCAGAGAATTAAGTACACTGAACAAAATGAGGGTTATGACTTAGAAGATTCCACGAATTCCTTCAGCTGCTTGAGTATAATCACAGAAAGTCATACACTTTTTAATTTCTTTGTTTTTTAATTGAAGGATAATTGCTTTACAAAATTGCGTTGTTTTCTGTCAAACCTCAATATGAATCAGCCATAGGTGCACATATATCCCCTCCCTTTTGAACCTCCCTTCCATCCCCCATCCCACCCCTCTAGGTTGATACACAGCCCCTGTTTGAGTTTCCTGAGCCACAGAGCAAATTCCCGTTGGCTATCTATTTACATACGGTAATGTAAGTTTCCATGTCACTCTTTCCAGACATCTCACCCTCTCCTCCCCTCTCCCCATGTCCATAAGTCTATTCTCCATGTCTGTTTCTCCATTGCTGCCCACAGCAATCAGAGAAGAAAAAGAAATAAAAGGCATATATTTTTATCCCTATTCATCTAAGCATACAAAGAGGAAACATTTCAACATGTGAGGAAAATTCGAGTACAACTAACACAGCAAAGTGCCACGTTTGTTCAGGTACTGCTTTCTGCACACAGCACTGGCAACCGACCTTCCTGGGCCCCACGCGAAATAAAAAGGTGGGGCCCCTCGCTAAAGACATTGTTAAGAATACTGAGATGGCAATAGCAGAACGTTAAAGTGAGTGTGGACCCTTTGAGGGGGCCTGTGTGACTACATAGGTCCTGCCCCTGTGAAGCCAGCTCTGTCTTCATGGTTAGACCTGCCACAGTCTGTGTTCATCCCATCACTGCGGGATCTGGTATTTTCGTTTCCCGATGACCTTGTCTCTTTTTTACCATATGATGCATGAACTCTTTTCCCCTTTATTCAGTCTTACTTGAAAGTGAGGGGGGGGGGAGTCAAATCCAGTTTTTAATTTATTTACTGTTGATGAATGATCAGTTTCTTCCTAGACAGAAAGGACACAAAAAGTAAGTTTAGAATTCCATGAGTTAAAAGAAAAAGAGGGTATAAAAGACTTGAAAATGAATTATAAACAACTTAGACATATTTAATGTATAATAATATATTAAGCAGTAATTCAGAAATGACTTTAAATGATATGTTTATGTTATTTTCCACTTATTTACCATTCTTTTATCAGCATTGTTGAATAGAGAAACACTATCAGGAAGCAACAGTTAGAACTGGACATGGAAATAGGAAAAGGTTCCAAATAGGTTCCAAATAGGAAAAGGAATATGTCGAGGCTGCATATTGTCACCCTGCTTATTTAACTTATATGCAGAGTACATCATGAGAAATGCTGGGCTGGAAGAAGCACAGGATGGAATCAAGATTGCTGGGAGAAATATCAATAACCTCAGATATGCAGATGACACCACCCTTATGGCAGAAAGTGAAGAATTAAACAGCCTCTGATGAAAGTGAAAGAGGAAAGTGAAAAAGTTGGCTTAAAGCTCAACATTCAGAAAACGAAGATCATGGCATCTGGTCCCATCACTTCATGGCAAATAAATGGGGAAACAGTGGAAACAGTGTCAGACTTTATTTTTTGGGGCTCCAGAATCACTGCAGATGCTGATTGCAGCCATGAAATTAAAAGACGCTTACTCCTTGGAAGGAAAGTTATGACCAACCTAGACAGCATATTGAAAAGCAGAGACATTACTTTGCCAACAAAGGTCCATCTAGTCAAGGCTATGGTTTTTCCAGTGGTCATGTATGGATGTGAGAGTTGGACTGTAAAGAAAGCTGAGCGCCGAAGAACTGATGCTAAATTTTCAACTGGCGTTGGAGAAGACTCTTTAGAGTCCCTTGGACTGCAAGGAGATCCAACCAGTCCATCCTAAAGTAAATCAGTCCTGGGTGTTCATTGGAAGGACTGATGTTGAAGCTGAAAGTCCAATACTTTGGCCACCTGATGCAAAGAGTTGACTCATTTAAAATACCCTGATGCTGGGAAAGATTGAGGGCAGGAGGAGAAGGGGATGACAGAGGATGAGATGGTTGGATGGCATCACCGACTCAATGGACATGAGTTTGGTTAAATTCTAGGAATTGGTGATGGGCAGGGAAGCCTGGCATGCTGCAGTCCATGGGATCGCAAAGAGTTGGACACAACTGAGCAACTGACCTGAACTGAACTGATCCCCAGTTATTAAAAACATTAAAAACATGAAGTTTCACAAACCAAATGTATTCCAATACATCAGTTTTGTGCTGATTGATATGCAGGTATGGACTCTTTACTATTTCATTCTAAAAATCCAATTGCACGTAGAACCTATTGATTTTGATTTCTTTATCAAGAGCAAACAATTAATATCCAAATTACTTAAGCTGGCACGCATATGTTAATGTTTCTTGATAACTTTTTTGAGATATTTTTGTATCACCCATGTCCCTCACCCATTTGAGGTGTACAATTCAACGATTTTAGTAACTTTAGCAAGTAGAGCAACTATCATCAAAAATTAATTTTAGGGGCTTCCCTGGTGGTCCAGTAGCTAAGACTCCATGATCCCAATGCAGGGGGACTGGGTTCAATCCCTGGTCATGGAACTAGACGCCACATGCTACAACTAAGAGTTTGTATGCCACAATTCATAGACCCCTCATGCCACGAAGAAGACCTGCTGCTGCTGCTGCTAAGTCGCTCCAGTCGTGTCCGACTCTGTGCGACCCCATAGACGGCAGCCCACCAGGCTCCCCTGTCCCTGGGATTCTCCAGGCAAGAACACTGGAGTGGGTTGCCATTTCCTTCTCCAATGCATGAAAGTGAAAAGTGAAAGGGAAGTCGCTCAGTCGTGTCCGACTCTTAGCGACCCCATGGACTGCAGCCTACCAGGCTCCTCCGTCCATAGGATTTTCTGGGCAAGAGTACTGGAGTGGGGTGCCATTGCCTTCTCTGCAAAGAAGACCTAGTGCACCCAAATAAATGAACACATTTTTTAAAAAATCAGTATTAGAATGCTTTCATTCTTCTAACAGGGCTTCCCTGGGGGCTCAGATGATAAAGAATCTGCTTGTAATGTGGGAGACCTGGGTTCGATCCCTGGGTTGGGAAGATCCCCTGGAGAAGGGAAAGGCCACCCACTCCAGTATTCTGGCCTGGAGAATTCCATGGACTATATCCATGGGGCTGCAAAGAGTCAGACATGACTAAGCGATTTTCATCTTCACTTTCAAGTTCTTCTAATAATGTCCCCCATACCCATTTACAATAAATCCCAATCTCCACCTGGAGCCCCAGGCGACCACCAGCTCTGGTCCTTGTTCTTGAATTTAGAGACAGGACTTAATGGGTTTACATCACAAGTTCTCTTTTTCAATAGAAGAGTAATTGCTAGTTATTTCTCACAGGAAGTTTCATATGTTTAGTGATTCTAAATGATTTTAGAACCCAAATGACAATAACTCATCAAGGACAAAACGTCTTAACACCACTTAAAGTAAAACTGAGGGCCTAGTTCATTCAGATGGCTCTGTTAAATTGTTAATATGAGAGTTGAAGGTAAATGTTCTTTAGTGACATAAATCTTGACTCTCAGTTCTCACTGAAAGTAGACTTTATACCACGGTTCTGCATAATAAACAGGAAGCAGAGCTTAGTTAACAAAAAAACTTGCTTACTGGTAATAAGTCACCACATCCCCGGCAGAATATCTGTCAGGACCAGCCATTTTTGTTGGAACGAACAACCTAATTTTGCCATTTTTCTAGTGGCTTCCATTCTGGAGCTCAGGAGTTGAGAGTTGTTATTGAGCTTGCTCACAAGGCCCTGACACCTGCCCTCTTACATATACTGGCTTTAACTGTCATGTACCTGATGAGGATCTGAAGCGTCTCTCTATCCCTCCAAAGTGGAAGAAGCTAAGATGTTACACATTGCACCTCCAATTACTGAAGCATGGCACATTATATATGTGGGTCTTTTTCATATTTGCAGTCAACACATAGCATATTAAGTCTGGTCTATTGGCTACATAGCCCATTAATCTGCTATTTTGAGTGAGGCATAGAACAACAGAGAACTTCCCAGCTGGCTCCAGTGGTAGAGAAACTGCCTGCCAGTGAGGAGACCTAAGAAACACGGGTTCAGTCCCTGGGTCGGGAAGATCCCCTGGAGGAGGGCATGGCAACCCACTCCAGTATTCCTGCCTGGAGAATCCCATGGACAGAGGAGCCTGGCGGGCTACAGTCTATGGGATCACAGAGAGTCGGACATGACTGAAGACGCTTAGCACACCACACAGAGAACAAGAAAAGATTCTGTATCATGCCCAGGCTGGTGAAGCTTCTCTAATATTTGGGCCTCAAAAAATCCCATCATAATTAAAATGTTTATGAGAAGTGAACTTGACTCCGGCAGTTCAAACAGGATCGTACTAGCAAGAGATCCGTTAATGTTGGAGAAAAGTCATCTCCTGTTGCACACATACCTTATGTTCCTTTAAAAGAACTATGTCTGGCTTTCTCCTGGGACTGAGTAGAGATCCAGTGCATGTCTCCTCAGACTTCACATAACTATTGTCCATCATGAACTAGTGATAAGCTCACCCCTACACCATAATGCTGGGTATTTTCCACCGCAATTCAAAACCATGTAGAAATGGTATTTAAGAGGTCAGGCTTGACAGGTTCTCTGGAGCTCTACAGGAAGGTCACAGGTGTCACAGGACAAAAATCTCCAGAAGTAACTGAGCCCCATACCAGCTGCTGCCAGGAGCCTCATGATCTAGGCTAACCAGTTGTTGACGCCATAATACTCACCCTGTTACCCACCATAGAATCCTAACAAATCACCTAATACCTCCTTCCAGCAGAAATTTTTTGTGTCTCAAGGCTATAAATATTGACTACTTGCTCGCAAAAGGGGTCAACTCTCCCTTGAACTGGCCGTTGTTCAACAACACCTCCCGCTCTAATAAGCTCCATTCTCCTCGCACACTGCCTCATCTCTGGAAATTCTTTTCCAACCCCATACAGACTATGACAGGCCCAAAAGGTCCTAATAAGTTTGCATGAGCTGGAGCTTGAATGCTGACCAGTGGCCTCATGGAGGCTTCCGTAAGAACACTTGACTGAGGAATAAAACCCAGGACCCCGCCGTTCATGAGCCCCTGGTGAGAAGTGAACCACTGCTTGGCTGCAACCTTCTCGGAACACTGCCTGAAAGATGCTGGTGAAGGCAGACATCCCCAGTGGGCAGAATTTCTAGCTCTCATATTCTGTTGTTCACTATGTGTGGATTAAGAGACAAAAGGGTTATGGTCACATCATGATGTAAGATCATGATGTAAGAAACTGATGTAAGAAACTGGAGAAGAGGAAAAGGAAAACGTGGAAAGTCATAGAGATTATAAACAAAATCGATCGTATGATGAAAGAATAGCAACTTAATATCTTATGAACCACACACACACTTCTAAGTCTTTACCCCATTTATATGCTAATCTGTGAAGAGATACCATTTCTAATTTCTGCAAATGAACAGAATCTAGTTTTTAAAGTTTTACTTTGGCAAAGGCTGTGCATCTAACTATTTAATTTTATTTCAAGGACTTAAAGAAAAGATTGCTATAGATGTATGGTGGCAGCATCAAGAAGTTCAGTCTAGCCTTAGAAAAACTTCTTTTAAGGTCTTAATTTAGGGGCCAATATAAGGTCACAGGGCTGGAAAAGGTCAGTTTTCATTCCAATCCCAAAGAAAGGCAATGCCAAAGAATATTCAAACTACAGCACAATTGCTCTCATCTCACACACTGGCAAAGTAATGCACAAAATTCTCCAAGCCAGGCTTCAACAATATGTGAACTGTGAACTCCCAGATGTCCAGGTGGATTTAGAAAAGGCAGAGGAACCAGCGATCAAATTGCCAACATCCATTTGATCATTGAAAAAGCACAAGAGTTCCAGAAAAATATCTACTTCTGCCTTATTGACTATGCCAAAGCCTTTGTCTGTGTGGATCACAACAAACTGTAGAAAATTCTGAAAGAGATGGGAATACTAGACCACCTGACCTGTCTACTGAGAAATCTGTATGGAGGTCAAGAAGCAACAGTTAGAACTGGACATGGAACAATAGACTGGTTGCAAATAGGAAAAGGAGTACGTCAAGGCTGTATATTGTCACCCTGCTTATTTAACTTATATGCAGAGTACATCATGCAAAATGCTGGGCTCGATGAAGCACAAGCTGGAATTGAGATTGCTGGGAGAAATATCAATAACCTCAGATATGTAGATGACACCACCCTTTTGGCAGAAAGCAAAGAAGAACTAAAGAACTTCTTGATGAAACTGAAAGAGGAGAGTGAAAAAGTTGGTTTAAAACTCAACATTCAGAAAATGAAGATCATGGCATATGGTCCCATCACTTCATGGCAAACAGACGGGAAACAATGGAAACGCTGACAGACCTTATTTTCTTGGGCTCCAAAATATGCACAGATGGTGACTGCAGCCATGAAATTAAAAGACACTTACTCCTTGGAAGAAAAGCTATGACCAACGTAGACAGCATATTCAAAAGCAGAGACATTACCTTGCCAACAAAAGTTCATCTAGTCAAAGCTATGGTTTTTCCAGTGGTCATGTACGGATGTGAGAGTTGGACTATAAAGAAATCTGAGCATAGAAGAATTGATGCTTTTGAACTGTGGTGTTAGAGAAGACTCTTGAGAGTCCCTTGGACTGCAAGGAGATTCAACCAGTCCATCCTAAAGGAAATAAGTCCTGAATATGCATTGGAATAACTGATGTTGAAGCTGAAACTCTAATACTTTGGCCACATGATGCAAAGAACTGACTCATTGGAAAAGACCCTGATGCTGGGAAAGATTGAAGGCAGGAGGAGAGGGGGACGACAGAGGGTGAGATGGTTGGATGGCATCACTGACTCAATGGACATGAGTTTGAGCAAGCCCCAGGAGTTGGTGATGGACAGGGAAGCCTGGCGTGCTGCAGTCCATGGGGTCGCAAAGAGTCAGATACGACCAAGCGACTGAACTGAACTGATAAGGCAACTTGCTTAAAAGACTAAATATACATCTAAATGAAATCCCTTTCTCAATAACAATAACAACAAAACTTAAACTACTGCAAAGGGGACAATTTGTTGTTGTGCAGTCCCTAAGTCGTGTCTGATTCTTTACTATCCCATGGACTATATGGCTCGCCAGGCTCCTCTGACCGTGGAGTTCTCCAGGAATACTGGAGTGGGTTGCCATTTCCTTCTCCAGGGGATCTTCCCAACCCAGGGATCAAACCTGTGTCTCCTGCATTGGCTGGGGAATTCTTTTACCACTGAGCCACCTGGGACGCCCCAATGATGTCATTACTGCTTACATATAAGCTTTTAACTGAAATACCATTTATTCAACTTAGAAAAAAGACTAGCGTCATCTTTTCTTCTAGGGCAACAAGTGTCTTTAAACTTAGTGGAGGAGAAGGAGGAGCAGATTTGCAAGCCACAGTCTGAATGCTCTGTAAAGGGTGTTCTGTTCTAAGTAGGTAAGTGAACAGTCTTTCTGCTCACAGGGTGAGCTGCTCAGAGACGGAGTGAAGTGTATCTTAATAAAGCCCAGGCTGTGGGCTCTAATCTACAGCATTATTTTCTCAGCATACCTTGACTAGTAACAGTATTCTATAGAAAATATCACACTTACTTTGATAGAATTATATCTTCTTTTATATCTTGTTATTAATTCCTAAGTGAGTTTATTGCTTAAACTTAAAGAATAGGGCATTTTGCCATAAAAAGATTTTTTTTTGTCTTGCAGCTCCTATTTCCTTCAGCACCATTCAAATATCCATGCAATGATGATTATTTCACTAAATCATTCATTCCTTTATCTATTTGTTGCAGTCAAATATTAGCTCTCATTACAAAATGGATAGGCAGAATAATTAATTTAGATTTTTAGTTAAGTAATTTGGCCTTTATGAGCAGGCAAAAATTAATTAAACGTCACTTCTGGCTTAAAGCAGATTCTGCTCTGATGTCTAGACCGTTAGCAGTCTCTGGTGGATGAAGATCCTTAGTCCTCAGGGTGTAGCCCCTAAGATGTGTCTGGCTGCAGGAAATCGGACTTGTGGCCTCGGGATTTCAGGCAGTTTCCTCACCGCCCTGGAACTCTGACTATTCTCGTTTTATCCCTTTGCTGTGCTCTGGTCACTGGGCAAGGCCCTCATCTCCACGCACTCTCTCCTGCGACGGCTGGCTCAGCGCCCCCCTGCTGGCTGACACCCACACCTTGCTTCCTCAGCTTGAAGAGTTCAGCGCGGCCTCCCGCCGCAAGGGGCTGTGTGTTTCTCTGAATTCCTAGCGCAAGTGGCACAGGCTCTGTCCCTCTCTGTGGTCACCTTATTCCCTCAGGCAAGTGTCCCCTGAGTCGCCTGCGAGGCCTGACCCCAGTATAAATCAACATTGTCAACTACACATGGGCACGTGCCATCTGCCTCGACAAGGATTGAATCAGGTGGTTGTGAGAGTTGGACCATAAAGAAAACTGAGCACCGAAGCATTGGTGCTTTTGAACTGTGGTGTTGGAGAAGACTCTCAAGAGTCCCTTGGACTGCAAGGAGGTCAAACCAGTCCATCCTAAAGGAAATCAGTCCTGAATATTCTTTGGAAGGACTGATGCTGAAGCTGAAAGTCCAATACTTTGGCCACCTGATGCAAAGAACTGACTCATTGGAAAAGACCCTGCTGCTGGGAAAGATTGAAGGCAGGAGGAGAAGGGGACGACAGAGGATGAGATGGTTGGATGGCATCACCAACTCAACGGACATGAATTTGAGCAAGCTCCAAGAGTTGGTGATGGACAGGGAAGCCTGGCGTGCTACAGTCCATGGGGTCACAAAGAGTCAGACATGACTGAGCGACTGGACTGAGAACCAAGGAAGGAGGTCAAGGTGGAGAGCAGAAATGAGACTCTCTGTGCTCAGGAAAGCCTGGCAGGATGGGTCTTCAGATAGTTACCTATTATCAGGAGTTGGTTTTATGAGCCCACTTCTTACAACTCCTCATATCTAGAAAAGCATGAAACTCCTTTACGGTGATGACTGCTCCTCAGGACTAGTGAAGGCTTTCACTAAACTAGTAGAAACTTCTGGAAAAATAAGCGCATGATTGTGTGTATTCAACCTTCACCAAAATCACAGATATCCTTACCTTTCCCCCTCCTCTTTGGAGCTGTCTCTCAGAACAACCTGAGGTGCTATCTCCCAGGCCGCAGTCCTCATTTTGCCGCGAATAAAACTTAACCCTCAACTCTCACATTGCGCGTTTTTTTGTGTGTGTGTGTAAGTAGACAGCATAGACCCAGGGGTGGTACGGAATCTCCAGCCCCTTGCCTGTGGCACAGGGCCTCATATTTCCTTGGACTTCAACCTCCTGTCCATTTGCAATGACCTGGGAGAAAGCTGCTATTCAGCGTCCTAACTGGGGTCTCGGGGTTGTCCCTGACCATTGACTGTACCGCTTCCTCCCCGCAGGGATCAGGATACGGGGCTGCTTCCACCTGCTCCCTCCTGGATTCGTCTCCAAGCCCCCAGGCTTTTCTTTCGTCCCATCCGTGTCCTACCCACCACCTCCAGACTAGGCAGAAGAACTAGACTTCGTCCCTATTCCAAGGGCAGGTAGCACTAGACTCCCTGATGGAAAAAGGGAAAGCAAACAGCAGTCTTTAACCACATAATAAACGGGCTTGCCCAGAGAATTGTTTTGCTGCGAAGTTCTACTTTTCACAGCGACAACCTTGCATTTGTATCCTTCTGTAACATTACTAATCTCTGCAGGCAAATGAACCGCCTGGGGCAATGGGGCCTCAAGTCATGCATTAGTAAAGACATTTCAGGAAGACACATTGATACATCGGTTTTTTTTTTTTTTTTTCCTCTGTTGAATAACTTGTATTGAAAAGGTGGGTCAGTACCAGGTTAGTAAAGATCCTACTCAAGGTGAAGAGAAAAAACAGTGAGACAAAATATATAAATCCAGAGTGGGTATAACTCTAAAACACAGGAGAAATATCTGTATAATCAGAGGGCTGAGAAGCCTGCAGGCCAAAAACGGAAGCAAAACTTCTAAACCCGGGTTCATCAAAAATATACTTTATTACCTCAGGTTCATGAGGTATGCATTAAAAAAAAACAGTAAACATTCATCTCTGAGTTGGAAATTCTGAATCTATGAATTTGAGTTGCAATTAAGATTCAATTTTAGGAAAGCAAAGTTCTGTAAATGGTTGTAATGAATTGCTTAAAGGTGAAAAGTTCAGAGTCTACAAGAAACACACACAGTGACACAAACACACTCACACACACATTCTCACACACTCACACACACTCAGATGCACACAATCACACATACACACTCAGACACACACATATAATCATACACTAAAACACTCGGACACTCAGACACACTCACATGCACATAATCACTCACAAACACACACACTCACAAACACACACACAAACATCCACAAACACACAAACATAAACACACACATTTCTCCATCGCACCCTCGCTTCTGAAATGACCCTGTGTGAGAGAAGGGCAGTTTTTTGCAGGCACCAAGGAAAAGTGTTCCTACAGATTCTTATAAAGGAAAATGTTTTACTGCGTAACTGTGACTGATGCTGCTGAACGGTGCGTGTGAAAGTTAAGAGAGTGGACCCCAGGAGTTCCCACCTCTTGGAAAAAAGCATTTTTCTCTTTCCTTTCTTTTTATGTCTGTGTGAGGTGACGTATGTCAGCTGGGCCTATTGTGGTAATTATTGCACAACACGTGTAAGTCAAACCATCATTCTGCGCACTTTAAAGTGAGCTGGTGCCAGGTCAGTTACCTCTCGACGACACTCCGGGAGGGGAGAAACCGTTTCTGAAACGTCGGGCAAATCTGTGTTCTGGAAGTGCTATGTGCCGCTTGCGTGTGGTGTGCCAAAGAACACAGTTAAAAAACCAGAACGCTCTGGACTCCTCTATCCCCCGAGCAAAACTTTTACTACTGCCGCATTTTAAACTCAGTCCTTCCTTTTTTCCCAGTTGCCCGGCTCTACCCTGGCCACTCCAGCGGGTATGGAGCATTGGACGGTGGGCATACAGACTGAGAAACGCTAAGAGTGTAAAACACACCCAGCCTATCAAAGGCTTAATATTGGAAGGTACTGAAAAATATTTCAGTAATTTTTACATTAACTACTTCCTGACATGATAATGTGTGGGATATTTGGAATTAAAAAGAATATGTTACTAAAATTGATCTCACCTGCTTCCTCTTACTTTATAAATGTGGCAATCAGAAATTTTTAAATTATAAAATTTATATATTTTATATAAATTTATAAATATATAAATTATGTATTTATAAAATATAAAATTTTAAATTCTAAATTAAATTATACCTCTCATTTCCAGCATGCCTTATATTTCTTATTTCTGTTGGATCGTATTACTATGGTATCTTAATCCTTCTAATTATGCTTATTTGAGGAAAAATTATGCTTTTCCTGGAATGTGTTAGTTACATCTATATGTAAAAAAGAAAAAGCTTTACTGACACTTAAATAAAACAATCAAGCAATATGTTCTGAGAAATAGCTTATTCAGTGTTTTGGAAAAGAAATGTGCATTAAAATTCAATCTGGATAATTAAAATTTTCTCTAGGTTTAGAAAGCATGATTTTTAAAATTATTTTAGTGTCTTGACACAGATATAGGTACATATAAATGCACGTGATTACATTAATAATCAAATCCTATATTTTTTAAATGGTTTTACGCTTAACTGTCCCTTTTCCCATCTTGGATTCTCCATTCTCATCTCCACAGCATGTTAACAAAATAAGCAATCTAATTTGTAGCCTTCCTATATTTCCATGCTCAGATAATCATATATATATATATATATATACTGTCTCTTGGCCAATAGGTGTGACATGCATGTTCAGTCTCTCAGGTATGTTTGACTCTTTGCGACCCCATGGACTGTAGCCACCATGTTCCTCTGTCCATGGGATTCTCCAGGAAAGAAGACTGGAGTGAGTTGTCATTTCCTCCTCCAGGGGATCTTCCCGACCTAGGGATTGAAACTGCATCTCCAGCATCTCCTACACTGGCTGGATGAGCCACCTGAGAAGACTCTGCTGCTGCTAAGTCGCATCAGTTGTGTCGGACTTTGTGCGACCCCAGAGACGGCAGCCCACCAGGCTCCCCCGTCCCTGGGATTCTCCAGGCAAGAACACTGGAGTGGGTTGCCATTTCCTTCTCCAACGCATGAAAGTGAAAAGTGAAAGTGAAGTCGCTCAGTCGTGTCTGACTCTTAGCGACCCCATGGACTGCAGCCAGCAGGCTCCTCCATCCATGGGATTTCCCGGGCAAGAACACTGGAGTGGGGTGCCGTTGCCTTCTCCAGGAAGACTCTAATAGATGTGAATATGTGTGTAAATGTATCAGCCATTTTTGCTTTGCAAAAAAGTAAATTCCTATTATGCACATTTTTCTAAATCTTTCCCTTTTCACTTACAGCTCTTTTTTGGCACCACTCCAAGTCTACTTGTAATGTTTTAACTTATTGTTTTCAGTGTCTGCAGAATATTCCAAGATGTGAGTTCAATGTAATATATTCAGCTACTTCTCTATTGATGGGCAATTCTTTGTTTTTAGGTTTTATTTCTGTTTGCTTGCTTTCAGTCATTACAAGCAAGACTTTCATAAACACCCTCATACATATTTCAGATTGCCAGGAATGATTGTTGTCAAGTTTTGTACAAGACACACATATATATTATAAAATGTTATAAAATAAATATTGCTGGTTTGCTTTTACACGTGATATGCTGTGTCGTATTCTTTGATAATGGTAAGAATAAATGAATCCCATGCAGGGAGGAGACGCTTGCTCCCTCCATGCCTTGCCAGTGTGCTGAGCATAAAATAATATACTCTGCTCCTTTTAATCACTGTTGCCACACACTAGTAATACTGGCCATATTTTTTCAGTTTTCAAGTTGGCCATTTATATTTGCTCTTGTATCAACTGACAATTTAAAGCAGCATCCTTCCATAGAACTTTCTGCCATAGTAGACATATTCTTTTGAAATGTAGTAATGTCATTAAGAAACTGAATTTTAAACTTTAACTTTAATTTAAGTGACTACACTTGTCCTCTGGTTATCTTAGTGCACCTTGAAGATTTAAATCCTTATTAAATTTTCTATTTTTTATTTATCTTATAATTATCAAATAGCACTTTTTAAAATTTATTTATTTTAATTAGAGGCTAATTACTTTACAATATTGTATTGGTTTTGCCATACAACAACATGAAGACATACAGATGGCTAACAAACACATGAAAAGATGCTCAACATCACTCATTATCAGAGAAATGCAAATCAAAACCACAATGAGGTAGCACTTTTCATATTATAGAAATTAACACCCCATTTATCATCAGTGGGCTTCCCTGGTGGCTCAACAGTAAAGAAACTGCCTGCCATGCAGGAGACACGGGTTGGATCCCTGAGTCGGGAAGATCCCCTGGAGAAGGAAATGGCAAGTCACTCCAGTATTCTTGTCTGAAGAATTCCATGGACAGAGGAGCCTGGCTACAGTCCATGGGGTCAAAAAAAGTTGCTCATGACTGAAGCGACTAACATTTTCACTTTAAAAAAAATCATCTATATCATATTTCTTTACATCTAGCTTTTGGATACATATTATATCTTTTTTAAGCAGGTAGATATTGCCAAATTTCATACATAGATATGTCTTTTAAATTTTTCTCAATAAATTTGGTATGTATTCATGATTTTATAATATGTTTAACAAGTAGGGTGAGAGAACATACCTTGAATAGTGCCTTTTTCTTAACTATATAAAGTACATTCTAAAACTTTTCTTTTTTGCATTTTAATATTTACTACTTAACAAATGGCATAGTTTTCAGATGGCTTCTTGCTTTCTCTTTTTATTACTAAAAATGGACCTTATTTGCTCACTTGGGTAGTGTGTGCCTGTGTCCTTTTACTAAAGCTATTAATCACCTGCTGGGGTTTTAGATGAAGCAATATAACTGTGATATAGATATTCAACGTTTATTAACTGTTTATAATGTTTTCTTGACAGTTTCTCATCTGTTAGAATACACTGGATCCCCAAAACAACCTATGGTTTTATTGTTCTAAAAATTGAACTGCCGCGGAAACTAGAAACTCGTGGGCACCAGATTGCTGAATATTAAGTTGAGAGTATATGATATTTAAAAAGTCAACCTGAAACTTACACAATTGACTAGAAATCTTTCCTATGGGACTATGAGGCCTGGATGAAGGTAAGTAAGATGAAAGCAGAATGGATTCCGATTTAATCTCTTTTCTCACATACGGTAAATTTATGCATGTCACTCAGTTAAGGAAAAGTTATATTTTTATTGCATAGGAGAAGCAATAAAAATAGGGCAGTTGTAGTTTTTTTTCACACCAAGAAAATTGTGAATGTTTTCGCATATGTCACCAAGATTGTACTTGTGCAGAAGACACAATATTGCGAATTTTCTTGAGGGTGCAATGCACTGTTGATTCAACAGACTTTCTACTTGTACCGTGTCACCAGAATAATGCTTCTTCATTTATTTTTGAGTTAACGTACTGACATTTATCTCACATTGCACTGTTGTTTCAATGTCTAAAATACATTTTTAAATTAATACCTGCTAATTGAAGAAAATTTAGAAAACCCCAAAATAATAGAGTAAGAACTGAAAACTAAAGACAAGGCAATGTTCAGAAAAGACATGGAGAATGAAATACAGCTTAACTACAACTTCAAATTAGAGAGACACATCTTCATTAAATGAAATTGTACCATGTAAACCATCTTGAAAATACCAGTAAATTATGTAATGTATCATTGGCAACACAGGTGTGCTTTCTACATGGTATTTTATCCTGGGAAAAACCAGAAATGTCGAATCATTATTCTGTTGGTGGTATCATCCACAGGCAACAAAGCGGAGACTCTACTCAGGTCTGCAGGGCAGCAGGGACTTCAGTTTATTAAAGCTGAGTGTTCGGTGTCCTGGAGGAACATGGATTGCAGACGGAAATGGGTAAAAATGCCATTTACTTGGGGAAACTGGTTGTTTCTGTGACCTTTACTACTAAGTCCACTATTGAAATTTTTTAGAGGTTCTTTTCAGAATGAAACATAACCTCAAATATTTGTATGTGTGTCTGAATCAAAGCATATTCAAAAGCAGAGACATTACTTTGCCAACAAAGGTCCATCTAGTCAAGGCTATGGTTTTCCCAATAGTCATGTATGGATGTGAGAGTTGGACTGTGAAGAAAGCTGAGCGCCAAAGAATTGATGCTTTTGAACTGTGGTGTTGGAGAAGACTCTTGAGAGTCCCTTGGACTGCAAGGAGATCCAACCAGTCCATTCTGAAGGAGATCAGCCCTGGGATTTCTTTGGAAGGAATGAT
>NW_011495078.1:3924176-3940154 GCF_000754665.1 Bison bison bison | reverse complement strand
AGAGTTGACTCACTGGAAAAGACTCTGATGCTGGGAGGGATTGGGGGCAGGAGGAGAAGGGGACGACAGAGGATGAGATGGCTGGATGGCATCACTGACTCGATGGACGTGAGTCTGAGTGAACTCTGGGAGTTGGTGATGGACAGGAAGGCCTGGCGTGCTGCGATTCATGGGGTCGCAAAAAGTCGGACACAACTGAGCAACTAAACTGAACTGAACTGAACTGAATCAGAAGTTAATGTATTTGAACTTCAAGACCCCACTTGGACAAGTTCCTTCCAAGTCTTCGTACCTGTGCTTTTATTTCTAACTTTATGGTGCTTTTTCCCCTCTTAAAGTTGGCTATCCAGATTATTGAGGTATGAGCTTTGGGGCCCATAAACCTTGGATCAAGAGTCAGACACGACTGAAGTGACTTAGCAGCAACAGCAGCCATCTTTAGTATCAATTAAACATATTTTATCCAAATTTTATCCTTAGAAAACATGCTATCAATAAAAGTATCTTGTAAAATAAGAAGATATTGACTTTCTCTGATTCCAGCTGTATAAAGTGTGTCAAGTCGCTCACTTACAGTGTTCTCTCACTGTGCTTAATTTGCTTCTCCTGTCCAAACTCCCTTTTCCCCCCTTTCAATACTCTATTGATCAATAACAGAGCAATTGTCTCAGACATCTGACTTCCATGACTCCTTCACATATGTTTAAATTTAATGGATTTAATGCTCCATAGTTTTTAGATCAATACATGACAGATTGAGGGAGTAGGCAAAGATTTTAGCAAAGAAATGAAAGTTCACACTGAAATAAGATTCTACATTGGTTGAAATGAATTGTAAGTTGATATAGTTTCCTGACTTCATGAAATTGTTACCCAACTCTTTGGATACAGGCAAGAAGATGGAATAGCCACCTTCTTCCTGCAATAAAGGTTTTGCCACTTTATTTGTGTTTCCTCATCCACAAATTTACACACGTGCACTCATACACAGTTGTGGGGTATTTCCTGAATCACGAACAGACATAATATATATACAGCTTTGCTTTCCCTAAGCTCAATTTAAAGAATCTTGTAGGAGCTTTTAATAAATTCAAGTATATTATCCTCTAGTTCTTCTGGAAACCAGATGGAATAGTAATATTTCATTGCTTCCTTGTGAAAGGTCAACCTTTTCCAGCCACATTTTTCCATTTATTGATTTTATCATCAGTGCTATCTCTAATTCTCTAGTGCAGTTTTGATGGTTTCAGTAATCCTGATTCTTTGGAGACTTGTTATCTATTTTGTCAGATTATAAATTCTTACCCTCTGTTACTTTTAGAAGTGAGTGCCAGTGAGTTGCCTATTAATGACATTGATTTACTGGTTCCATAATCCTGAGGACTTAAAATAGAAATCATTAGCCAAATAATACATGCAAAGTTAATTCTTAGGAGGTGCCTTGGTATGATAGGAAAAATCTACATTGTAAATAGATTACATTCTTGCTCTGCTCTTTACTTAACCCTGAGCAAGTTACTTAATTTTCATAGTTTTAATTTCTCATCCATAAATGGGAAGGATAATGCCAGCCTCCACCAGCCCCTTCATCTTCACTCCCTTTCTGGAGACCAGGTAGGAAATTAGAGCATCAGCTCCAGCATCACGTGCTTGGACCTGCTGCTCAGTCTCCCAGGCGATATGACTTCGGGTTACATGGACCATTCCCCACATCCTGGTCCTACTCTTCCCCTTTCCACCTCTCAGAACACCTACCCTCCTCGAATCCACATGCACTCCCCTCCTTGTTTATCCAGAATATTAGGGAAGGCATATTTTTGGTAATCTTGCCAAGGGCCTGGCATTTATTAAACTGTCAACAATAATATTGTCACGCTATCAGTACTTTTTATTCTTTCAGTAGATAGTTTTCCATGTTAGTTAAGTTGAAACCTACATATCATTTCCAAATTTGAAGAGGAAACAGTGATATGGTTTTAAGATTGCATTAAAGTCATGTTGATGTATGGCAAAACCAATACAATATTGTAAAATTAGCCTCCAATTAAAATAAATAAATTTAAATTTTAAAAAAAGTCACAAATTCTCTTTCCCCTCAAAAACTACTGTGGTTCTGGCAAGACACGAGAATGGTGCTCTCATCCGAACCCTTGGGAAGAGGCTCTGCAGTGGGTCCCTTCAGTCTACGGCCTCTTCCCATACCTTCTTGTAACATCCACAGAAGCCAGTCAAACTGTAAAATGGCAAAAATTATTGCAACCTATCACCAACGGCCAGATTCACTCTAAATGTCAGTAATTCTAAGAGAGACAAAAGTATTAATGCCTAGAAATTGCATAATAAAATGCAAATACCTTGAATATTTAATTTTCAATATCTTCTTCTGAATGCAAATTTTAAGCCAAAAGGAGCAAAATGGATGACAAAACCAAAAGGGACATTAAGTGAATTACTGCTTTTATATAACAAAACATCTCCTACAAAACTTGCAGTCCTCTTATCATGATCACAGATGCCTAGAAATAAGCAAGTGCCATTTCCTTCACTTATTAGCTTCAAGCACCCATGCTATGTAACACTCAATGCTTGTCAGTTTATTTATTAATTTATTTATTAATGTATCTGAGGGATCTGTTCTTACAAGTCTGGCCACATCTCTGTGAGGCTGTTTTATTGCCAGTTTCAGTATTTACACTTATAGGAACATTGACACCAAATTAACTTCATCTCAAACCTCCATGTTAGCATTGTGTTTATCAATACCATAACGCAGCAATAACCATACGGCATTTTCCTAGGATGCAGCTTAAACCATTAAAATACAAAAGGAAAACATAGGTGCACAGCTGTTGTTTAAACAGAGCAAGAAATCACATTAGCAATCAGAACAGCTGAACAGCTAAGAATGGTTCCAAGATATATTTAAACACTTCTTTAAATATCCCATGCCTTGGAAAGTGATAAAAGATAGCCTAAACAAAAGACGAATTAAAAGAACATGAAATCTGAATATAGACAATCACAGGGACGAAACATACACACCTCGGTTTTCGTTTTGTAAACAGAATATCCAGTGAAGTTTTAACTTGTGCACACAAAGTGAAATAAAACTGTCTGTGGCTCTAAGACTAAATGTCTGTATGAATTTTAACCCATGGAAATTCACATTTTTTTCACTCAGAGGACTGAGTCTAACCTGGTAGTGGGGTGACACCCAAAGCAAGTACAAGACTCAGAAAGAAGTGGAGATGGTCTTTGATGTCTTGTGGCTCAACTGGCATCTGCTGGGTTATCCACTGGCATCTTTTTGGCTTTGGTTGTTTATCACTCAGGATTCAGGGGCCTGTGGGACCTGTGACTTCTCTGCCCTTGAGAAGAGGAGGATAACTTAATGCTTCCATGCCCCACCACACCCCACACTGTCCACCTATCTAGGGCCCTTATCTTACTCAGTCCTGTTTGTTGGTGTTGTTCAGTCACTCAGTTGTGTCTGACTCTCTGTGACCCCACGGACTGCAGCACACCAGGCTTCCCTGTCCTTCCCTATCTCCCGGAGTTTGCTCAAACTCATGTCCATTGAGTCAGTGATACTATCTAACCATCTCATCCTCTGTCGTCCCTTTCTCTTTTAGACTTCAAGCTTTCCCGGCATCGGGGCCTTTTCCAACGAGTTGGTTCTTCCCATCAGGTGGCCAAAGTATTGGAGCTTCACCTTCAGCATCAGTTCTTCCAATGAATATTCAGGACTGATTTTCTTTAGGAGGGACTGGTTGGATCTCCTTGCTGTCCAAGGGACTCTCAAGAATATTCTCCAGCATCACAGTTTGAAAGCATCAATTTTTTGGCACTCAGCCTTCTTTATGGTTCAATTCTCACATCTATACATGATTACTGGAAAGATCATAGCTTTGCCAATACAGACCTTGGTCAGCAAAGTAATGTCTCTGCTTTTCAATATGCTCTCTAGGTTTGTCATATGCCATTTCCTTCTCCAGTGCCTTAGATTTTATCTTTTAATACGAATAGCTAATTCTTGAAGGTCATGGTAGAAAAATAGAGATAGGGACAAAGCAGGAATTAGGTTACTCAACGTACATAGTTGACTGTATAAAAAGTATAAATCAGTAATGCCACTTTCATTTACTGAATAAAAATTAAAAAAAAAAAATCAAGCCTTAAGCCAAGCTCCTGAGTTGGAGACAAGGTGCTCCTGGTTCTTGGAAATTTAATGAATTCAGTCTCTCAAAAAAACTTGTCCATATTTATGATATTATTTGTGTTTTTTTCTCTTTTGCCTGATTGCCTTTTTAAAATGTTTGGTCCTAAAATAACTTAAATTCTTTGGACTTTTTTTTGTTTTGACATTCTCATTTTGCAGCTGCTGAGTATTGAATTGTCTCAGCCAGCTGAGGGTGTCTAAACTGCATGTTATAACAGCGTTACTTAGACTCTGTAACCGTTCTGCTAAAATATTAAATTTGCATGAGGTAATAATTAACACTGATGCAAAATTGAAATAAGTGGTAAGTGTGACAGAAAAAAATCTTGGTTCTCAGGAGTGACCCTTGTTTCAAACACTTTGGTTTTCCACCAAGAACATATGGATGTCAGGTCAGATATTTTAAATCTTGATTCTTGGTTTGAAAAAATATAGGCCACCTATCCATATGTATTGGGTATGTTTGTATGTTAATTTACCCTAGGAAGGCACATAATTCAAAATTCATTTTACTCTAGTCATTAACATATAAAATTAAAATATGAAACTTCCAATTACCAAGGTCCAAACATTCCAGGGAAACGTACTTAAGCGTATTTTCATACATCTAAGAGCCTGGATAAAAACCAAAAAATTCAGTTTCCTGCTCATTTGAGAAATTGTGACATGAGATGGATGCAGCCTAAGCTGTGTTTCTTCGGAGTGATGCCTGGTCCACTTCTTTCTTTGCTGTCTGGTTACTGGGAGCGCAGCAGATGTCAGAGACCTTGTTAGGCACTGGGGATACAACGTGTTAAGTACAGAAGACATAGAAGCCTTGATTCTTACTCCCACAGAATTCACATCATCATTATTATTTTCAAACCTCAGAATTGATTAGATGATTCCTGCTACTTAGAAATTACCCACAGAGCCTACCAGCAAACTTTTGGGGGTGAACTTTTGCTAGTTTGCATCCATGTAGAAGCAATCTAGAGAATATTACATTGTTATATACTCTAGATTAGCTAACAATGCAGACAGGAAGTCAAATATCACAAATATTTGTTAAAATGATGGCCTGGGATTCTCTTTGAAACGTGATAATTCACCAAAATCACAGATGTAACAATTGTTTCATTTTCTCAGATAATTCAATCAGAAAACATTTCCAGATTTTCTAGATTTCAGTGTTGTCATTCTAAATAAAGCTTGCTTTTATCTTCCAAGAATCTTACCCTCTTATCTTCTGCTCAAGTAACAGGCATGTCTGCCGATCAAGCGTTTCCAGCTTTTGAGGGAGCAGTCAGTGACAGGTGTTGTCTGATGTGAACTGAGGAAAGAAACCAAAAGAACTAATAGCTGAAACAACGAGGGTTTGAAAAACGGCAATCAACTATGACCTTTCTGAAGACTAATGCAATAAACAATTCTGCAACCATACAATGTAGGAGAGAAATAACTGATTACCAACAAAAATGTGAGCTTTGCTTTTTTATTTACAGGCATCACCACATGAACTGTGCCTATTCATTATACTGATTGAATACGAGGTAACATTAATGATGTATTTTTCTTAGAGAATTAAAAATTATTACATAAAACCTTATACTGAATAACTAAGATAGACACATCTTTTATTTTTTGGCTGATTCTATGATGAATTAGAAATCTTCATGTTCTCCCTAGTGTTGTTGCCCTTACTGCTTGCTCCCAAATCACAATTATAAAATGGTTGGCAAAGAAGAAAGCCGGAGCTATTAGAGTTACAGAAGGAGGCTGTGGCAGCCCAAAGTCACTAGTAAGCACCAAGGGAATTAGAAAATTTTTCTGTATCACTCTAAATTCTTGACAACTATACAAAAGTAGGGTTAAATGGTTTGTTGCTACATTAGGAACACATATCTGCTGTTCATGGAAATAAAAACAAAGAGGAACAGTCTTATTTTTGTTCTGGTTCATATTGCCAGATTGCTTTTTAAAAAGATTGCACCTATATGCACTACTCACAGCGATTGTTATATTCTTTCTAAAAATAAGTGGTTGTTATTAAAAAATCAGAACATGTTAATTTCAGAAACATTTAAAAGTGCATGTCAGCAAAATATAGAAACATTTTAAATAACCAAGGCTTCCCTAGTAGCTCAGCTTGTAAAGAATCTGCCTGCAATACCAGAGACTCCAGTTTGATTCCTGGGTTGGGAAGATCCTCTGGAGAAGAGTTAGGCTACCCACTCCAGTATGCATATGCTTCCCTGGTGGCTTGGCTGGTATCCGCCTGCAGTGTGGGAGACCTGGGTTCCATCCCTGGGTTGGGAAGATCCCCTGGAGAAGGGAATGGCTACCCACTCCAGTGTTCTGGCCCGTATAGTCCATGGCGTCACAAAGAGTCGGACTCCACCGAGTGACTTTCAGTTCACTTTCCATAACAATGAAATGGTCGTTGTTAACCTCCTGGTATAGGGGCTTCCCAGATGGCACAGTGGTAATGAATCCACCTGCCAATGCAAGAAACCCAAGAAAGATGGGTTCAAGCCCTGAGTCAGGGAAGTTGCCTGGAGAAGGAACTGGCAACACACTCCAGTATTTCTTGCCTGGAAAATTCAATGGACAGAGAAGACTGGAGGGCTACAGTCCGTGGGATTGCAAAGAGTTGAACATGACAAAGTGACTAAGCATACCCACACACAATCTCCTGGTATATTTATTTCCAGGCAGAGGAGAAACGGTGGCTAAGAGGGAGAACTCTGCAGTCAGGCTGTTGGGGTGAAAATTCCAGCTCCATTTGTAAAGACACCCAGACCTTCTTATTTGTGCCTCTGTTTCCTTGCTGTTGAAACGGGCATAATAACAATATCTAACTATAGAGCCGTTTCCAGGGTAGAGTGGTCATTACATACGATGTAATTAAGGCACGAAGGCCCAGAGTAAGTGTCAGTCAAAGATGCCGTTACATCACAGTCTCTTCAGAAGAAAGGAGATGAGTCTTAGTTGTGAGCAGACCAGCCTGGGTCAAAACCCTCTCCTACTTAGGAATGTGGAATAAACACTCTCCTGGTCAGGAAAGCTTCTTCACTCTGACTTTTCGGGGCTGAGGGGATGGTCCAGCAGAGGCTGAGCACAGTAAATGCTGGTCTCCTAACCTCACGGGGTTTCAACAACACAGATACAACCGAATACTCAGACCAAGACTTAGCGGACTCCCTGCGTGCGTTTCCAGCACTTTCCCTGCGGGGCCCTCCTCTCTGATGCCCTCGTGCCCTCCCACCATTATTCCCCCAACCCCTCCCCAGGGCCTGGAGCCCGCTGCGCTCTGCTTGGGTTTCGCTCTTGCGCTGGTTTGGGAATGTGTCTCCAGACACAAGTCAGGGCACCTGGGAGATTCCCCCATCTGTCTCCTTTCTACCTGCTCTCCAATGTCTGGAAAGAGCATTTCTTTCATATCTTGTCCAGTTTTCCAGTTGTTCACAGGGAGAAAGTAAATCTGCTACCACCATGGAAGGAAATGGGAATCTAACATACAGTTTTACCCATTGGAAAAAAGTCACAAGAATATATTAGAAACTACTCCACATCAGTGGCGTATAAAAATCTATTTACTTTTGCTATAATTTAATGATCACTAAAAAAAGTTCATCCAAATTTGTCCTGTGTGTCTGAAAGCCACATGAGGTTTAAAGCCCGAGCTTGCCCTTGATTTCATTATAGTATTTGTTGTCATGGCTTTAACCTTAATAAGAGTTTAGCATCAATGTTATATACTTTGGAAGCATTTATACTAGAGAAAAGTTTATAAAGGAAGTTCCTAAAAGGAGAAAAATTCCTTGGTTCCACCTAATATTGAAATGAATAAGAAATGATGTGTAAGATGTCTTACTTAACAACGCACATTTTAACCAAATAACCCCCTTTGCTGGTCAACCAAAACTTTGGTTTCACAGTGTTCATGGTCATATAGCATTGGCATTCTTGAAAATCCACCTATTCTCATCATACTTCTTCAGAGGACAGGTTTTTAAAATCATAGCTCACGTAACAATTTATGATTACAGAAGCCATGATGGAGAAACCCCCCAAGGGAGTCCCAGGGTTCTACAAACTCCATGGCCAAGGGTAGGACTGAGGAAAGATCACCTGCCTCTAACTTCTCCAGGGCTTATCCAGTCTACAGGGCTGGGAGAGAGTGGAGACAAAGTCAGCAATTCCATGAATCCCTCCTCGACATTTTGTACCCAAAGCCACACTGTATCTCCCGGAAAATATATTGAGAGAGGAACACAGAGTCAGGTCAAACATAACTCTGATGGTTTATTTATCTTCCCAGTTCTTAACTGCGAACCGCCAGCCCAGCGAGGAAGATACCTGGCAGGGGAGAAAGAGCAGTTTCACCCCCTACAGCTGTAGAGAACTGGTACTCAAGTTTGCATCGGTGGCAAAGACTGGCTCATGGGAACTGGGGTAATTGGTAAAAATGTTCTTTTGGCAAAAACTGCTCCACTAAAATGGAGAAGGAAATGGCAACCCACTCCAGTATTCTTGCCTGGAGAATCTCAGGGACAGAGGAGGCTGGTGGGCTGCCATCTATGGGGTCGCACAGAGTCGGACACGACTGAAGCAACTTAGCAGCAGCAGCAGCAGCAGCTCCACTAAAAAGCATAAACTATCTTTTCACACTGTATTTCTCTTCCATATTGATACATCTCTAATCCTGCTTCTAAAATCTGGCAGTCTAATTTTCTTCAGCCCAAGTATGTGAAGGTTTACCTCAGTTTTGGTTAGTTCCTGAAGCTGGTTTTGTGACATTTTATTCCTAAATCTTGTATCAGAGCACTCCTTTGATCGCTCCCAGTATGGTCAATTGAACAATTTTCTCTCTTACCTTTTATTACTATTTTAATTACTTTATTTTCTTCTTATGCTTCAACTTCCTCCTCTCCTGTCTTTTTATCTTCTGTAACAATAAATCTCCATTTCCATATCTGTAAAATAGAATATTTGGATTAAATACTACCTTATCTTGTTCAGTTGCTCACTCGTATCTGGCTCTCTGTGACCCCATGGACTGCAGCACACCAGACTTCCCTGTCCTTCACTATCTCCTGGAGTTCACTCAAACTCATGTACATTGAGTCGATGACCCCACTAACAGATTTATGAATTTTATGCCTTTGTCAATAAAAAGAAAACATTCGATGGGAATTTGTTTGATAATTATCTTGAAGATACTGAATTTAAACTTAATGGAAATAAACCGTAAGACAATATTTCTCTATGTTTCACTTTCCAAAAGTCATAGCACTTGAGTCATTGTATCCATGTTCTTTACCCAGCTCATTCAGTATGAAATTTTGGCCTCAGAAAAACTTGTTATTTCTTTTACTTCTCAAAATACAACTACAGATAGACTCTAATTAGCGTCTCAGTGTATGCCATGTACCTTTCAGGATGGGTTACATCAATAAGGCTGGGAGAAAAGCTAAGCCGGTTGAAGAAAAAATATTTACCAGATTTGAAAATGCTCTCAGGTTTCCAGACTAATTTATTTTTCTTGTTCCAGAGGCAGTCTTTTAGAACTCCACCTTTACTCTGGCAGTATTGTGTATCACCGAGCAAGCACTGGGTTCTCTTGTTAGTTTATTGCTGAAGTAGATGGCACTGTGGGCGGCTTGTTTATTTCACATCTTCCCTGCACTCTGCCTGGGTTTGTTACCTGGCACCTGTCTCTCTTTGCAAGCAGGTCGCCCCCGATCGCCCACATGCGGCAGATGGTGGGCACCTGGATGGCCCCAATGTCCTCTCTTTCTTTTCTGGAATCAATACTGTTAAAAGTTGTTTTCTTTCTTTTTTTTTTTTTTCGCCTCTTTTCACCAGCTGTAGGCAAAGATTTCATTCTACCCCGTGTCACCCCTGCCGGACGCTGTCGTGAAATTTTACAGATTGGAATGGATTTCAATGCTACGAATCCACAGCAGGCTGCTGCCGCTCTGCCTCCAGGGCGCTCCTGCCCAGCGATTTAACAGACCTGCTCTGACAGGGTGCGAGCCTAACAAGCCAAGGCGATTGCTCTCTGGAAAGCTGTTGATTTTCTCCTAGACAGAGCTCAGAAGTGTTGCACAAATTAAAGAGAAATACCTTCTTCCTTAGAAGCCAGTATACTTATTGCAATACTATCCCTTTACATACAAACACAAAAGTCTCTGCACTGCTTAATATAACATCTAAGGCACAATGATTGAGGAGTGGGGTATGTGTTACTGAAAAGCACCTGCCAACTCAGTCTCCAGGTGAGCTCAGTGCTTAAAGAATTCACCTGCAATGCAGGAGACACAGTAGACACAAGTTCGATCCCTGGATTGGGAAGAGGCGCTAGAGAAGGAAATGGCAACCCACTCCAGTATTCTTGCCTGGGAAATCCCATGGACAGAGGAGCCTGGAGGGCTACAGTCCACAGAGCTGCAGAGCCAGGACTAAGTGACTAGGAATAACTAAAATACAAGGAGGGCTTCTTAATATCATCCAGCTTGTAAACCAATAGCTTAATTTTCAACATAATCTGAGCTAAATGTTCCCATTCTAAATATCACGTAATACAGCATATTAATATTTTGATTTGCATTCTTTAAGTTTTACCTTGCATTGTGCTAAGGGAATGATTCGTGCTATCTCTATGCATACCACTAAACCAGTCATAACGTACACACAGTGAGAGACACAAACCAGAACCGTAATGTGCAAAACAAAATTAAAATATTTTAACATTTGTAAAATACTACAGCCAATGCCAGATAATACTTCTGAATATTTTATGTTATTACAATGCCTGCCTGTATCTTACTAAATGCCACATCATAAATTTAAATATTTAATTTTACATCAGGTAAGTTAAATATCAGGGGCTTCCCAGGTGGCACTAGTGGTAAAGAATGCACTTGTCAATGCAGGAGACATAAGAGACACAGATTCCATCCCTGAGTTGGAAAGATTCCCTGGAAGAGAGCATGGCAACCAGCTCCAGTGTTCTTGCCTGGAGAATTGCGTGAACAGAGGAGTCTGGTGGGCTACAGTCCATGACATCACAAAGAGTTGGACACAACTGAAGTAACTTAGCATGCGTGCACACAAGTGAAATATTTCCTCATAATATATAGAAAGAACTCATACAATAAAATACTAGCATCTGTTTTCATTCCAGGAAATCTAAAATAGTTATTTTTCCACAATGGTCAAGCCAACTTCAAAGTCATTTTCCATAAGTCAAAAACAATAAAATCATTATTACTATCCTGCCAATAGGATACATTGGATTGTCTATATAGAAAATGCTCCAATGAAATGTGTTTTATTTGAATGGATATCCAACCAAAACAAATGTAATGATCTTAATATGAGGTTTTCTACATTTCAGAGACATGTCTTCAAAAATACAAACAGAGCTGAGGAAAATAGCATTAGTGTTCTTAACAACAACTACGTCCTTCACAAATGTCCCTGTAGCAGAGTCGGCACAGCTTTCCACACATCCCCTCCAAATACATACGTCAAATCACATGCATCAATGAAAAGGAAATTAGGAGCATTTCAATCTCTTATTCAGTGTCTCTACAAGAGCCTTGTGAAGTGGGAGGAGCACCTTTAAATCGTCTCTTCTTATTGCAGCCCAGCTCCCCACCTTCCCCAGGACAGCAATTGCTTCTGACACTCTCATGTCCACACTCACCTCTCAAATCCCCCAAAACTCTGACTTTTACAATCACTACCCAGTTGGACCATAAAGAAGGCTGAGCGCCGAAGAACTGATGCTTTTGAACTGTGGTTCTAGAGATGACTCTTGAGAGTTCTTGGACTGCAAGGAGATCAAACCAGTCAATCCTAAAGGAAATCAACCCTGAATATTCATTGGAAGGACTGATGCTGAAGCTGAAGCTCCAATACTTTGGCCATCTGATGGGAAGAGCCGACTCATTGGAAAAGATCCTGATGCTGGGAGGGACTGGGGGCAGGAGGAGAAGGGGATGACAGAGGATGAGATGGTTGGATGGCATCATGGACTCAATAGACATGAGTTTGAGCAAACTCCGGGAGATGGTGAAGGACGGGGAAGCCTGGCGTGCTGCAGTCCACGGGGTCACAAAGAGTCAGACATGACTTAGCAACTGAAGAACAACCATTTATTATTAAATTTGGGGCTTTCTTGGTGGCTCAGTCAGTAAAGAATCTGCCTGCAACACAGGAGACTGTCTGCAATTCAGAAGACGCAGGTTCCATCCCTGGATCAGAAAGGTCCACTGGAGAAGGAAATGGCAACCCCCTGCAGTATTCTTGTCTTGGAAATTCTATGGACAGAGAGCCCGGCAGGCTATAGTCCATGGGGTCACAGAGAGCTGGAGACAACTAAGCGACCAAGCACACACACATCTCTCCTGCTCATTTCTGAGAATAAGTGTCTGTTTGATGAACGCCATGAGAAATAGGTTGCATATAGACCACATCACAGAAACCAGCTTACCTGAAAGAGTGCTGTGATTTTCCCTGGGAAAACGGTGAAAATACCAAATCATTTTGTGTACTATCTTTCTAATAGTTGAAACCAGAGTTTGCAAGATGTTGTGTTTGCACCCAATTTGAGAGCATGTAGGTCAAGTAGGTTTGATTTTATGACACTCCAAAAGCTTATGATGTTTTTCAAAAAATATTTATCTGGCTTTCTTATAATGAAAAAGCCCTTTGCTTCTCCACAATAATCAGAACATGAAATATTCGCTGGTGTTCCAAATGTAACCCACGGGGTTTCTTAACATGTCTCTATAAGACTCTCAGGAATTCTGCACAAATGTTGGAAAATCACATGCTGGCAAAGTCATTAAAAAGGAGGAAAACAGATGGTTCTTTGGCTCGAATTTATGCAGGCAATTTTGCACGTTCAGGACAAGTTCAATGAAATAAAATTTTCAATAGGATTTTAACTAACAAATAGCTGTCCAGCCACTTTTTGTTTTAGAAAAATTAAGTTTCACTTTTATTCAACTTGCTCCAACTCCTCACCCCCTGGTGAGAATATCTGGGAGGAAGATACCAAAACTTAAAAACAAGTGTGCTTTGCTCTGCCGTCATGCCTTGAATTCTAGTCACTGTTGACATGGGAAGGCAGCATAGCATGGTGGTTAGGAGCTTGTGCTCTGGGGTAGACAGAGTTCACGTCCTTAACTGTTCTGGGGTTGTTTTCTAACTGTTGTTGCTGCTCAGTCACTAAGTTGTGTCCGACTCTGTGACCCACGGACTGCAGCACACCAGGTCCCCTGTCCTTCACCATCTCCTGGAGTTTGCTCAGATTCATGTCCATTGAGTTGGTGGCACCATCCAACCATCTCATCCTCTGCCGCCTTCTTGTCCTTTTGCCTTCAATCTTCCCAGCACCAAGGTCTTTTCCAATGAGGCCTTATTGTTCAGCATGGGCCGTAATTACAGTGTTTACTCATTAGACCTTTCCTGAGGAGACGGTCCTTGTAGAATAGTGCCCCCTAGAAAGCAATCAGTCACACACTTGTGTGTCTCTCTGACCTTCTGAGTGTTTGTACACACAGGCCAAAGCCCTATCTTCTCTAGGTTTCTTCTTTAATAAAGTGAGGTAAATAGAAGACTACTTTAACCTTATCTATTTGAATTGTTCTCTTGAATGGTTCTTTACTCTGAGTCTCAGTGTCTCACTTAAAACTTAGAGGAGACGAGTCCGAACACCTGGAGTGGTTATGGATTGCTCTTTGCCCTTAGAAATGAGCCACTTAGGAGTCCTTGGTAATTTTTAGCACACTGGAGACTGTATAAGATCTTCTGCTTCACCATAATGTCATTGTTTGGAGGAAGAAAAATAACAGAGTTAATAACTCATTCATTGGGAGTAAGGTGAGGTTTCCACTCAACTGTTTTATCCTGTGCTCACACAATGTTAGCAATGACAAGTCCTGTGAGTGTGTGTTAGAAATTACAGTTGCGAGGACTTGCAGTATCAGAAAGTACCAATAGGGCTTCCCTGGTGGCTCAGTGGTAAAGAATCCACCTGCCAATGCAGGAGACGTGGGCTGGATCCCTGCTCCGGGAAGACCCCACGTGCCCTGGGACAATTAAGCCCATGCACCCCAACTACTGAGCCTGGGCTCTAGAGCCTGGGGGCCACAACTCCTGAAGCCCAAGTACCCTAGAACCGGTGCTCTGCAACCGGAGAAGCTACCACAGTGCGATGCCGGCGCACACAATTAGAGTGTAGCCCCCACTTGTCGCAACTAGAGAAAAAAACCTGTGCAGCAAAGACCCAGCACAGCCGAAAATAAATAAATAATTTGAAAAGAAATCATCAAACTGTCATTAATAAATAAATAAATAAATAAAATAGGAGTAATAACAGAAATGGGCTTCCCAGGTGGCACTAGTGGTTAAAAATCTTGCCTGCCAAAGCTAGAGCTGTTAGAGACATGGGTTCGATCCCCAGGTCAGGAAGATGCCCTAGGGGTGGGCATGGCAACCTGGAGAATCCCATGGACAGAGGAGCCTGGCAGGCTACGGGCCATACTGAAGTGACAGCCCAGCGCAACATACAATAACAGAAACAAGCTGTGTTAAGCAGCTTCACAAGTTACTTTTTCCCCATTCAAACACCAAACGGAGAGTCATCTTGAAAAACTAGGTCCTTCAGACAAGGTGACTGAAACTCCCCTGTTCACAGCTGGCTAATTAGGAGTTTAAAGGAGGTGATCCTATTGTATTCAAAGAGGTCGTCTTTCTGAGTCTTTCCCGAATCTGGTTTAAAGAGATTTTTTTTTAGCAGTCCACTCACAGAAAAAAAAACACAGGTCAAAGGATCCTTTTCTATTCTCTGCGGTAATTACGGTGGAAGTTTTGTACTTTATGTTTCTGTTTTCTAAAGAACAAGAGGACTTGGAGCAGCTAAAGGGAAAAGCATATTGATTTTAGGAGTGCATCAAGACCACTAAAAATGGAACCCATTTCCAGAGCTTAATTTCATCTTTTGTACTTGCTTTTTTGAAATAGATACATACAACCATAAATTCCTTCTGATCCTTGGGTACAGGGGAAGTCGGAGGGGGCGATAAGTCACACCCACAGCAGAGTGGCCATGACGTTAACACCCAGAATGCTGACAGGCAAGATGGTGATTGAAACGGATTTGGTGCTTCTGTTTTCATAAAAACAAAACAAACACACTCTACAGTAACTGTTAGTGCTTACTCCAAAATCAAGAGCTTCTGGCATGGGTTGCAAATCTTTAAAAGAACCCTCTTCAAGAAAATCAGAGATACCAAAGGAACATTTCATGCAAAGATGGGCTCGATAAAGGACAGAAATGGTATGGACCTAACAGAAGCAGAAGATATTAAGAAGAGATGGCAAGAATACACAGAAGAACTGTACAAAAAAGATCTTCACGACCCAGATAATCACGATGGTATGATCACTCATCTAGAGCCAGACATCCTGGAATGTGAAGTCATGTGGGCCTTAGAAAGCATCACTACGAACAAAGCTCGTGGAGGTGATGGAATTCCAGTTGAGCTATTCCAAATCCTGAAAGATGACACTGTGAAAGTGCTGCACTCAATATGCCAGCAAATTTGGAAAACTCAGCAGTGGCCAGAGGACTGGAAAATGTCAGTTTTCATTCCAATCCCAAAGAAAGGCAATGCCAAAGAATGCTCAAACTACCGCACAATTGCACTCATCTCACACGCTAGTAAAGTAATGCTCAAAATTCTCCAAGCCAGGCTTCA
>NW_011495078.1:3893974-3924018 GCF_000754665.1 Bison bison bison | reverse complement strand
TGGGCATGGAACAACAGACTGGTTCCAAATAGGAAAAGGAGTACGTCAAGGCTGTATATTGTCACCCTGCTTGTTTAACTTATATGCAGAGTACATCATGAGAAACGCTGGGCTGGAAGAAGCACAAGCTGGAATCAAGATTGCCAGGAGAAATATCAATAACCTCAGATATGCAGATGACACCACCCTTATGGCAGAAAGTGAAGAGGAACTCAAAAGCCTCTTGATGAAAGTGGAAAAGGAGAGTGAAAAAGTTGGCTTAAAGCTTAACATTCAGAAAATGAAGATCATGGCATCCAGTCCCATCACTTCATGGCAAATAGATGGGGAAACAGTAGAAACAGTGGCTGACTTTGTTTATGGGGGCTCCAAAATCACCGTAGATGGTGACTGCTTACTCTTTGGAAGAAAAGTTATGACCAACATAGACAGCATATTAAAAAGCAGAGACATTACTTTGCCAACAAAGGTTCATCTAGTCAAAGCTATGGTTTTTCCTGTGGTCATGTATGGATGTGAGAGTTGGACTGTGAAGAAGGCTGAGGGCCGAAGAATTGATGCTTTTGAACTGTGGTGTTGGAGAAGACTCTTGAGAGTCCCTTGGACTGCAAGGAGATCCAACCAGTCCATCCTAAAGGAGATCAGTACTGGGTATTCATTGGAAGGACTGATGTTGAAGCTGAAACTCCAGTACTTTGGCCACCTCATGCGAAGAGCTGACTCATTTCAAAAGACCCTGATGCTGGGAAAAATTGAAGGCAGGAGGAGAAGGGGACAACAGAGGATGAGATGGTTGGATGGCATCACCGACTCAATGGACATGAGTTTGAGTAAACTCCAGGAGTTTGGGATGGACATTGAGGCCTGGTGTGTTGTGGTCCACGGGGTCTCGAAGAGTCAGACACAACTGAGCAACTGAACTGATGTCTTTCTGCATTTCTTTACTTTTAACTAATATTTGTCTTTCGATGTTAAATGGGTTTGTTTTAGGCAATGTTGGGTCATGTTTGTTTGTTTAACCTACTCTGTCTGACCATCCCTGCCTTTTAATTGGTGTATTTAGATGGTTCACATTGGGTGAACATGGATTATTGACAGCTGCTCTGTATGTGACAAACTACATCGGTCTGGCAGGATTTTTAGATATAAGACCCATGGAAGCCTGGGAAAGCTCCAGTCTGCAGCCCCTGAATGTTTCTCTCATTCATACCAGTCCACTCTTAACCTTGAACATGTGGTCAAAGTTACCATTAAAGTGTCCTTGTAGGTTTATGGCTCCAGCAGGCTTTCCACCAGATAAGCTGATCTCACCTCTGATCCTCTGCATTTGCTGATGGTCCCAACTGTATCATATTGACAAGATATACATGAACATTTAAGTGACTCATGTCTACAGAACAGTAGTAACTCTGGCTGCCTCAAACTTTGCTAAAAATATTATAAAACATACAAATAATTTTAAATAAGACTATACATAAGAGACACAATTTTCCTGCTGTTTAGTAACCCCATATCCTGTGATCAATTTGAAAGAAGCATTGTGTATATGCGTGTGTGGGTGCATGCTCCATTGCTAAGTCACGTCCAACTCTTTTGTGACCCATTCTTTTCCGACCCCCTGGACTGTAGCCCACCAGGCTCCTCTGTCCATGGGATTTCCCAGGCAAGAGTACTGGAGCAGGTTGCCATGCCCTCCTCCAGGGGCTCTTTCCCACCCAGGGATCAAACTGTGTCTCCTGCATTGGCAGGTAGATTCTTTACAACTGAGCCACCAGGGAAGCCCCCAGAGAAGCATTATTAAATATTTTAAAATGCATAAATGCAAAAATATTTTATAACATTTAAATATAATTAAAAATCAGGAAAAATGTTGTTCAATAATATAAAATTGTAAAATAAATCATTAAGTAGAATGTACTTAAAATGATAGTTAAGACCTAAAGACAGTTAAGAAGACATAGTCAGGATATAAAAATAGGCAGTGTTTCAGTTGAGTTCAGTTCAGTCCCTCAGTCATGTCCGACTCTTTGTGACCCCATGAATCGCAGCATGCCAGGCCTCCCTGTCCATCACCATCTCCCGGAGTTCACTCAAACTCATGTCCATGGAGTTGGTGATGCCATCCAACCATCTCATCCTCTGTCGTCCCCTTTTCCTCCTGCCCCCAATCCCTCCCAGCATCAGAGTCTTTTCCAATTAGTCAACTCTTCACATGAGGTGGCCAAAGTACTGGAGTTTCAGCTTTAGCATCATTCCTTCCAAAGAAATTCCAGGGCTGATCTCCTTCAGAATGGACTGGTTGGATCTCCTTGCAGTCCAAGGGACTCTCAAGAGTCTTCTCCAACACCACAGTTCAAAAGCATCAATTCTTCGGCGCTCAGCTTTCTTCACAGTCCAACTGTCACATCCATACATGACCACAGGAAAAACCATAGCCTTGACTAGACGGACCTTTTACATAAGACCAAATCAACAAAAATTAGTATATTTGTTCCTATAACTAAATACATGTTAACAATTTTTGCAAAACAAAACAAAAAAAATTTTTGTATAATGTGATTAAGTTATGAGTGTGTGTTTTTTCTATTTTGTCTCATGCTATGCTCAGTTGTATCTGATTCTCTGCGGCCCCATAGACTGTAGCCCACCAGGCTCCTAGGTAGGTCCTTGGAATTCTCCAGGCAAGAATACTAGACTGGGTTGCCATTTTCTTCTTCAGGGGATACTCCCAACTAAGGGATCAAACCCTCATCTCTTGTATCTCCTGCATTGGCAGGTGGATTCATTACCATTAGTGCCACCTGGGAAGCAGTTCTTAACAACATTTGTATAATGGTGATCAAATTAGGATGTCTTTTTTTTTTTTTTCTATTGGGTCCCATATCACATTATATTAACATGATAACAAAATTATGCTTAAAAGCAAAACAAAATTAGCAGTCTTTAATACATTTATGAGTGAAAAAAGATAATTTATATGTAAGAGTCATATTATTAGTTACCACTGCTGCTGCTGCTAAGTCGCTTCAGTCGTGTCCAACTCTGTGCAACCCCATAGATGGCAGCCCACCAGGCTCCCCCGTCCCTGGGATTCTCCAGGCAAGAACACTGGAGTGGGTTGCCATTTCCTTCTCCAGTGCATGAAAGTGAAAAGTGAAAGTGAAGTCGATCAGTCATGTCCAACTCTTAGCGACCCCATGGACTACGGCCCACCAGGCTCCTCCGTCCATGGGATTTTCCAGGCAAGAGTGCTGGAGTGGGGTGCCATTGCCTTCTCTGTTAAATCACCATTATTTAATACTTTTCAGCAATAGAACTAGAGAAGATGAAAAAGATAATCTAACTACCAAGACATTTAGAGAGAGAGAAAAAAAACTTTTTTCTCTTTCTGTAAACTTGTGATAATGTTTCCATGTGAACTTATTTTTGCAAATGTGCTAAATAAATGCAGAGTTAAAATAAACCATATAAGCCTTTGCTTTAAAAAAAAGAGAATTTTTCATCATTGATCTCTCTAGTAGTACATGCATTCTACTAATGTCTATTAAGTGAAGATAATACACCAGAGAGATCTCTGGGAGAAGGGAGGGACAGAATGAGAGAACATTGATTTGTCAGTTTATTACTCTTTTTTTTGGCCACACTTCGAAACTTGAAGGATCTTAGTTCTCCAGCCAGGGATTGAAGCTGGGCCACTGCAGTGAAAGCACCAAGTGCTAACCACTAGAAAACCAGGGAATACCCTACATTGTAAAATGTGTCTATCATTCTCTTAAATATACATGACCAGAAAACCTGAAGACATGTTTTATTCTCTGTTCACTAATAAAATTTTATAGTGCTCAGACTAGCAAATTTTTTTTACTATTTCCAGGCCAAAGTAAAAGGTTTTATTATTTTAAAAAGGGGATTTATTATTTAAATAATACATAACCTTCAAGATGCAAAAATGTTATTTAATGCTTTACCCTTGGACTACAAAGAGATCCAACCAGTCCATCCTAAAGGAGATCAGTCCTGGGTGTTCATTGGAAGGACTGATGTTGAAGCTGAAAGTCCAATACTTTAGTCACCTGATGCAGAGAGCTGACTCATTTGAAAAGACCCTGATGCTGGGAAAAATTGAGGGCGGGAGGAGAAGGGGACGACAGAGGATGAGATGGCTGGATGGCATCACCGACTCAATGGACATGAGTTTGGGTAAACTGTGGGAGTTGGTGATGGACAGGGAGACCTGGCATGCTGTTATTTGTGGGGTCACAAAGAGTTGGACATGACTGAGCGAATGAACTGGACTGAATGCTTTACTAAAACCTTAAATGGGGTCCCTGGTGGCTCAGTGATAAAGAATCTGCCTGCAATGCAGGAGTCCCAGGTTCCATCCTTGGGTAGGGAAGATCCCTTGGAGAAGGGAATGGTTACCCTCTTCAGTATTCTTGCCTCAGAAGTGCCATGGACAGAGGAGCCTGGCAGGCTATAGTCCATGGGGTGGCAAAAGAGTTGAACACGACTCAGCGACTAAATAACAATAAAAATCTTAAATGTTGAGGAATATTATACAACTCATTCCTTTCCACTTAATTGGCTTGTGGACAAAGTATGTCCTTACATTTCGGTAAACAAAGGCTTTCATGCCCATAAAGCCATCAGCCCCTGTGGTTCTCCTCACCTCCTCCCTCCCCACCCTGCCACAAGGAAACCCAGGATAGAGCAAGCAGGGTGGTGGCCCCAGATAGTTAAGATGAGTATCAAAGAAAGATTTCAATAAGCCTGGACTCTTGCATCTTCCCATACTTAGAAAAGTACTAAAATCATTGACTGGAGATGTCTGTTTCTATGGTTAGCAGTAATCTTTTTATTTATTTATTTTATTAAAGGATAATTGCTTTACAGAATTGTGTTGTTTTCTGTCAAACCTCAACATGAATCAGCCATAGGTGTACATATATCCCCTCCCTTTTGAACCTCCCTCCTATCTCCTGCCCATCCCACCCACTAGGTTGATACAGAGCTATACAGCAAATTACCATTAGCTATCTATTTTACATATGGTAATGTAAGTTTCCATGTTACTCTTTCCAGACATCTCACCCTCTCTCCAACTCTCCCCTTGTCCATAAATCTATTCTCTTTGTCTGTTTTTCCACTGCTGCCCTGAAATAAATTCTTCAGTACCATTTTTCTAAATTCTGTATATGGGCATTAGAATATGATATTTATCTTTCCCTTTCTGACTCACTTTTGACTACATGGGTTTTTGTTTTTTTTTTTTTTTCAGCAAAAACTCCTTTATATCCTGACTCCTCCCTCCCTTGTCTCTTGAGAACAGTCCTCCAGAGAAATGAAAGACTGTATTCCAGGTTTCAATTTTCAATAAGTCCACTGACTAAAAATTCTCAACTTTTAGGGTGTGGTTTTTTTTTCAGGCCACAGGCTCATAAACTTAACAAATGAATAGCTGTTAAAGATATACAGAGATAGTCTTTCTTTCTCAAATGAATATTTTCTAAAAATATCACAAATATTGTCTCCTGAGATAGTTCTTAATTTTATTCCATAATGGGGAAAGGGAAGGTTCTTCCAGAAAGAATAATAATAGTACATGAGATACATAAAGAAAGAAAAAAAAAACAGATACATAAATCTGAGTGGAGAATTCAGTGCGGTGGTAAATGGAAAATCAGGTTGGTGACAAAGAAAGTCAGGTCAATTACAGGAAACATAATGAGTTTCATGATCCACTTCTTATTTTCCAGTAGGCAAAGCACAACTGTTTGTCTAATCCATGACAAGTAGCAATGCTTAACAATCACATTTGAATTTATCAGCAGATAATAAGAAATGTGAAAATATGAAGCCTAGTGCATCTGATGAAGTGTTATCCTAACCCTGAACCAAATTCTCAGAAGAACACTGAGCTTTACAAAAACGTAGCCAAACTCCCCTTGTCCATCAACATCAAGTACAATGTGTGCTCAACTCATTCTGAACAAATGGCTTTATAACTTTTATGATGCATGTATTTTCAGGGGTGTGTGTGTGTGTTTCTTTATAGTTGTTGTTGTTCTGTCCCTAAGTCGTGTACGACTCTTATGATCCCATGGACTGCAGCACACCAGGCTCCTTTGTCTTCCCTCCGACCACCCCCGTTTCCTGGAGTTTGCTCAAGTTCATGTCCATTGAGTCATTGATGCTCTCTAACCATCAACTCCTAAAGGATAGTCATTTTTCTTTCTTTCTGCAAACTTTTTTTTTTATAGTGGCTTCTTAAAATAGGTGTGTGTAAAATTTAGGTTATAAAAATACATCAGTTCTTAAAAAAAGAAGAGCAGTTCCCAATTGTGCTCAGGGTTGTAGAGAGAAGTTACAGGAAGTCCACTTCCTTTGTTAAAGAGCTCAGCTCACCTACACATACATCCTCACCTGTGAAGGGACCTCAATTCCACCCCAGGAAAGCTCTGGAGTGGGACTTGCTGTCTGGGATTATTCTACAAGGTTTTTAGTCTCCAAAACCCCTCAGCCTTTTAGCTGCTGACAACTAGCTGCCTAAGAGAATTGCCAGTCTCCCACCACTGTGGCAAGTTAACCACTGTTTTAATGCATAGCACTGTGCCTGGCAATTAGTAAGTTCTGAACAAATATTTGTGAAATGTTATTAACTATATTGGAGAAGGGAATGGCAACACACTCCAGTATTCTTGGCTGGAAAATCCCACAGACAGAGGAGCCTGGCAGGCTACAGTCCATGGGGTTGCAAAAGGGTCAGACACAACCTAGCAACAAAACAAGAGAAACGACATGAGCTGCGTGCCTAGGTGCCTGAAATGAATCCAGTTTTTCTTCTCAAAGTCTGTTTCTACATATCACCTCGTCTTCATCTTATTATTATCCTCCCAGACACCGGAGCAAGAGATTTCTCAGTCAAATGTATTTCTTACTTGCCTTTATTCACTCATACATAATTCATTAATTCTACAAATATTGCTGCTAGGAGCTAAAATAAGTGCTGGTGACACAGAGTCAAATAAAACACAGCCTCTGCTTTCAAAGATAATTGTATCTAGTGAGAAAGAGAGACAAGTAAATCCAGATTTAAAGGACAAAGTGCCAAGTGCAATGACAGGAAAAAGAAGTCGTGAGTCCAAGGGGGAGGGGAGTCCCCAGGGGGGAGGTGCTTATTCTGGTAATGAAAAAAAGTCACCCACTAGGATCAAGCCATTAGCCCCTGCAGTTGCCCAGCAGTGCTGCTGCTGCTGCTGCTGCTGCTAAGTCGCTTCAGTCGTGTCCGACTCTGTGCGACCCCATAGACGGCAGCCCACCAGGCTCCCCCATCTCTGGGATTCTCCAGGCAAGAACACTGGAGTGGGTTGCCATTTCCTTCTCCAATGCATGAAAGTGAAAAGTGAAAGTGAAGTTGCTCAGTCGTGTCCGACTCTTTATGACCTCATGGACTGCAGCCTACCAGGCTCCTCCGTCCATGGGATTTTCCAGGCAAGAGTACTGGAGTGGTGTGCCATTGCCTTTTCCGGCCCAGCAGTGCACCTGAGGGAAATTCAGTGGGCAGGAAAACAGGAAGCATCCTGTGCTTCGGATACTGGCCACTAGATAGTTAATATACAGTAAAGAATCCACTCGTAATGCTGGAGACCGGGTGACAGGGCTTCGATCCCTGAGTTGGGACTATCCCCTGGAGGAGGAAATGCAATCTGCTCCAGGATTCTTGCCTGGGGAATCCCATGGACAGTGGAGCCTGGCGGGCTACAGTCCATGGGGTCACAGAGAGTTGGGCACAAATTACTGACTGAGCACACATCCAGGAAACAATTCGGTGACCCCAGACTCTCGCATCTTCTTGTACATAGAAAAGCACTAAAATCACTAACGTGAGATGCTCATTCTTTGGGATTAACAATCCTCTTTTGATGTCCGTGTTTGTTTGCCAACAGGGGAGCAAAATTCGCCACTCCAAAAGGTATGTCTTCTGCATAAGGATTGATTTGGGCTGATTATTTTTTATTATTTAAATTACTATTTTTAAAAAGACTCAGGAAGTTTTTCTTATTACTTTTCCCTTAACTGCTGAAAAAAATTTAGATAGAGGACCTGTTTCCGGGATAAAGCTTTTGTGAGAGACGGCTGCATAGAATGTAGGCTGTGTGTGATGGCAGGGACGGGGCTCTGGGAGGGCTTGGTGACCAGACTCCACCCTTCGTCCCACTGTCGTCTAACCGATCTCATCATACCTTCCTCATCACCTGAAGACTTCCCTGCTGTTCGCCTGTTCCCCATCCTCCCTGCTCTACTCAGCACAAACATGTCCTTTAATAAAGCTTTGCACACCTAATCTCATCATGGCGTCCGCTTCTTGCAGAACTGCAAGGGGTGACGCACCGTCTTGGGTTAAGCGCTTGGCATTTGTTCAAGCTGATATTTACAAGAAAGTATTCCTATCGTCACTTGACCGTGATAAACTTACTTGTAGGTAATTTGAATTTGGTCATGCTTGGCTCCAAATTTTATACTCTTTCTACCAAACAACATAGCCTCTATTAAGTGCGGTCCCTGTCAAATGCCTCAAATATTGCCTGGAGCCTTAACCATATTTTTAGACAAATAAATCCCATGTTTATTTATATATCTCCCAAATGAAGCCCTGAATCAAACATAATTTGATTGATTCCTTGGGTATGACCTGTCTCAAGCTTTGATAATTGTATAACCACCTTGATGAAAGCTCTCAGAAGCATAGAAATACAAAAAATTCCATAAAGTATGAGTATAGTCTATATACACTTTTAAAATATATTTATATCCCTACTGTACCACTTCTCAGAGAAGGCAGTGGCACCCCACTCCAGTACTCTTGCCTGGAAAATCCCATGGACGGAGGAGCCTGGTGGGCTGCAGTCCATGGTGTCGCTCAGAGTCGGACACAACTGAGCAACTTCACTTTCACTTTTCACTTTCATGCATTGGGGTAGGAAATGGCAACCCATTCCAGTATTCTTGCCTGGAGAATCCCAGGGATGGGAGAGCCTGGTGGGCTGCCATCTATGGGGTCGCACAGAGTCAGACACGACTGAAGCAACTTAGCATCAGCAGCAGTACCACTTCTTAGAGATTTTCAATTTTATCTGTCACATATCACAAATACTATGACATTTTGGTACCTAAGCAAAAGGGGGAAAAATGGAGAGACTGTCAATAATAACTCAAAGCCTGGAATTGTGAATCAAAAGGGCCCTGAAATCCAAAAGATGAGATTTCAGATTTAGAGAGCAAAAGAGCTCTTTAAATGTAAATTATGATTAAGAAGTGACATTTTTATACCTGGATTCACTGTGGAGGAACAGAACAAACTTTTCCATTTCATCAAAAGGCAAACTTGCTCATTCTTAAAAGATGAAAAACAGCACCCTTGCCTTCAAACACAACTGACTTGGTGGCAGTGAAAACTGCCAAGCTGTCCACCATTAATTACTCTTGACAAATTGGTGGACTAAGCTGCCTGAAGTGTGTGTTTAGCTGGTTCTTTTATAAATGAGAGATGGCTCTCTGTTTGTCACATAACAGCTTAAAAGGCACGGTTAATATGAATCCTGTGTAAGAATGCTAATGCCTTCTAGAAAAAACAACCTTGATTCAATGCTTTATTCAAAGTGGCCAATTGTGTTTGTAGACTTGAGTTTGGCAAAGACAAAAAGAAACATCAAATAAAAAAATACCATTTCACAACTTTTCCCTCATTCTAAGATTGGCAGTCTTAAAAAGTCCTGAAAATCTCACACAGCTTCACCATAAATA
This sequence comes from Bison bison bison, assembly GCF_000754665.1. Taxonomy (NCBI): domain Eukaryota; kingdom Metazoa; phylum Chordata; class Mammalia; order Artiodactyla; family Bovidae; genus Bison; species Bison bison. Next base: position 3,914,214 of record NW_011495078.1, on the reverse strand, counting down.
TTACCCCAAATTAGTAGCTGTCAATTCTGCTGTGATGACCCTGGATAAAGACTCAGAATAGTGAGCAATAATTAGGGCAAAGGGCATCATGATTGGCAAATGATGTGTTGCAAACCTGGGGTAGAAGAAACCAGAGAAAATAGCTCACACACACAGACCTTCAGCCAGGCTCCCTAGATGGCTCAGCAGGAAAGAGCCTGCCTGCAAATACAGGAGATATGAGAGATGAGGGTTTGATCTCTGGGTAGGAAGACCCCTTGGAAGAGGGAAAGACAACCCACTCCAGTATACGTATATAGGTATGAGAGTTGCTCAGTCGTGGCCAACTCTTTGCGACCTCATGGTCTGTAGCCTGCCAGGCTCCTGTGTCCATGGAATTCTCCAAGCAAGAATACTGGAATGGGTTGCCATTCCTCCAGGGGATCTTCCCAACTCAGGATTGAACCCTGGTCTCTCACATTGCAGGCACATTCTTTACTGTCTGAGTCACTTGCCTGGAAAACTCCATGGACAGTAGAGCCTGGTGGACTATAATCCATGGGGTCACAAAGAGTCAGACACGACTGAGCAACTAACACTTGCACTTTTCACCAGGGTAGAAGACATGGCTTAGAGCCCTGATCCGCGAAGATCCCACGAGCCACAGAGAGACCAAGCCTGTTCACCACGACGACTGAGCCTGTGCGCTGGAGCCCAGGAGCCGCAACTACGGAAGCCCACGTTCCCCAGAGCCTGTGCTCTGCAATAAGAGACGCTCTGACAGTGAGAAACCCTTGCGCCACAGCAACAGAAAAGCCCGTGCAGCAGGAAGAGGCATCACAGGCAAAAATAAATCAATAAAGCTATTTTTTAAAAAAAGACACTTGATATACAGGTATAAACAGATATAATACAGATATAAAGTGTAGGCAGGATCAGTGGTCACATCATAGCCAGACAACAGGAGCAAAGTAGAAATCCATCATTAAAACCAAAAACAAACTATTCTGAGAAAAACTTGCACAAAATTTAGGAGGTAAAAGTGAATGAATATCAAAGGTTATGGAACCATTGCACTCAGTAGTTCTTAATTTCTAGGTGGACTCCTTTAGTTTAAAGTGACAGAGACCCAAGACAGATTCGTTTACACCAGGGTAAAAGAAATGCATCACCGTGCATCTGGGCAGTCCCAGAGCTCTGCGGTACCCAGGCGTTGAAAGCATCTCATTGTCTGGCAGGCTGCCTTCACGTGGCGGCCAGGAGTGAAACGGAAGTTCCTGTTTATATTATCCTCTTGCTAAGAAGCCCAGGGAAGTCAAAATCATATCACTCTGGACAGGTCCGGCAGGTGACCTTGGAGGATTCTCATCAGCCCGTTTGGGTCAAATACTCCTCCGCTTGCTAAGTACTGGACACCCAGTGGACACAGGACTGTTGTAGACAGGTCCCAGTTACGCCTGGTTTACCCCAGCCCGAGACTGGAGAAGCATCAAAGCTGTCTAAGCTGGGTGAAGTGAGTTCTGCACAAGAAGGACGGGTTTATTACCTGAAGAGGTACGGAGTTGGTGGAAGACCGTGCCCGCGGTCCACCTGATCTGAAACCACCGCTGGCCACTCCATCCTCAGTTCTGAGAAACTATTGGAAAACAGTTTTCCATCTTGATCCTGGGAAAATAGTGCCCATCAGGAATGAGCAAACATGTTGAGTGTTTGAGCACGTTATTTTAGTTATTAGATCCTAACCTCTGTTCCTGTCCTCATTTTATATCTGATCTGTTTCTTTTTGGTGGCTCAGTGGTAAAGAATCCACCTGCCAATGCAGGAGACCCGGGTTCAATCCCTGGGTCAGAAAGATCCCCTGGAGACGGAAATGGCAACCTGCTCCAGTATTCTTTTCTGGAGAATTTCATGGACAGAGGAGCCTGGCGGGCTACAGTCCATGGGGTCACAAAGAGTATGACACAACTGAGCGACTAACACTTTCACATTTCTTGTTTCTTTTTTACTAATCTTTGTCATTCCAATGCCAGGCTTACAATCTGACCTTAATTATCCCTGTTCCTGGGCCTTAGCAAAAATGGCCAGAGATGCTTGTATGCATGTGTTTTGAAAACCTCTTGCAAGGGTTTTTTGTTGTTGTTGTTTTTAATATTCTCTGTTAACATTGCCATCTAAGGGTCTTTGAGACAAGCTTCCTATCTTACATTAGCTTGAATCCCCTGGGTCTCTCTGGAGTATTCTGAACCACCGTTCTGGTCTGTAAAGCAGACCAACAGCTTCTACTGAAGTAGCAGAGTAGTTCCTGGTTTTTTCCTTTAATAGAGGAAGTCTGTTCAGTTTTCAAGGTCTAGGTTTCTCTTCTGATTTCCAACACCCCAATGCATCATTCTAGCAGGACGTGTACTGTTTAGTTTGTATATAAGCCTCTCTGCTGAATGGTTTGAATCTTCCACAGAGCATTGAATACCCTCCTGGGTCTGGAGAGAAGAACAGCCTTAGAGTTCTATCTGGTTGCTAACAGTGGTTCCAGGTTGGCACTCTGGCAGGAGCTTCCATGGGCTGGCTACGGATATCAAGTGACATCAGAGGACACTCAGGCCTCTTTCAATGGCATTTTTGTTTTTTTCTCAGAGGCACAAGATAACCAACGATGACCAGTCTTCAGTTTTATAGCTTTTCTGATTCCCGATGGTATCACAAAGCACTGTCAGTATTTGCCCGGTTACATTCCCATGAGATCACAGCAGATGGCGTCTTGGAAGTTTGTCTTTACTTCTGAGAATAGTCTGGTTCAGAGCCCATGCGGTGCAAGAAGCAGGATGTCTAAACCCAGCAGAATATCTGAGTGGCCAACTCAGGGTGCTGGGCTGGAACCTGGGCAACTTTAGGATTCTCTGGACATAAAATTCATAAGGAACATACAATGAACCAATGTACTTTGTTTCCAAATTAGTAAAGAAAATGTTAAGTTCGGTAATTTGTATGATATAGCATGACTGAAGGAAGGCCTCAATCATTCTTATAAATAGGCACATAATTTTTTTTAATCTGAATACTTTAAAGTCCTTTAAGGGGCAACTAAAATAGAGGGAACACATACCAAGGTGTCGTAGAAGAGAATGCATTCCAGGGTGACATCCACTCAGTTATGCCCTCAAAACACAACCACGCTGTCCTTGAATCATCTCTCTGAACATAGCAAGTTCCTTCCATAAGATAATCCACATCTCCTATGGATATATCATGAGTGAATTAGTTAAGAGCATTTTGAGTTCTGTGTTAGAAGAAGCATATAAATTCCTATGTTGGCACAAACAAGGAATAATTTTCTTGGCACTAAAGGAGTTAGGCTTTTTGCAGATGAAGTAGCAAACTGTCAGAAGAGAGACTGATGCTCTCCAGACTGACCTGTAAATACATGCACAGGCTTTACTACATCGGCAACTTTCACAAGCACTGAATTCACTGAAAGTGCTTTTAAATCAGAAATGCATTGTGTTCTGTGGTGTATGACAATGTCTTATGAATTTATATATTCTTTCATGATTGCTTAAAGTCTAGAAAAGATGCACTGGAGCTTAAGGTTGACTCCACTCTGCTGGGAAATGATGGAAGGGGAAAGGCATCATTATGCCGGCCCACATGCACTTCCAGGACTGCATTCAGCTCAACTCCTTATACTGGAAAGAGATCCCAATTGCTGGAAAGAATTTGACTTCAGCATCTTTTCAAACTCCATACCATCTTATTCTCTCATTTTGTTTTCCACAGGAAACTACATCTTAGAAGCTGTTTTTCACATAAATTCTTCAGCAAATGAAATGATGCCTTAAGCTTTTTAAGAAAGCCCCGTGGAATCAACTTAGTCAACAGAAAGAAAATTAAAAGTAGTTGACTAAGTCAAGGGTCAAAATTGCAAATTTTCAAAATATGCTGATTGAAAGTACGTATTTAGCAATAAGAATTATTCTGTAGCAAGAAGTGTATAATGAATAGGAGAGGATGTTATTTACATATTTAAATTTTGTTTCATTCTTGTTATACACAAATAAAAATGACAACTATATTCCAGTGTTAACTGAAATGCAGTCACACTGTATTGGCAATCGGCAATCAACCTTTCTTTGGGTGATTATTATCAAGAGGCTAAACTGATTCACGGTATTTTTACAAATCAAGTTTAATCCAAGTCAAATCATTTCTTTCACATATAAAGTTGTGGAATTTATGTTTGAATCTTGAATATATTGAGTGAAAGTGAAAGTGTCAGTCACTTAGTGATGTCTGACTCTTTGTGACTCCATGGACTATAGCCCATCAAACAGCCTTGAATATGTTGGATGTTCAATCCTAACATTTTTTAACATCTCTGATAGTCAACTGTATTTTATCATTGATACGTATCATATTTCAGTTGGCAATGAATTTATTATCTAGTGGTATAAAACATAATAGTGTAACTTTTGGTGGCATCTTATTTTCCGTGAAATAAGGAAAATCCTCCATTAACTCCCTGGTGGCTCAGAGAGTAAAGAATTTGCCTGCAATGCAGGAGACTTGGGTTTGATCCCTGGGTCAGGAAGATCCCCTGGAGGAGGGCATGATAACCCTCTCCAGTATTCTTGCCTGGAGAATCCTGGACAGAGGAGCCTGGGGGGCTACAGTCCATGCAGTCGCAAAGAGTCAGACACGACTGAGCAACTAACACTTTTACTTCTGAGGAAAATCTTCTATTAACTCATATAATTTAGAAGGAAACAGGACAATATGGTGAACAGAATATCCCAGGGGCAGATGTCATAGAGTCAAATCTTGTCATTAGCACTTGATTACTTTTGTTGCTAAAACTTTGGTACAAACTCCAGTAGGAGAACCAGAGAACCAGCTCAAGCAGGCAGGCAAGAGGTACAAGGGGTGGGTCCCCCTTCCTTTTCCTTTTGTTGTATTCGGGCCCACAGTGGATTGGGTGATGCCCACCCACACTGGGGAGGGCCATTTATTACTGAGCCCACAAGTGCAAATGCTTCTCTCGTGTGAAGGCATCCTCACAGAATCCCAGACATAATGTTTAATCTGGGGACCCTGTGACCAGGAAAGTTAACACATAGCCATCACAATAGTCCTCAAAAAATTCTAGTTTCAATGAAGTCGTATATGAAACAATGCCACAGCAATTATGGGCTAGATTCTGTGACACTGACCCTAGTGAAAAAGAATTCAGTAAAGGAAGAAGTTGGTTTGGGCTTAAGAAGTCAGGAGCTACTTTATGAAGAATAATAGCATTGAGATTGTCTCCAAACAAATTAAAATTAAAAAGAATAGAGAGAAATAATAGGAAGATGACATTATTTTAAAAGTGCACCTTGAAACGAAATCTGGAAAGGGTAAGACTTTTCTCTACTGTCATTATTGTAATAATAATTTATAGCATTCAGTACTTTAGAGATTTCAAATTATTTTCCCATATAATATTTGAGCAGCCCTACTGGATTTCCATTAGGAACATAGATACAAACTTTGGAGGTTTATTTTTCTGAGCAAAATGTTAGTAAATAGTCCCAAAAGTTAAGAGATTAAACAAGCAAAAGCAGTATGCCCAACACAATGCTTTGATTACATATTGAGGAAATTAACTGAAGGCATTATTTCCATGGGGCGAGAAAGGTTGGTTGTATATGGACATCTGATGCAATTTCTTCACAATCTGATCTCTACTTTGGTAAATAAGCATATTTTTTAAAATATAAAAGCCTATAGTATTTGTCTACCTATGGGGCAATCAATTGCCCAAATTAATATGCTATTCCTTTTGAAAATGCTACAAATAAGCTTATTTACAAAACAGAAACGAGCTCAGACTTCGAGAATGAACTTATTGTTTGCAGCGGGAAGGACAGAGGGAGGAGATAGGGCATTTGGGAGGGACGTGTACATACTGCTACAGTTAAAATGGATAACCAGCAAGGACCTACGGTAGAGCACAGGGAACTCTGCTCAATGTCACATGGCAGCCTGGATGGGAGGGGGGTTTGGGGGAAAATGGATACATGTCATGTATGGCTGAGTCCCTTTGCTGTTCACCTGAAGCTATCACAACATTGTTAATCACCTATACTACAATATAACATAAAAAGCTTAAAAAAAAAAAAAAGATGTTTCTTCTCAGTGAAGAAAAGCTGTACTGTGTATGTAAAATGAGATCTTGTCATCACCCTGTCTGACCACTTACCCCAGGAGCTTCCTGTCCCATCTCTTTGCTTCTAACTGAACCTCACCCCCAGCTTGGCTTGCTTGCTGTGAGTCTAAGAATTAAACCGTGTTCCTGGATCCACTTTGTGCACCTAGCCAACTCTACTTTCAGTGACTTTTCCAACTCGAGCCCCAGCCCCTGTCTTGGCAGCAGGTCTCCTGTCTCTCTCTCTCTGACTGCTGCCCATCCAAACACGGATCACTCAGTGGCAGTTTCCCGGCGTTCCAGAACCTCACAGAGGCCTTCCCTTCACGGAGCCTCTATGCAGGGCTGATGGACACAAATAGCCCCAGGTCATTCACCTTAAAACCTAAATAAAGAAACAAACAATCGGCCAACCAGAGGTAGAGAATCGGTATAGAATTTAAAGACTCAAGAGACAGTTTTGTATAACAGATTGACCTGGGGTATCCTCTAGTGCACATTAATGAAGTCTCCTTTATGTACAGTTGGGAAGATCCCCTGGAGGAGGCAATGGCAACCTACTCCATTGTTTTCGCCTAGAGAATCCCATGGACAGAGGAGTTTGGCAAGCTGCAGTCCATGGAATCCCAAAAAGTTGGACACAAATGAGTGACTAATACTTTTTTTTATGCAGAGTGAAGCTTCAGTGTTTTAAGTGTGCAGAATTCAAAAGCCTCTAATCTGGAGTTTTCCAGGGTCATAAGGATCTGGAACTTCAGAAAATAAAATCAGAGAAAATTAATTTCTGTAGGCTTATTTCCTATTTTCTGCTTTTTAAATAAACCTATTTCTGTTGTTGTTCAGTTTCTCAGTTGTGTACAACTCTTTGCGACCCCGTGGACTGCAGCACACGAGGCTTCCCTGTCCTTCACTACCTCCCAGAGTTTACTCAAACTCACGCCCATTGAGTCCATGATGCCACCCAACCATCTCATCCTCTTTCCCCCTCTTCTCCTGCCTTCTTCAATCTTTCCCAGCATCAAGGTCTTTTCCAATGAGTCAGCTCTCCGCACCAGGTAAACCTATGTCCACCTTATTTTTTCAGTAATTCTGAAACCCAGCACAGTGGGAATTCTGGTTTGATATTCACTGACTTAGACCCATGACCCTCAAAAGAGTGGTTTCTACATAGTTTTGGAACAGACCAGCCATACCTCACTCTCTCTCCTTATTGCTATCACACAGGCAAAGTCACTTACAAAAGAATGTTTAAAGAAGTAAACATTATTACATTTTTAATGTTCAGCTGTGCTTTTTAAATTAAAAATTTCCAATTTATGACATGATTGGATTCTCAAGTGCCAGAGATCTTCAACTAACCTAGGAAGTTTAATCACTGTCTTTCAGCAGATAAATGGCAGGGGTCACTGATGATAAGAAATTAATCTGTTCTTTGTTCACAAAAATTCACAGAAATTCATTAGGATGCAGAGAAAAATGACCCAAGTCAATTGCTTTCAACAAATTACAATTATGCAAAATGAATTCATCATATAGTTGGAGTTCAAACACATTGCTTTATTTTAATCCTGGGGAAGCCTCCATGAATAGCCTTTGTTTCTACTGGCTCATGTCAGACTGTTTTATTCTCACAGATCACAAGTTGCAGGCTCACTCTGACATACTGCCTTGCAGTGAGGAGACACAAGTTACAATTTAAGACTGTGATCAGTTCCTCATGAACTACCATAGCAGTGCTGCTTATTTTTAGAGTACTGTTATACTTGGCAACATTTTTAGACTTTAAAAATTCAGTTATGGGAAAAAAAATCTAGGAATATTTTTAAAGCATGATAAAGGTTAAATGAGTTCCTTTGTGCATGTCTGCCTACTCAAGTCCGACCCTTTGTGACCCCATGGACTGCAGCCCACCAGGCTCCTCTGTCCATTGGATTCTCCAGGAAAGAATACTTGAGTGGGTTGCCATTGCCTCTTCCAATGGATCTTTTTGACCCAGTGATCAGAACTAGAGTCTCCTGCATCTCCTGCATTGCAGGTGGATTCTTTTTTTGTTTTGTTTTTAATGTAAATTTATTTATTTTAATTGGAGGCTAATTACTTTACAATATTGTATTGGTTTTGCCATACATCAACATGAATCCGCCACAGGTGTACATGTGTTCCCCATCCTGAACCCCCCTCCCACCTTCCTCCCCATACTTCTGGGTCATCCCAGTACACCAGTGCCAAGCATCCTGTATCGTGCATTGAACCTGGACTGGCGATTCGTTTCACATACGATATTATACATGTTTCAGTGCCATTCTCCCAAATCATCCCACCCCCTCCCTCTCCCACAGAGTCCAAAAGACTGTTCTATACATCTGTGTCTCTTTTGCTATCTCGCATATAGGGTTATCGTTACCATCTTTCTAAATTCCATATATATGCATTAGTATACTGTGTTGGTGTTTTTCTTTCTGGCTTACTTCACTCTGTATAATAGGCTCCAGTTTCATCCACCTCATTTGAACTGATTAAAATGTATTCTTTTTAATGGCTGAGTAATACTCCATTGTGTATATGTACCACAGCTTTCTTATCCATTCATCTGCTGATGGACGTCTAGGTTGCTTCCATGTCGTGGTTGTTATAAACAGTGCTGTGATGAACATTGGGGTACATGTGTCTCTTTCCCTTCTGGTTTCCTCAGTGTGTATGCCCAGCAGTGGGATTGCTGGATTGTATGGCAGTTCTATTTCCAGTTTTTTAAGGAATCTCCACGCTGTTCTCCATAGTGGCTGTACTAGTTTGCATTCCCACCAACAGTGTAAGAGGGTTCCCTTTTCTCCACACCCTCTCCAGCACTTATTGCTTGTAGACTTTTGAATAGCAGCCATTCTGACTGGCGTGAAATGGTACTTCATGGTAGTTTTGATTTGCATTTCTCTGATAATGAATGATGTTGAGCATCTTTTCATGTGTTTGTTAGCCATCTGGATGTCTTCTTTGGAGAAATGTCTGTTTAGTTCTTTGGCCCATTTTTTGATTGGGTCATTTATTTTTCTGGAATTGAGCTGTAGGAGTTGCTTGTATATTTTTGAGATTAATTCTTTGTCAGTTGCTTCATTTGCTATTATTTTCTCCCATTCTGAAGGCTGTCTTTTCATCTTGCTTATAGTTTTCTTTGTTGTGCAGAAGCTTTTAATTTTAATTAGGTCCCATTTGTTTATTTTTGCTTTTATTTCCAATATTCTGGGAGGTGGGTTATAGAGGATCCTGCTATGATTTATGTCAGAGAGTGTTTTGCCTATGTTCTCCTCTAGGAGTTTTATAGTTTCTGGTCTTACATTTAGATCTTTAATCCATTTTCAGTTTATTTTTGTGTATGGTGTTAGAAAGTGTTCTAATTTCATTCTTTTACAAGTGGTTGACCAGTTTTCCCAGCACCACTTGTTAAAGAGATTGTCTTTTCTCCATTGTATATTCTTGCCTCCTTTGTCAAAGATAAGGTGTCCATATGTGCGTGGATTTATCTCTGGGCTTTCTATTTTGTTCCATTGATCTATATTTCTTTGTGCCAGTACCATACTGTCTTGATGACTGTGGCTTTGTAGTAGAGCCTGAAGTCAGGCAGGTTGATTCTTCCAGTTCCATTCTTCTTTCTCAAGATTGCTTTGGCTATTCGAGGTTTTTTTGTATTTCCATACAAATTGTGAAATTATCTGTTCTAGCTCTGTGAAAAATACTGTTGGTAGCTTGATAGGGATTGCATTGAATCTATAGATTGCTTTGGGTAGTATCCTCATTTTCACTATATTGATTCTTCTGATCCATGAACACTGTATATTTCTCCATCTATTAGTGTCCTCTTTGATTTCTTTCACCAGTGTTTTATAGTTTTCTATATATAGGTCTTTTGTTTCTTTTTTTTAATTGTTTTTTAAATTATTTTATTTTATTTTTAATATAAATTTATCTATTTTTCTGCTAAGTCACTTCAGTTGTGTCCAACTCTGTGAGACCCCAGAGACAGCAGCCCGCCAGGCTCCCCAGTCCCTGGGATTCTCCAGGCAAGAGCACTGGAGTGGGTTGCCATTTCCTTCTCCAATGCATGAAAGTGAAAAGTGAAAGTGAAGCCAGCCACTCAGTCATGTCCAACTCTTAGCGACCCCATGGACTGCAGCCCACCAGGCTCCTCAGTTCATGGGATTTTCCAGGCAAGAGTACTGGAGTGGGGTGCCATTGCCTTCTCCATTATCTATTTTAATTGGAGGCTAATTACTTTACAATATTTTATTGGTTTTGCCATACATCAACATGAATTCTTTAGGTAGATATATTCTTAAGTATTTTATTTTTTTTCATTGCAGTGGTAAATGGAATTGTTTCCTTAATTTCTCTTTCTATTTTCTCATTATTAGTGTATAGGAATGCAAGAGATTTCTGTGTGTTGATTTTATATCCTGCGACTTTACTATATTCATTGATTAGCTCTAGTAAGTTTCTGGTGGAGTCTTTAGCATTTTCTATGTAGAGGATCATGTCATTGCAGGTGGACTCTTTACTGCTGAGCCACTGGGGAAGCCTGAGTTCTTTTATGCCATTTTTTAATTGCCATGTCTTTTTCCAATCATTATTACCTTTCCCACATATCTGCCTGATTCTGATGCTGCCGATCTTAGGCCTGTTTTATCAGGGAGTATATTTTTCTTTAGGTTTAAAGGGTACTTTTTATGTTTTTATAGCCTGAACAAATAGCTTCCTCAGTCACAGCTCTCATGAACTGATTTAATAGATGTTTATTGAGGGCATGAGTAACCTTGGAAAATGAGTTCTAGAGCCAGTTAAAATAAATGAGTCAGCAATTAGGGTTTAGACTGTTCTCAAAAGGTTGGTTTTTGCCTTTTTATGCCACACATGGGGCTTCCCTGATGGCTCAGAGGGTAAAGAACCCACCTGCAATGCAGGAGACACAGGAGATGTGGGTTTGATACCTGGGTTGGGAAGATCCCCTGGAGGAGGGAATGGCAATCCACCCCATTATTCTTGCCTGGAGAATCCCATGGTCTGAGGAGCCTGGTGGGCTACAGTCCATAGGATCATAAAGAGTTGGACACAACTTAGCAACTAAACATGCATTCATGCTTGCCACACATAGGTCATCAGTTATGTGGAGTTTAAGCAGGAATAATATTGCTATGGAATATCTAAATCTAGGCCACCTGTTTAGCACCCCTTGCATGAATACAAGAAGTAAGCATGGAAATCTTTGGGCTGGACGAGAAGTGAGAACTGGGTTAAAATTTAGATACTAAAATACAAATCATTAAGGAAAAGTAAGCTCTCTCTCCTAAGCTTGAATTCTACTCTATGTGAAAAGAATTTTCCTAGAATAAAGAGCAAATTTTGAAGGAAAATCCTGATTGGGAGGACAACTACTGTCTTAAAATACATAATGTAAGGTTAAGTCCCTTGGACTGCAAGGAGATCAAGCTAGTCCATCTTAAAGGAAATCAATCCTGAATATTCATTGGAAGGACTGAGGCTGAAGCTGAAGCTGAAGCTCCAATACTTTGACCACCTGATGCAAAGAGCTGACTCATTAGAAAAGACCCTGATGCTGGGAAAGATTGAAGGCAGGAGGTGAACGGGACGACAGAGGATGAGATGGTTGGATGGCATCACCAACTTGATGGACATGAGCCTGAGCAAACTCTGGGAGATAGCGAAGGACGTGGAAGCCTGGTGTGCTGTAGTCCATGGGCTCGCAGAGTCAGACATGACTGAGTGACTGAACAATAGCAACAAAGGTTGTTTGTGGAAAATCTTATAAATCTTACTTGAAAAATTTCTGGGGATTTCCCTAGTGGTCCAGTGGTTAAAACTCCATGTTTTCACCGCAAGGGGCCTGGGTTCCATCCCCGGTTGGAGAACTAAGATCCAGTATGCCACAGAGCAGTCAAAATTTTTTAAAGATTAAAAAATTTTGTATGTGTTAATGCATGTTGGGATTTGAGATGGTGGTGGTGCTGGTTTAGTCACTTAAGTCATATCTGACTCTTTCGACCCCATGGACTGTAGCCCACCAGGCTCCTCTGTCCAAGGGATTCTCCAGGCAAGAATCCTGGAGAAGGTAATGATAATCCACTCCAGGGATCTTCCTGACCCTGGGATCAGGGATCGAACCCGAACTTCCTGCACTACAGAAGGATTCTTTACCTCCTGAGATAAATTATATGAATCAATAAAACTAAACAAGATAACTTACTCTTTTAAGGAAAAGGCATCCTGGTTAGTAAAATTTTTGGACATTTGGAAGAAAACAAAAGTGATGAAGGCAGTGATTGTACAGTTTTGCCAGCCCTGTCTCTCAGGGGAGGGGGCTGCTGACAGAGGATCAGGAGTCCTGTGGGCAGGGGGCAGGGGCCAGGGACAGTAAAAAGTGTGCATCCCTCGTGGGTGGGGTCCCCACAAGTCCCAGCCGCTGGGCTCCTGGAAGTCCTCCAGGAGGCTCCCAAATGAGACTGCACCACCCCTCAGTGGCGTTTTCTGTCCTTAAGTTTATCATCCCTGCTTTGGGGGGTGGTAAATCCAGAGAATCTCCAGGATTTCAGTTCCTTTTCTCCAAACCTAACTTTTCCAGTATGCTTCTTAAATTCATTTGTCAATTTGAATAAACTTGAAATCAAACAACACACACACACACACACACACACACAGCTGTCCGTGCCATTTTCTGAGAGGTACTATTGAGAGGTTGAGAACAGATGTGGTTTGCTCAAAACAAGGCCTGACACAAAACCAGTGCTCTGGGGCTGTTCTTATTGTGAGTTTTATTATTGACATTAGGGATCATGTGAAAAATGTGAGAACTTCATCCTTGGAAATGAAGCACAATGACCCACATTTATATGAAGCAATGCACTGTGCCCCAGCGCATTATGCTGTTAGGGAGTAGCCCATTCTGTGGTGGCTATATTTAGAAACCTAATGCATTTAAAGAGAAGCAGGCTCTGCAATCCAAGGTTTCAAATGTGTCAACAAAATGTGTGTATTTTTAATTACACTTTTATTCTGTGTATAATTATGTGCAATTTAGTCTTTTTATAAGAGAGAAACATACTTCAATTTTCTCCCTGTCAAGACGCAGGAAGAATTGTTAGAATAAACATGGCGTTATCATGTAAATCAAATTTAACGTGATGAGCAGCAGTGCAGTACAGCAGTTCAGAGCAGGAGATTTCATTTCAAACAGAAGCGAGTTCAAGCCTGTTTCCACCAGCTGGCAAATGATGAGTCTGACCACGCTGCTTAGCATCCCAAGGACTCAATTTTCTCCTCTATCACACAGAGGTGGTAACAACAATAGTACTTACCTTGTAAGGTACTTGTGAGCAGAATAATATTTTTAAACTGGTTGACCGGTGCAAGGAGCATTTCATAAGTTTTAACAAATGCTATTTATTGTGCCATTATTGTTTCTCTTTTCATTCTCACTCTGGTAAGCCGAGTCCTGATTATTTTCTCCCTTGGGAAAATTGCTCCTAAAATGAAGTGTCAGTAAGCCTGAGGTCTGAAGCCTGAGTGTACAGAAAAAGTCTTTTGGGGGAACTCCCAGGGGATTCCAATATGGATCCAGGGGCAGAAACAAATTTCTGGCATTGTCATCAGGATGGAAATCTCCCAAAGTCTTAGCTGCTTCTGAGAGTGTGGGCAATGTCTCCACACTGAGGCCAGATTTCCACTGGGTGCACTGGGGCGGGAGAGGCTGTCCCAAAGGAAGGGGCCCTGGACAGACCCAAACCCAGAAGGATGCTGTACCCAGTAGGGAGCTGAGTAGAGAATTGTGGGATTCTCTAAGGCAACTTCATAGGATGATGGAAATATTCTACATTTTGTTTTGGGTGACAGTTACTCAGTCAAAACTCACTAATTTGAATTATTAAGGTCTGTGCATTTTATTGCATATAAATGTCAAGTAAGTACATTTTAAAGCAAACAAACCACTTCACAGAAACACCTTCTCTCAGTCTCTTAGTTGTGTCTGACTCTTTGGAACCCTGTGGACTGTAGCCGCCAGGCTCCTCTGTCCATGGAGATTCTCTAGGCAAGAATACTGGAGTGAGTTGTCTTGCCCTCCTCCAGGGAATTTTCCCAGGGATCAAACCCAGGTCTCACGCATTGCAGGCAGATTCTTTACTATCTAAACCACCAGGGAAGCCCACAAATACTGGAGTTGAGTACCTATCCCTTCTTCTGACCCAGGAATTGAACCAGGGTCTCCTGCATTGCAGGCAAGTTCTTTACCAGCTGAGCTACCAGGGAAGCCCATGTCACAATCTACCATTCAATAAAATGAAAGAGGAAATTCAGAAAAAGTCAGTCAGTCAGTTCAGTCGCTTAGTCATGTCCGACTCTTTGCTATCCCATGGACTGCAGCATGCCAGGCCTCCCTGTGCATCATCAACTCCCAGAGTTTACTCAAACTCGTGTCCATTGAGTCAGTCATGCCATCCAACCATATAATCCTCTGTCAAACCCTTCTTCTCCCACCTTCAATCTTTCCCAGCATCAGGGTCTTTTCCAATGAGTCAGTTCTTTGCATCAGGTGGCCAAAGTATTGGAGTTTCAGCTTCAACATCAGGACTGATCTCCTTCAGAATGGACTGGTTGGATCTCCTTGCAGTCCAGGGGACTCTCACGAGTCTTCTCCAACACCGCAGTTCAAAGGCATCAGTTCTTTGGTGCTCAGGTTTCTGGTCCCATCAATACATGGCAAATTGATGGGGAAACAATGGAAACATTGACCGACTTTATTTTGGGGGGGCTCCAAAATCACTGCCGACAGTGACAGCAGCCATGAAATTAAAAGACGTTTGCTCCTTGGAAAAAATGATATGACCAACCTAGACAGCATATTAAAAAGCAGAGACATTACTTTACCAACAAAGGTCCATCTAGTCAAAGCTATGGTTTTTCCAGTAGTCATGTATGGATGTGAGAGTTGGCAAGAATACACAAAAGGGCTATAAGAAAAGATCTTCATGATCCAGATGGCATGATCACTCACCTAGAGCCAGACATCCTGGAATTTAAAGTCAAGTGGGCCTTAGGAAGCATCACTATGAACAAAGCTAGTGGAGGTGATGGAATTCCAGTTGAGCTATTCCAAATCCTAAAAGATGATGCTGTGAAAGTACTGCACTCAATATGCCAGCAAATTTGGAAAACTCAGCAGTGGCCACAGGACTGGAAAAGGTCAGTTTTCATCCCAATCCCAAAGAAAGGCAATGCCAAGGAATGCTCAAACTACCGCACCATTGCACTCAGAAGGAAGAGACGCACATGATAGTTTCTTCGATGTTTTTTTATTTTTGAATTCAAATTAATAGATAAAAATTAAGAATCTCATACACAAAGGCATTTTATAAATGAAATAATGTGTCTTCAATATTTAGGTGGTCATTTCCTTTTTAATTTGTTGTTAGTGTGTACAATATTTCTAGGTGTTTTATAAGATGGTTTTAATATTAGTAAGCTTAAAATATTATATAACTTCTTTTTTAAAATTATGGTCTCGTGTATCAAGAAAATTAAAAATAAAATTTTAAAAATTTATCCTCATTTATCATTATAAATATTGTTCCTTAGAATAGCATTTTTAGACTTATTCCCACTCAGAAAAGCAAAACAAGTAACATTTTAAATGGCTTAATAAAAAGTAGAACTCAAAAGATTTTGTTCTGATATGACTTGAGGCATGAGACACATATATTTCTATAAGCAAAATGTTCAAGAAAATGTATGGATACCATTGCTTCCTGTTACAAAGAAAGAAATTAGAGGTAAGATGTATTGGAAAGCCTATATTTGCTTGTACACTATTGATTCATTTCCTTTATGCAACAGTCCTATTTAGTTTGTATATCTGGTGGTAACTGTTAGAAAATCTAAATGTTTATATGTGCAGCATTATTTTTATACTTGTAGTCATTCATGTATACACTCACATCTCTATATATCTGTGCCTATATATTTTATGATCTGTAAACTGAAAATAATTATATGATTGACTAATTTATACATTCTTTAACCCACAAATATTTTCTAAGCACCTCCTATGAGCTGAACACCATGTTTGAATAAAGAAACCATAACCTCACAGATATCCTAGTATAGAAAGTGTATTACTTGTTTCAAGAAACAGATGAAAAAAACTATGTAAAGCAAAAAGGTAGTGATGGCAATTATGAAGGAAATGATGAAAGAGATTGGAAGAAAGATATTGGAGAGAGAACTCATGAGTGATGAGAATTCTAGAAGGACGGAGAAAAAGACCAAAGGACAATTTGCATATACACGTGCCCAAAGGTGAAAAATACACCTTGAATCTGTAATTTAAAAGGCGCCCCCAAATCCCAGGATAACTTTGTAATCCCTGAATTTGAAGAATAAAGAAAATATAGTGCACACTCTGTGATGCATGAAAAAAAAAAACCAGATGGAATCCAGTTTTTTGTTTTGTTTTTAATGGAAACCCTGGTAGGAAGATGGCAGTGGCGCAATATTACAAACTTTGGAGAAGCCAAGATTGCAAGGAAGAGGAGCACAGCAAGCCAAGATAGCATCCGCCTGCTGGTGCAAAATAGATAGTCTCGGAACTGCCAAGTTCAGGAAGGAGTCTGTTGGTCGGGCCTTGGCTTGTGGCTAGAAGTTCACGCCCTGCCCTTGCCCAGAGTCTGTGTCCTCAAAGCAAGTGCCCCAGGTCTCCGCGCCAGCTGGCTTCTCACGAACTTCCAATAATAGGAGACCTGATGGGAGAGGGCAAGCAGGAGCGAGGGAGAAGCCGGGATCGTTCTCCCTCCTTCTCCCCCCGTCGGGTTGCCTCCTTGGCGGGTGCCAACTCTCTACTGTGGTTCCAGCTCCCCACACAGCTCTGGCAACACTGCCTGGCCCCCTGATTACTCCAGCCCTGATGGAAACAGTCCCCCTTTGCTAAAGCTGATCAATGGGCTGCCTCACCTCTTTCACACTTTGTCACTGGTTCCCTGTCACTGGCTTCTCACCCACTCGATTATCTCACGTGGAGCCTATTCACTGACAAGACCTGATGCGTTGTTCAGGTACATCATCTATCAATACCGTAAGTATTCTAAGAAATGACCTTGGAATCACAGCAGGCACCTCAGGGGACACCAAGGAAGGAAGAGTGGGAAAACAGTGCACCTTGCTTTGCTAAACCCTAATGGATGCTCATAATGAAAATGGGAATTTGAAAAATTATTGTGATGTAAAGCTTCTTAAAGTAAAAGAGATGCATAATAGGTGTGAGTTTAATAATATTTCAGAAATAAACGGTTTTAGGCCCTCTGAGAGAATAAAAAAAGGAGACAAGGTAATTCAAGGTAGTCTTTTTTTGATTGCACATGTAGGACCTTAGTTCCTCAACCAGGGATATCAAACCCACGCCCCTTGCACTGGAGGCAGGGAGTCTTCACCACTGGACTGTCAGGGAAGTCATAATTCAAAGTATTCTTAAGAGTTCATCTTGGGGCAAGGAAAGCAATGGGAGTAAACACTTCAAGTGGGGGCATGCAAACATTATTTAACACTGATATGTTCCTATAAGGTAGGAAGAAGATTTAGAAAGCATGCTGGAAACTCCATTTTCACAGGAAAAAAAAGAGAATGATCCAAACCATGAAAATAAATGCCAAAAGAAGAGAAGATAGCATTAAGTATTTCAGTGTATGGCAGCTTTAGAGTAGGTTTATCAAAATGTCAGTGGGTTAAAATGTTGTATCACATACAGTGAGGATCAGACTGCATTAGGAGTAAAAATAGCTCTTTATCATCAATGAAATCACCACAAGACAAGGTGGTTTACAGTGAATGAATGGCAAGGCCACACCAAGCAAGGACAAGAAAAGAAGCTCCAGAGGCAATATTTTCATCGAATAACGTGAAGCTCGAGGCTGAAAGCCTTGAACAGAGCAAAGAGAGATAAAAGCGAGGTTTAAATTTTTGAGTCTCGGAAGAATAAACCTTAATGCACGTAAAGAAGAGACCGTATAATAATAATAATATAATAATAATAAGCAGAGATCATATAATACTTCTGCGGCAGGCCTAACTGGGCCAAACTGCTAATGGAGGAGATAGAACAGCACCATCAGGGTCCTGGAATCAGGCAGCAGGTGTGCTAAGAAAGGAGACGGCTTTCTGAGCTGAGGAACGGCAGTCACGAAGCAGATTTTCCACCATCTCTTGCCTCTGAAAACTTACTTAGTGACCATTAAGTCTGCATGCGCCTGACGAGGCCCCTGGGGCCACTGCTTGGACGTGGACACAAGCAGCAAGCCCTGTGCATGTCTGAGAGCGCATCTTCAAGGTATGCGTGCTTGCCGGCTCCACTATCAAGAAAGAGCTGACCTCTGCTGCCAAGAGGAAGTATGAAGGGTTTCTAGAAATTTGTTACCAGTGACAGCTCAGTTCAGTCACTCAGTCGTGTTTCACTCTTTTCGACCCCATGGACTGCAGCACACCAGGCCTCCCTGTCCATCACCAACTCCCGGAGTTCACTCAGACTCACGTCCATCGAGTCAGTGATGCCATCCAATCATCTCATCCTCCATCGTCCCCTTCTCCTCCTGCCTTCAATCTTTCCCAGCATCAAGGGCTTTTCCAATGAGTCTATTCTCCGCATCAGGTGGCCAAAGTAACGGAGCTTCAGCTTCAGCATCAGTCCCTCCAATGAATATTCAGCACTGACAGCTGAATAGCAAAGTGATTGACAGTGACAGCTAACTCATAGAAAAGTATCCCCAGAACACATTTGTTGATCCATTTATTTTTTATCCAATTATTTTTATTTTGTTTTTTATTGATTTACAAGGTCTTTTTAATTTCAGGTAAACAGCTCAGTGATTCAGCTAGTTACATATATATATGGTTTTATAAATGTGTGTGTGTGTGTGTGTGTGTGTACATATACAAGGCTTCTCAGTCAGTAGTCTGACTGCAGTGCAGGAGACCTGGGTTCGATCCCTGGGTTGGGAAGATCCCCTGGAGAAGGAAATGGCAACCCACTCCAATATTCTTGCCTGGAGAATCCCAGGGACAGAGGAGCCTGGGGGGCTACAGTCTATGGGTCGCAAGAGTCAGACATGACTGAGTGACTAAGCACACAGCACATACATATATACATATACATATCAGATCAGATCAGTCACTCAGTCGTGTCCGACTCTTTGCGACCCTATGAATCGCAGCACACCAGGCCTTCCTGTCCATCACCAACTCCCGGACTTCACTGAGACTCAGGTCCATCGAGTCAGTGATGCCATCCAGCCATCTCATCCTCTGTCGTCCCCTTCTCCTCCTGCCCCCAATCCCTCCCAGCGTCAGTCTTTTCCAATGAGTCAACTCTTCGCGTGAGGTGGCCAAAGTACTGGAGTTTCAGCTTTAGCATCATTCCTTCCAAAGAAATCCCAGGGCTGATCTCCTTCAGAATGGACTGGTTGGATCTCCTTGCAGTCCAAGGGACTCTCAAGAGTCTTCTCCAACACCACAGTTCAAAAGCATCAATTATTCCGTGCTTAGCCTTCTTCACAGTCCAACTCTCACATCCATACATGACCACGGGAAAAACCATAGCCTTGACTGGACGAACCTTTGTTGGCAAAGTAATGTCTCTGCTGTTGAATATGCCATCTAGGTTGGTCATAACTTTCCTTCCAAGGAGTAAGTGTCTTTTAATTTCATGGCTGCAGTCACCATCTGCAGTGATTTTGGAGCCCAGAAAAATAAAGTCTGACACTGTTTCCACTGTTTCCCCATCTATTTCCCATGAAGTGGTGGGACTGGATGCCATAATCTTCGTTTTCTGAATGTTGAGCTTTAAGCCAACTTTTTCACTCTCCACTTTCACTTTCATCAAGAGGCTTTTAAGTTCCTCTTCACTTTCTGCCATAAGGGTGTGTCATCTGCATATCTGAGGTTGTTGATATTTCTCCCGGCAATCTTGATTCCAGCTTGTGCTTCTTCCAGCCCAGCATTTCTCATGATGTACTCTGCATAGAAGTTAAATAAACAGGGTGACAAT